>NC_081216.1:12974982-13346232 GCF_902713425.1 Acipenser ruthenus | reverse complement strand
GAATTATTTTGTTATCTATAATTTTAATCACATGTAATTACATAATTTTTGGTTTAACACATGTCTATTTCAGCACATATTTATATATGATTTGATAATTGTAAGATTGTATTATTATTATTATTATTTATTTCTTAGCAGATGCCCTTATCCAGGGCCACTTACAATTGTTACAAGATATTATTATTTTTACATACAATTACCCATTTATACAGTTGGAGCAATCTAGGTAAAGTACCTTGCTCAAGGGCACAGCAGCAGTGTCCACCACCTGGGATTGAACCCACAACCCTCCAGTCAAGAGTCCAGAACCCTAACCACAACTCCACACTGCTGCTTATCCCATGATTTCCACGTGGAGCACAAGCGAGTCCAAATGTGTCACTCCCATGAGAATAGCGTGCAGAGAATAGCGTGCATCTGCAAAGTTTAACAAGTCTTTTCAACGTGTTACACTAAATAAATAAGCAGACTATATTCCACTATAGTCTGCAGTTTTGTTTTTCACTGACACATGGCAGCAGTCCCTAAGAAATGTGCTGAACAGACTGGCCCATCCATAGACCGCACAGCTGGGAGTAAAAAATAGACACCAGCTCGCTACAGAGAATGAGATGAGGGTATATATTTCTTTGTTGATGTTACAAGGGGTTGTAGGGAACCAATTTATTCTGCTGATGAAGTACACTTCACATATAACAATGCCAATTATTGACATGGATATTGACAAAATAAATGGGCAGCTGGGTGGTTAATTGTGACCATTTTACAATTCTCTTTAAGGCTCTCGCTGTAATTTAGCAGCTGGAAAAAGGTTCCTGTTTATCTTGGGATCAGGATAAGATCTGGTTGTTTTTTTAGTTCAAATAGCCCTTTGATCTCGGGCGTATGACCCTTGTTTTCAAAGTGCTGTTTGATTGTTTCATCAGCATGCATATTGTGACAGTGTGTACAGTATGTGAACAACAGCACAATTATTAGACGCCTCTAGGCCCAACGGGAGAGGACTGTCTGCCATTACTAACATGAAAGATGGTCAACAGCTGCCATCATGGTAAGGTCAGGTACCTTGGTTGGTAGACAAGGGTTTACACCTGCAGGCCATTGTCTGCCAATCAAATTCCCTGAACCAACCCACCATTACTATAAAATAAAGACCTCTGTAATGCCTTGAGGTCTAAGGCTACACCAGTCTGCTAGTGTGAGTGGGGGTAGTCAATGTGTATTAACCACTTCAGCTCCAGGACATACACATGTACGTCAAATGATAGAGCACTTGCAGTACCATGCCATACCTGCGTATGTCAAGGTTTGCTGTCTATTCTATGTTTTTTTTTCAATCTCTTTGTATACATGCCCTAAGAGAGTGTTAGAATGTGATATGTGTTTTGAAATCAGGAAGGAGAGATCGAAATCATCAGGTGACTTTATTATCCAATTGCGTTCCGTGCAAAAATCCCTATCTGTCTGTGAAGACATTGAGGAGAGTTGAAGATACCACAGGAAACAATCAACGATCTAAAGTATATAGTATTTCATTTTATTATTTTTGCTGTTTTGCTTGTTTACCATTATTTTATATTGGTGTTTGAATGCAAATATGGCAGCGTACATCAATTCTGAGAACGGGAGTGATGAAGAGTTTGAGCCGTGTTCGGAGGATTATGAAAGCAGCGACAGTACTTGGAGTATCTTTTACAGTGCTGTGACAAAATACTGTAAAGCCATAAATAGTTGTGACCAAAATATTTGGCAAATCACACCCATAAAACCTATTTTGCCCCAAAAATGTTGCCGACCTGTTGCAATATACAAAGTATGTATTGTTAGTGATTTTGTGCCAAAAATGTTTGCGTTCTTTTTCATACGCAAAAAACGTATAATAAAAGGCTCACAGATATTTATGGATTTACAGTACTTACAAAGTACAGCACTGGATATGAAGATGTGAAGCAACTTTCTAAGGCAAGCAGATCACTTGCAATGCCTGTGTCAGATAGTGCTGTACATTGCTTTGTTGCAATCCCTCCCACACAAGGTGTGTGCGTGCAAAGGATTGCATGGTGGTGTGTGCGTGCAGGGGTTGCATGGTGGGTGTATGCGTGCAGGGGTTGCATGCTGTGTGTGTTTAGATGTGGGGTGGGGGGGGGGGAATTGGGGTGCAGTTTCAGCGTGATGGACTTAGAGTTGGAGGGAGCGAGGGGATATAAATGGGTGCGTGGAAAAGACCGGGAGATTGGGGGAGACAAGATTGTGGGGGAAGGTTGTGTTTGGGGGGGAAAGAATCAAAGAAACCAAATAACTACTTACAATCTTTTTATTTCGTTTTTGACTCCCAGTTTCCTTCCCTCACTTTATGATTTTATTTTATTAATTGATTCTTGTATAAAAATAAATGGCTTGCACCTTTAACTTGGCTTCAGTCTCATTTCTGTCCCAGAAGAATCCAAAAACACTACAATATATTGTGGCAGGGCAGGGCCCTGCTTATAAATAAAGTGGGTGTTTGTTTGTGTTTTGGTGGTGGTTGGCAGTGATGGGGTTAATTCCTATCCCTGCCAAAAACAGGTGAGAATGTGGCTGCTCACAAATGGAATAATTGGTGATAATTGGGAGCAGCCACATCCTATAAAAGAGAACCAGAGGCTCCATTAGAGAGAGACTACCATGGAGCTGAACAGAGAAGTTACAGTGTTTGGAAAGTATGCTTGAGGAAGTGTTTGTGTTTGGTGACCAGTAAACAGCTTAGCTGTTCGGTGATAGTTTAGAACTGAAAAGTTTAGTTAAGCACTCCTGGGAGGAGTTAGGTTTTTGTTAAGTTTTTGAAGGAGTTAGGTTTTTGCGCTACACTGCAAGTTTCTGTGTGTCTGGGTCATATTTAAAGGCAACTACGTTACTAGATACAGATATAGATCGGGCCACTATAGTTAGGGTTGAGTAGGCAATTTAATGTTAAACCCCAAATCTGTACTTTAATAACTCTGAACCTGTTCATTGGATTTGCATGAAAATGTGGATGTGTGGTCCTTTTGGTTAGACCTCTTGATGTGTGCCATTTTGTTCTGCTCGGATATGCGGATTCTGAGATCCAGATTGTGAAAAAAATTAAAATCTGTATTTTTTGCTTTTTTTTTTTTTTTTGTCAGCTCCAGCTTCAAAATGGTTTGGAATTTGTTTGGCAATTTTAGGGTACAAGGGAACTGACCCAGAATAGTGTCTTTTTTTCTGGTTTGGTGAAAAAATATGAATCTGTTCCTGAGTTATAGGGATTTGAAAAATTTGGTTCTAAGCATTCTCAGTACAGCTCTTGCAGTTAGATGTTTGATCTCGAAAAAGGAATTGGCATCATGATAAAATATCATTTTTTCGCGAGGGTCTAATCTACTTTTGTCAGAATTTTTTTTTTTCATGAGGCGGACGGTTTTTTTTTCAGTTACAAAAAAAACCTGAAACTGCCTGAATGATATATCTTTAGTAAACCATGACATGTCTGTATATAATTGGGACTCCATAAGATTGACTGTAATGTTATCTTTTCATTTTGCGATTTTGTCAGTGTCGACACACCAAAACTGGAGTTATTTGATCTGTGGATGTGAAAACCACATCATTACGTGCATGACACATGCACAATCCAAAAAGTCGCAGTTCTTTAATGTGACTTAGTATGCTTATATACTCTAGGGCAGGGGTGTCAAACATACAGAAAAAACATACATATTCCACGGAATATCGTGGAAAAATATTTTTTTTTATTCAATAAGGTACAGGTAAAAATAAAAATTGCAAAATATAAATAGATACAAATCAATTTTTTATTTAACACTCACCAAAAGATAAAGACAAAAAATAATGACTGTTGCTGCTGCTTCCTGATACCGGGGACCTTTGCTTGAACCAGCGCATCAACATCTGGAGGAAATGACTGGGCTGAGGATATCTGGAGTAACGAGTTAAGGTGTGTGAGTTAGTTGAGAATGGAATTTACTTTTGTTGATATTTATGAGAGTGAAAGCTGGTGTTTTAACTCGAACCTGCTGATGCACTGCCATCTCTGCCGACAATTTGGCATGTTTACAAGAGGTGACGGTGAGTGAAATAATCACATTATATTCTATTTAGGGGAATGTACATATGCTATGTATGATCATTTTTGTTAAATATGATAATTTTAGGTTTTGGGTTTGTTTTTGTATTTTTATAACTGTCACTCGGCCCGCACCAAGGTATCGGATCAGGCCCACCATATGAAACGAGTTTGACACCCCCTCTAGGGTAGAATTACTCTGGTAGACTCGAAACCAGCCCATGAGGTGGATTAGTTAGGTACACTAAACACCTGAGACATTTGACTGAGTTTGTCAGTACCAAAGTATATCTGAGGCACGAGGAGTTGTGAACAGCAGCATTGTAACTTAAACTGAGTTACACAAACATATTAATTTCAATAAGAGTAGTGATTAGCTACATATATTAATTCTACTGTATTGAGTAGCTACTAAGTGTTTGGTGGCTACCTCTAATCAAGTTGAGACTGTATTTCTCGCACACACTTTGCTGTGTCAGGCGGGTCCACGAGTGAAGTGAGCCAGGACTGTCATACAAATGCAAGAGAGAATTCGCACAATTTGATTACAGGTAGCCATCGACCATTTATAAACGTGTTATAACTCCTTAAATCGAAATAAAAATCTGTCAAAAAGCTGGTAATGCATTGAATTTGTTTATGTAGATTCTGTTGTGGTTTAGACGTTTAGAATTCTTTGTCATCGATATTCTGAGTGAAAGAGCTACTCTCTCAGCAAGTGTCAAGTAAGTGTAGTAACTGTTTATAGATTTCAATGGGGATGTGACTTATAATGCCCAAATATCCCAATAAATATTATGTATTGTTCTAATTCTTTCAAAAACCTCTCTCCACAAAACAAATATAGTAGCAACAATATTTTTTTGGAAATTAGGCACACCAAAGATACCAGATGTTGCTGTTCCAGCCCTTACCAGGGTAACCTCCATGCCAAGACTCATCGCCCTGTTGGGAAACAGTAAGGGAATGGTTACCATGCTTCTCTGGTGTCTAGTAGCCTGTTTTTATAGAGCTTTCTTTAGTCAAAGGATTCCAATCATTTGTGGCTTGGAAACCCATTGCATACACTGACCTGTCTCTGTATAAAGTGCCTCCCACTCCTATTTCTCTGCTCAGTTTCCAACAGTGCTTTTAGCTCCTGGTCTGTGTTCTGCGCTTTAGCCATTAAGCCACAAGCAGACCCCGGCCTACTATATCATAATCTAAGTTGAATGTTTACCCCAAATGGGAAAAATTAATGCCAACCAGCACACACTGACAACTCAAACATGAAGATCAAGTAAACAAAAACACTACAATCGATTTTAACTTCTCAATACAAGAAGGCTAGCTACTTTTGACAGCCCTCTTTTATAATTAGCAGTGCTCAGTTGGATTCATTGACTGGGCAATGAAACCAAACCAAAAATCCTGATGCATCCATCCATTGTGTCAAAACATGATTTTAATTACATGAGAGTAGGTGTTATCTACCAAGATGTAGCATCACTGTAATATATGAGCCTTCAGTGCTGGCACCAGGGATCAACAAAAGTGCAGCGTCCCTAGCACCTCCTGATGGCAACCGTCTGAAATGGGCTGGGTGGGGCACTTTGCAGAGATCATCAGGTGGGCACCTCCTGTCTTCTGTGTTTTGTTGACAAACCTGCTGGCATCCCAGCACCATTCCCCCTCCATCCCCCACCCAACCTAGCTCAGCCCAGTTTACTTACCTCAGCCATCCATTCCTTTTTATCAATGTTAACTTCATCTGTCACCTCTCTTTTAAGGTCACCAATCTGCCTCTTTCCTCCTCAACCAGAGCCAGTTGCTACTTCTCTGCCTCCTCAATTAGAGCCTTCAGTACATGCCACAATTTTTGTCCACTGAAACGAGTATCTCTGAGAAGCCAGGCCATGGACAACCCTCCTCTACTGGATAAACCAGGACTCTCCCGGACACCCCCGCTATTCCACCTCAGCAGCTAACTAAGCTGTTAGCTCCACCAGGACAACAAGGCATGCTGAGACTGACCACAGCACAATGTCAGGTCAAAGGGTAATTGTAGCAGTCTCGGGTGGGAAAATAAGGCACTGGTCAACATCTTCCTGCATTCTCCAATCTCTAGAAGAGATTCTCCCAGGCGAATCTTAGTTCTAATAAAATTGATGTCATTGATGACTTTTTGGCGGGAGTCGATATTATTAAATTTATGGGGTCAAAGTTAAGGACATCAAAAATCAAGTACGTAGAGTTTTCCACAATAAAAATATATCTGACACCACAATTAAAGCACTTTTCAAGCACCTTCTAGAAAAAACAACTCATTTTCAAGTAAATTTCAAGGCCTTGAATTAGCCACTTTCAAATTCAAGCACTTTCAAGGTTTTCATGGACCAGTATGAACCCCGATTAGTATTTCTGAAAAACAAAGCTACATTACTGTCAATGAAAATAAAATATTTAAAAACTATATTACACGGTTTTACTTTGATAACCAGGTTAAGTACAGGCATTGTAATGTCCCTTATGAAAATGAAATATATTTTATAATATATTAATATTTCATAATATATGTGTTGTAATATATTTCACTATATACAAATTATTACCATCTTTTTTTTTAATTTAGTTGTTAGTTTTTTTCCCCCCAGTTTTCTCCCCTATTTGGAAAGCCCAATTGTTATTTATATCCCGGTTCACCACTGCAACCCTCTGGCAGGGAACATGTGTCCTCTGAAACGTGCTTCTGCCAATCTGTCATTTTTTGCACTGTGGATCCACAGTAAGGCCACCAGACCTATAGTGCTGGAGGACAACACAGATCTGATGGCTCCACTGTAGAACCGCAGGGGTGCTATCGGCCACAGGGGTCGCTGGTGCGTGTTGAACCTTGGATTCCCCTGCCAACCTAAGCCCTCTCTACCCAGGCGGCACTTGGCCAATTGTGTGCCGCCCCCTAGGAACCCCCGGTCACATAACCTGCAATCTCCAGGCTATAGGGAACACCCTGCACACCATGCGGAGCACTTTTAGTTTGGAAAAATATATTATGAAATATAAGGTAATATATGAGATAATATATTTTTATATTTTGAAAAATATACGAAAAACATGTTGTAATATATTGTTAAAAATATGCACATGTATACTATAGATATACTTACAATATACTGGAAAATATATTGTGAAATATATATACATGCATACTGAAGCAAAGCAGGGCACTTTAAAAGCACCACTGTTGGGTTATACCCAGGAATGAGACAGCCACAATGGATTTAAGCTCTACAATGCTGTTTATTCACAAACAGACCAACATGCAACAGCTCATCAAGTAAAAACATCCACTCTGGCGCTACTGACTGCAGGAGCGAGCCCCTCCCCCACTTCTGCAGCCCCTGATGATGACATAACATAAATCCAGGAGCAACACTCAATAACAAACAACACTTCCCAATAAAAACATTTGATAAAGCAACAACAATAAATATGATACAATAATTAACAGCAATATAACAAACAATAGACATTTCCCCCTAACCTTGCCTCTATATTATTATTATTTATTTCTTAGCAGACGCCCTTATCCAGGGTGACTTACAATTGTTACAAGATATCACATTATTTTTTACATACAATTACATTATTTTTTACACATTATTTTTACATATAATTACCCATTTATGCAGTTGGGTTTTTACTGGAGCAATCTAGATAAAGTACCTTGCGCAAGGCTACAGCAGCGTCCCCCACCTGGGATTGAACCCACGACTTTCCGGTCAAGAGTCCACAGTCCTAACCACCAGGGGTGTAGTGCTAGTGGGTCACGAGGGGGTGCTGCTCCCGCACTTCTCTTGGCCAGGGAAAGCACCGCTTCCGTACTTCACGTGTAGAATATTAAACTGTTTTGTGAATGGGAACCTGTATTAACGATGTGCTAAGTGTCAGCATTTTACAATTAGATGTAATAATTGGAAAACTTCTTATTTTTAGACCCATATATAAGACATTACATAGATAATATAACCTAAACATTTATTTAAAAGATAGAACTCAATCGCAACAAACAAATAAAGGGTACCTGTGGCCTTAAACATATTTTTTTGCAAACGGATGCACTTCTGTTTCAAAATCCCAGTCTCATTCGCTGTTAAGCGACTGCAATAGGACAGTGAGACAAGCTGATTCTGGACCAAACCACTCAATATAGGATAAGTGGGAGCAGGGGAATGGGGGAGTGTTACGCATAGGATTAATAATAATAATGACAGTGTTTTAATCATGTGTGTATTAGTGTATGAAACTGGTTGTGAAAATATGTACATTTTTTTTGTTTATTTATTTATCTTTAATATAAATAGTTGTACATCTAGTTGCTTTACAATAATACCTCAATAACCGATCGTCTGAATGTGTAATCAATTGGTACACTTAGCCCTTTCAAATACCATAACTACTAGTGATAAACAGCGGTTGTGGTGAGTGTATGTGAAAACGGGGACTGCAGGCTGCATGGTAGGGTTCAAAGCGGGGGGGGGGGGGGTTTAGTTAACAGTGACCCCTCACTTCTAAATATAGCACCACACCACTGCTAACCACTACTCCACACTGCTATATACAAATGAGCTACTTGCTGCACGGATAACTGTTTTTGTTTTCAACATATTTTTTAATCTATCAGCCAGAAGAAAATGCACAGGGAATTAAGGTATATAAATTATATACCTTAATTCCTATTGTAAGTGACTCTGCAGCAGCAGTTGTGATGCATAGTTCACCCCTAGTCTCTGTACGGCGCCTGCTAAATGACTCATTAATAATAATAATAAATTGATGATAAGAAATTCAATTCTTTCTCTACGATGATACATTGCCTTTTGTACACAGAAGATAGCGTGCAATAGTAATGCACATTTATTCCAGACTCCGAGAACATTTTCAAAATGATTAGTAGATGCTTGCGTGATAAGTTGGAAGGGGAGATACAGAGTAGGCCTGTACATGAAATGCAAAATGGTAATGTGATTAGATAAAATCACGTAGTGTAACAGCCTGGGGACAGCAAAGCATCTTGAACAGTCCAGTACCATCAAAGTGTTTTGAAATGCTATTATTAAGCTACGCCTTGAAACTTGGTGTTAGGATTTACTGTGTAACAGAGAGTTGAATGCATGTGATAACAGGATATACATAGAATAAGATGGGAGCTTAGCAAACACTGCACGGTGTGATTTATAATGTTATATAGTACCGATTTTCATAATGGATCAAAAACAGGCTATTTCAAAATATTTAAATATATCTATTGTATACATTACATCTATTTTGAGTTAAATTGAACTTAAGTTACATTTTGCTGTACCTATATTTATCACTAAGGTCTCTGATGAATGCAGCATACTCTGCATTTTTTTCACTTGCAGCGCTGCCTTTACTAGTATTAACTTCTTTCAGGCTTGAAAAGTGCACAAGATTGCCAGCTCTTGGTTGGTGTTCCAGTAGCTGCAGTTTCTGTTCAAAGGTCTTCACGCTGTCGTATAGCTGATAAACAAGATGCCCTTTCCCTTGCAAATGCAAATTCAAAGTATTAAGGAGATTCGTGATGTCCATGACCAAGAATGCAAGATCCAAAAGCCATTTTTCATCTAAAAGTAGCTGTACATCTCCCCCTTTCTCTTCAATTAACTATTTTATTTCTAGTTGAAGGTCAAAAAATTGCTCCAGGATTTTCCATCACTTAAACACTGAATTTCCTGGTGATAAAGCACATGTCCATATTCCGCATCCACTTCCTCCAACATTGATCTGAACTGCTGGTGATTCAGTGCTTTCAATCTGATGAAATTCACCATTTTAATCACTGTTTGCATCACCCCATTTAGTCCAATAGGTTTTGAACACAGATGCTCCTGGTGCAGAATGCAGTGGTATGTCAGAATTTTCCCTCTGCTTTCTTCCACTTTTTGACTAACTAAAGTATCAAGTGCACTCCAGCAGACAACCATTGCCGGTGCCCTGTCACTTGTAATCCCACCCATCTTTTCCCATGCTAGTCTACACCCATCTATTACCCATGCAACGCATTCAAACAAATCAGTGCCCTTTGTATGACCACGAAGGCTCTGCATGCTAGCCAATTCTTGCGTTACTTCAACATGTTCATGAATGCCCCTTAAGAAAACCAAAAGCTGTGCAGAATCAAATGACAGTGCTCTCATCAAGAGCCACAGAAAACATAGAAAAATACAGCCCTGTTGAGAAATGTCCCGGGGCATGTCTTCAATGCGACGAGTTATCGAGTTTCTTCAAAGGCTGATGTTTTTTTTCCACGGGGGACATCAACAAAATACATAACTTATCATTGTTGCCTATTGTGTTGTATGCATTCCTTTTTCATGTGTCCTTGGTCATGAATCCGTGTTGAACAGTTATTTTTGTTTATCTGTCCATTGGATCTCTTGTGAATCCACTGCGTCTGCTGTTGTCATCTAAACTGTCAGTCAGAAATGCGTGTCAGCAAACTAATTCAGGGGTTTGGTTCATTTATCTGGTTCATTTATCAGCTATCCTGGGGCATGAACAGGTATAAGAATTTCCAAGACAGACACCATCCATAAAAGAGTTTTAAGCTTGTGATCCCCTACAGAAACCTGCATAAGATGAAACTGAATTCAGAAAGTAGGAACGCTTTGATCTTTTCAGCAATGAGGCAAGCTGCAGTTAATCATTTACTTCAGTGACTCATGTTTGATATGTTCCAATTCAACTGTCAGGGATTATGCATAATTAAATAATCTATTTAAGAAAAAGATTAAATATGTCTTGGGGTATCTCTTAGGTAAACATAATGTCAGGGTCAAAATGCATTTAGTCTTACTGTAATCTAATAAATGTTTAGGTACATTATGTTATCTGTACATAAAGCACCCATGTGGTGTTCTGGTTAGAGATTCTAACTGTAGTCAGAGCTGCTTTCTTGAGGGCCAGGGCTAGTTAAGAACATAAGAACATAAGAAAGTTTACAAATGAGAGGAGGCCATTCAGCCCATCTTGCTCGTTTGGTTGTTAGTAGCTTATTGATCCCAGAATCTCATCAAGCAGCTTCTTGAAGGATCCCAGGGTGTCAGCTTCAACAACATTACTGGGGAGTTGGTTCCAGACCCTCACAATTCTCTGTGTAAAAAAAGTGCCTCCTATTTTCTGTTCTGAATGCCCGTTTATCTAATCTCCATTTGTGACCCATGGTCCTTGTTTCTTTTTTCAGGTCAAAGAAGTACCCTGGGTCGACATTGTCTATACCTTTTAGGATTTTGAAATGTTTGAATCAGATCGCCGCGTAGTCTTCTTTGTTCAAGACTGAATAGATTAAATTCATTTAGCCTGTCTGCATACCTTTTAAACCCTGGATAATTCTGGTTGCCCTTCTTTACACTCTTTCTAGAGCAGCAATATCGTTTTTGTAATGAGGTGACCAGAACTGAACACAATATTCTAGGTGAGGTCTTACTAATGCATTGTAAAGTTTTAACATCACTTCCCTTGATTTAAATTCAACACTTCTCACAATATATCCGAGCATCCTGTTGGCCTTTTTTATAGCATCCCCACATTGTCTAGATGAAGACATTTCTGAGTCAACATAAACTCCTAGGTCTTTTTCATAGTTCCCTTCTTCAATTTCAGTATCTCCCATGTTATATTTATAATGCACATTTTTATTTCCTGCATGCAATACTTTACACTTTTCTCTATTGAATTTCATTTGCCATGTGTCTGCCCATTTCTGAATACTGTCTAGATCATTTTGAATGACCTTTGCTGCTGCAACAGTGTTTGCCACTCCTCTTATTTTTGTGTCGTCTGCAAATTTTGCTTACTATACCAGAATCTAAATCATTAATGTAGATTAGGAATAGCAGAGGACCTAATATTGATCCCTGTGGTACACCACTGGTTACCTCGCTCCATTTTGAGGTTTCTCCTCTAATCAGTACTTTCTGTTTTCTACCTGTTAACCAGTCCCTAATCCATGTGCATGCATTTCCTTGAATCCCTACTGCGTTCAGTTTGAGAATTAATCTTTTATGCAGGACTTTGTCAAAAGCTTTCTGGAAATCTAAATAAACCATGTTGTATGCTTTGCAATTATCCATTTTCAATGTTGCATCCTCAAAAAAGTCAAGCAGGTTAGTTAGACACGATCTCCCTTTCCTAAAACCATGCTGACTGTCTCCCAGGATATTGTTACCATATAGGTAATTTTCCATTTTGGTTCTTATTATAGTTTCCATAAGTTTACATATAATAGAAGTCAGGCTTATTGGTCTGTAGTTACCTGGTTCGGTTTTGTCTCCCTTTTTGTGGATCAGTATTACGTTTGCTATTTTCCAGTCTGTCGGTACAACCCCTGTGTCAAGAGACTGTTGCATGATCTTGGTTAGTGGTTTGTAAATAACTTCTTTCATTTCTTTGAGTACTATTGGGAGGATCTCATCCGGCCCAGGGGATTTGTTTATTTTAAGAGCTCCTAGTCCCTTTAACACTTCTGCCTCTGTTATGCTAAAGTTATTTAAAACTGGATAGGAACAGGTCGACATGTGGGGCATGTTGTCCATGTCCTCCTTTGTAAAAACCTGTGAAAAGTAATCATTTAATATATTTGCTATTTTTTTTTTCTTCATCTATGATTTTGCCATTTGTGTCTCTTAGGCATTTAACCTCCTCTTTGAATGTTCTCTTGCTGTTATAATATTGGAAAAACATTTTAGAATTGGTTTTTCTCTCTTGGCCTTTCTAACTTCCTTTTTGACTTGTGTTTGCAGTTCCAAGTACTCTTTCTGTGTACTTTGTTTTTGGTCCCTTTTAAACGCTCTGTAAAGTGCCTTTTTTCGCTGAATATTTTTTTTTAATTGATCTATTAAACCATTTTGGTCATTTTGTTTTAGATTTAGATCTGTCTACTTTTGGGATGTAATTGTTTTGCGCCTCTAGTACTACATTTTTAAAAAACAGCCATCCTTTTTCTGTGGATGTTTTCTCTATTTTACTCCAATCTACTTCTGTTAGTCTCTGTTTCATACCTTCATAGTTTGCTTTTCTAAAATTGTAAACCTTAGCTTTAGTCATTATTTTGGGGGTTTTAAAAAATGGCTCTCTGACCTCTGTTTTAGTAATTCTGTCTTCATTATTTGAAAAGACTAAATCAACGCATGCCTCCCCTCTAGTCGGTGCCTTGACAAATTGCGTTAGGAAGAAGTCATTCGTCATTTCCACCATTTCAATTTCGTCCGTCGTGCACCCCATCGGGTTTTCCCATTTTATATGGGGGAAGTTGAAATCCCCCATTAGTATGGCTTCTCCTTTTCTACACGCATTTCGAATGTCATTGTATAACAGACTATTTTGCTCAGCGTCTGAATTTGGCAGTCTATTGCATGCTCCTATTATTATGCCCTTTGAATTTTGTGTCCATTATTCTGACCCATATTGATTCTGCATTGTTTTCTTTGTCCTGATTTAACACCTGGGCTTCAAGGCTATTTCTTATGTATAGCGCTACCCCTCCGCCTCTTCTGTCCTGCCTGTCTTTCCTAGATAGTGTGTACCCACTAATATTATATTCGTCTCCATCACTTTCAGACAACCAAGTTTCTGTAACACCTATCACATCGTAGTTACTTGTTAGTGCAGTAGCTTCAAGTTCTAACATTTTGTTTCTGAGACTTCTAGCATTAAGATAAATACATTTAATAGTTGTCTTACCTGAGTTGTTACCGTTGTTTTGATGTGGTCTCCCTTCTGTTTTTTTTGTTTTTCTCCCCCCTTCCTTTCTAGTTGGTTCCCTTTCTGTTTAAGTGCAGTCCGTCCCACCTGTATAGATAGTCCTTGTTGTAGAAAGTGCTCCAATGTTCAAGAAAGGTGAAGCCTTCCTGTGTGCACCACGATTTCAGCCATGCATTTTGATTTTGTATTTCCAGCTGTCCATATGGTCCTTTGCAAGGTGCTGGCAGTATCCCAGAAAATACCACAGTTTTGGTCTTGTCTTTTAATTTCCTTCCTAGCTCTCTGAATTTGTTTTGCAGGGATCTTGGTCTGTCTCTCCCAATGTTGTTTGTACCGATGTGGATGACTACTACCGGGTCGTCTCCTGTTCATTCTAGGAGCCTGTCCACGTTCTCAGTGATGTGCTTGACAGAGGCTCCTGGAAGGCAGCACACTGTTGTAGTAAGGGTGTCCAAACTGCGAACTGAACTTGCTGTGTTTCTCAATATGGAGTCCCCAACAATCATGACCTCCCTTCTTTTTGCTGCCTGGCCAGCACTGTTTACAGGGTCCTGGATGTTGTTTCTTTCATTCTCTTGATGTTGGTTTTGGTCATCTAAATGTTGAAGTGGCTCAAATTTGTTGGCTGTCTGGATTTCTGGTGGTTGTGTTTGACGAAGTTTCTTTTTTTTCCCTGTTTCTGCCTATCTAAACCCAGCTGTTTCGACTCTCTTCCATCTCCCTGGTGGCTTTCAGTCTGCTAGGGGTGCAGACTTCCATGAATTGTGGGTGTGTCAGCTCCTCAAGCAAACATGTTCATAAATGAGCACAGCATGACCAGCAATAGCAACAGAATAGATTCAGAACAAATATCGAAGACTGTCCGGTACTATTATAGTATCTTGGTACTGTGAGGAATTAACATGATTTGTGTTGGTTCATAGCATTGTGATACCACACATATGGAACATATGACAGTGTTACCACCGAGAAACCAACAAGAATGCAATGAATGTGTGTTCATATTCCCATCCACTGATGGCAGTTCCTAGTATTTCAGCACAGATGTTGAAGTTGAAGCAAAGGACCAAAGGGATCATAGGAGTCAATGGAAGTTAAAATAAATACATAAATACATATCTAGTCATGGTAGTTTATTCTCTGCCCTTCATTCTGTGTTTTTATTTATTTATTTATTTATTTATTTATATATTTATATATTTATATTCAATAGCAGCAGTTTCATCCACAGTACATGTCAGTATTAAAGTTGTTGAATGTATGTTTTGGGGGTCTTCAGGGACTGTGACAGTCAAATAAGATTTTGATTAAAAGTACTGTACTTGCTCCATTTCTAAAAAATAAATATAGCTTTCTTTCTACAGTCTACATTCAAACTGTACATTTCTTGAGGGAACTAGAAAATGTTTTATAACTTTTTTACTACTTACCGATTTCTAAGGATTACTAACAATTAACATTTATTTCTCCTGGAAATTATATGATGTGAGACTTCTCAGATGATTTCAAAGTCCCTGGCCTCATTAATTACAATATGTTGAGGTCACGGGCTGCCTCAAGCCCTGCACTTTTAGAAATCAGTCGCTAGAGAAAGATCTGTGAAACTCTGGTTTGTAACTTGATATTTGATTCAGGGTTCAAACAGTATTCCTCTCATCGCTGTTACCTCTTGGTTCGGGTGCTTGAATATTTTTGTGTCTTATTTTCTCTCACTGTTTGTTGTTTTGTCTGTATGTCTCTTGCTGTCTGGGGCTGTTGAGGCTGAATAACTCTTTACCTCACAAAAAAATAATCGTGGTTCTCTAGGTAACCAAACTAACAGTGTTTAGCCCAGTAAGTCAGTGGATAGACCTTAAGGATAGATACAGGATAGGAGTAATTATTTGAGAAGCTAGAATGTGCATACAGAGTGAATATAAACTAAACTAAAGTTTATTGATTTGAGGCTAGCTTTCATACAGAGTGAGTTGTAAACAAAGAAGGAGAAGGGTTATTACCAGATAAAGTGCAGTGATCACTTGTTCCTCTATTATGGCGTGTTGCCAAAAAAAAAACCACTTGTTAGGGGACACAAATGCCCTGTAGATAATGGCAGCCTTTCAATTTCAGCTTTTGTAATGAAGGACAGCTGACACTCGACGGGTCAAATGGAAGGCTCTTGCGAGCCGGATTGAATAACACTGCTATGCACAATCACACACACATACACTGTCTGGACACTTTATTATGGCCTGCTGTGATGTTAATCCATTCAGTTTTAAGATTTTAGACATTCCTATCTGGCCTTTTTTTTCCTGTGTCTGTGACCAAATGTTTACGGCAACAGCAGACCCTCGTGGCAACAACTTTCCCTTTGTTTGTCATTTGATACACTCTAATGATCGATGTCTTGACTATTATTGCAACTATGGCACATGCGCTGTCAATGTGCATCCACTATCATGCATCTTTTGATTATGAAAAATAATAATTATTATTGATTTTTGGTGGTACCCCCAACCAGAAATAAATAAATAAATAAATAAATAAACCAATTACCAAGTTCTGGAACCCCTAGCTCCTCTCCAAACCCTAATCTTATGATACACTGCATGCTAGAAACTATGCCCTTCTGTGAAAAAACTACAAAATGAAATGATTCATTTTAAGGTGACACAAACAAACTATGCCCTGTTTGCATTGAATACTTCTGTTAGCCCCTGTCTAAGGAGGCTTTATGTTGTAAGTTGGTGTTGAATCAGATACAACTTTCATATGTTGCTGTGTAGGAGAACTCTGGATATTCAGAATAGCTACTGGCACTGCTGTGCTGAGCCTGTCATGGGAGCATGGCATAGAAACACATTGTGAAGTAATTCTTCTCTGGATCTATAACTTTTGCGGTGGTAGCTACTGGCTATTTTAACTTGTCAGCGGATGCCTGACCCACAGGGTAGGCAGTAATGCTCCTCCATGGATTAACATGTTTTATTAATTAAGGTTTTCAGAACAATTAGACTATTTAAAAAGCAGTGGCACATTTTTGGTCACATGCTGACGTAATTAGAGCATCTTATTCTGCGGTACCAAATTATTGAGACTAGTCATAGAATTTAATTGAAGAATTTCAGATAAGGTTGAAAACAAGTTGATGGAAGTTAGAGGGTTTTTCGAAGAGCAAAATCTTCATTCTACATTTTGTGTATCACATACTGTAGCTGGCTGTCGGAATTGAGTGGATCAGCAGAGAGACTGACCACTATTTTATCAATCTGAGAAGAAGCTTTGAGTTTGATCATGAGAAAAACTTTCATGATATTCAACATGGAAAACCTCTCACATAAATATATTTTAGGCATATCAAAAAATCCTTTTCTTCCAGTTTCATAATGCAACATATTATTAAGCAGGGGTGTCCAATCACAGTCCTACAGGGCCATTCCACTTCAGGTTTAGCAGGTAAAAGGAATTAATTAATTAATTCAGGGTCTGGGTGGAGGTTTAATTGGTTCAATTTAGAACAGGGTTGAAAGAAAGACCAGGAGTGGAAGGACCAACTTTGGCCACCCCTGTTAAAGCATTCAGACATAAACCCTGTATACATAAATACTGTCAATTTAAAGCAACATGTTTATATTAAGATTTAAACAGTTGTTTGTTGAATAAACATTTGAAGTGCTGAGTTATATCTGTATATAAGGAAGACAAAATACTTTGTGTGGGGAAGGGAGTGTAATTGTTGTGTGCTGTGATTTAAGAACCTTTAGTGAAGACTACTGCTCAGTCTAAGGGTAAAGGTATGTTTGGCGTTTGTTACAGTGTTTTGTTTATACCTTTTATTTTGGCCCTTGTGCCATTTGATTTGTTCCTGTGTTTGTTTTGGCTAATAAACGTGCGCAGCAGCGCTTCACTGCAGCTTCTGTCTCTGAATCTCTAATAATAAACGTGTGCAGCAGAGCTTCACTGCAGCTTCTGTCTTTGAGTCTCTAATAATAAACGTGTGCAGCAGAGCTTCACTGCAATTCCCCTCTTCTTCAAACTGTTTTATACATGCACACTAATCTTAATCACCCGATCAACTGTGTTATCCTCCATTTTACATTTAACACCTGCACAAGACAAGCACCAAAATAAAACAGGGGGCGGGAGGATGTAGGTTGTTCCTCCAATTAAAAGTTGTGCTCAGATCACGTGATCTGCTAGTGCAACTACTGTTTTTCAGACAGACATGACTTTGCAATCGGAGGCATTGCCTCCTCTGATAAAAAAAAAAACCAAAAAACCTCTGGGCTGCTCCAATTAAAACCTGTCCTCAGATCACTCAATCTGCTACTGCGACTACTGTGTTTAATGGGAGATAGGAGTTTGCCATGGAGGCAGAGCCTCCCCCCATAAAAAATAAATGATCCTCCAGGACCAGAACACCATCTGCCACTGCTAGTGCTCTAGGGCATCTCTCAACAGCCAGAATTGCTTTGAATTTAGGAATACTGAATCTAGGGTTTAGGTTCAAATATATTTTTTCTTACATTTTAGCCAATACCTGTATTTTATTTTATTGAACATTATTATATTATAATGCTATTTTTATATTATCAGATCAGATTGCTCTGTATGTAAATATTATAGTTTTTTTTTATTCTTGGAAAAGTTGAGCAGGCCCTGCCTCCCTTGCCTCCTTTGATCCCAGTGCAGTGTCCTTTGTGTAACTTGAGCCTCCTCCAGAGGAAGAGTAAGAGCTCTGCCTTGCAGCCTGTGCTATCATTCGTGGGGGGAGCTGGTGTGATTGAGCTCTCTGCACTGTAGCAATATCTTACTCTATCTCAGAGGAGACCTCCATTTCAACCTGGTCATCCATCATCTAGCCCAAAACCAGCCTGCCTCGCTGCCAATGAAGGATGATAGTCCACCTCTGATGCTCATTTTTTAAGAAGGGAAGAGAACACCAACTTGTCACTTTTCTCCCTCATAATCCATTTTAACCTCAAAGCAGAGATGGATTGTTCTGAGGTGGCTGTTACTTTTGGAAGGGCACTCTGGGCGGGCTGTGTACTAGTTTTGGACTCCTGTCCACTCCCAAGTCATTTAGCTCTGTTTGTGGTTTGACTTTTTAAAAGTTTTGGAATCAGCCTGTGTTATTGCCAACCTTACACAGTGGGTTGACACAGGTATAAATAAAACCTGTTTAATGTACACTCTTGGGTCTACTCAACTGAAATAAACAGTGGCAGATCTAAATATAAAACATTAAAAGAAAGGGACTTTGTAATATTCCAAATAATTACTCTTGAAAATCGCTTTACATGCCAGTGAAATGTAATTTTCAGTTATTATTCCACGTTCTCATGCAGACAGAAATACCCAGAATGCCACATAATTTAGGCATGTGCGATGACAGAATCAGCAGTTTTTACAAAGCAACGTCCTTCTGACGTTCTGACAGTTATGAATAATACTATATTCATATTGTCAGGATTGAAGGGCATCCTGCAGTTGCAAGTTGAGATATTGGAAGGAATAAAGTTGCAACCATGCTAAGTTCATCTATGTTATGTTTTGTTATTATAATTAATGCATTAAAATGTTTCTTCAGTGATTTTGTATACTGTAGGTGCTGGATCTCTTTTGTACTTTAGCATCAACCTGTCGACTCCATAAACACAGGCCATTTATTTGTAATTCATGGGAAAGGAGCAAGGGCTGTGTGGAGGAGGAACCTCGGGAATTGAGAATGGAAGTGCTTTGTGAGTACATGTGTGATGAGTCAAAGGGGTTTCGGTCTGTAATTCAGCCTCCCGACAGTAGAAGGTATCAAACCGACTCGGGACTTCCCTTACCAAGATCTCGTGACCATGACGAAAGTCATCTTTATGAGGGGCGGCACCTTGGTGAGGGGCGGAAGTACGAGTATGTAAATTCCAGCCACTGGAGTCACGTGAGGTTCAAGGACACCTGTCCGTTGGAATTGGTGTTCCACTGACTACCGGGGCGGGGCTTTGCATACTAAAGGGAACGTGCTACTGTGTCCGGGGTTGGTCCCACGAAGTGTAGGCGGAGGAAAGGCTGGAGGGAGAGAATCAGTGCCGGGTTCTTGTTGTTTTTATTTTTCACGGTCGGAAGCTTTACTCACGTTGTTCTCTTGGTTTTGATTCTTTTTCTTTTGTTTTATTCAGCACATCACGAAGAGGACTAGGAAGCTTCCGATCCTTTTGTTTTGTTTCTCCAGCACGCCCTCCCTCACATCCTTCTTTTGTTTGTTTTTTTTTCGTGTAAATATTAATAAAGAAAAACTTTTTACACGTAAAGTACTGTCTGGAAATTCCATTATTACTCACACGCCTCACACGTGGTGTCATTGTGGGAGATGGATCCAGCTACAGTCTTGGCAATGTTTAGGGAGCAGGAGGAGAAACGAGAGGAGAGGGAGATACGGCGCCAGGAACAGCTCGCCCAGTTCTTTGGACAGCTGGTGGAGAAAATGTCGACACCAGCATCGGAAACAGCGGTTGCCCGGATGTTTGCAACACAACCGAAGTTACAAAAGATGACTCCGGAAGATGATCCCGAGGCTTTTCTGGTCACCTTTGAGAGAGTGGCAGAAGCAGCAGGGTGGCCCAAGGAACACTGGGCCATGAAACTGGCACCTTGCTTGACAGGGGAAGCTCAAGCAGCGTATAGGGCATTAATGGCCACAGAGGCAGCGGATTATGCCAAAGTAAAAGAAGCTATTCTCTCACGCCTCGGGATCACAGAAGAAACATACCGGCGCCGCTTCCGGGAATACCAGCTGTCCGAGGGGGTGCGGCCCCGGGTTGCGGGACAGTATCTCCTGGATCAATGCACCCGGTGGCTGCAACCAGAAGAACACACCCCCCAAGAACTGGTGCAGAAGATCGCGATAGAACAGTTCGCGTCTATTCTACCGCCAGGAAACCGGGAGTGGGTTAAACGGAATCAACCTACCACTCTCGAGAAAGCCATCATCCTGGCGGAGGCATATGAAGACGCAAACGAAGGCGCCGTCCCTGACCCCACTCCTGCCCCTAAGCCAACCCGGACCAACCAATCAATGAAGCCCAGAGGGGGTAACCAGACCTTTAGACCATAGAGGCCGAGGTTAGCCCCATCTTGGGCGAGAGGAAAACCCCCTAACCTGTCGGTCACTGACTCACAGGACAAACAAACTCCGTTGGTGCCTTCTACCCCAGTGTGTTACAGGTGTAATGAGCCCGGACATATTGCCAGGGATTGTCCGATGATGGAGGTGGACCTGGCAAAAAGATCCTGGTCAGCGGTAACAGGTAGGAACATTGGGGAATGTCGGGAGGGCCCTTATCAATTAAGAGTACAGGTCGGGGATAAGAGTTCTTACGCATTTGCGGACTCTGGGTGTGCACAGACATTGATTCGACAAGCTCTCTTGGAGGGGGTAACCTGGGAGCCACAGGGTAAAGTGGCTATCTCCTGTATCCATGGAGAAACTCGGGTTTATCCCACCACTAAAGTTAAACTTACTGTTGATGGTTATTCAGCTTACGTTAAAGTGGCTGTAGCACAATGTTTGCCATACCCTGTTCTCCTGGGAAGAGACTGGCCGTTTTTTGATCGTATTTTAGGTCGGGAAATGGTCTTAATTTCTACCAGGGGACAATCTAAGCAACGGGAGAAAACAATTGGCGAGATTTTCCCGTTGCAAACCGACCTGTTTAACCCTAAAATCCGCCCCAGAAAAACAAAAAGAGAGCGCCGGGTGGAAAAATATGAGGGAACTCTGAGACGACAAGGGGAGGTGTCTGACTCAAAAGTAAACCAATCTCTGAAACGGCAGGGTAAGGGAGTAGGTGTTCAGTGTGACCGGGGCTGCGAGGTTACTGATGTGGAAGGTCAAATAATACAAGATACTCCTCTCAGTGTACCTAGCCATTGGGACCGAGATATTGACCTGGGATATGAACAACAAAATGATCCCACGTTACAATACGCTTGGAAACGGGTTAGATATGTTGAGGGGAAGGATATGCAGGAAGGACAACCAGTGGTATTTCCGCATTTTTCTGTATCTGGGCACTTATTATATAGAATAACCCGGGCTCCCGGGACGGGACAGCTCGTAAAACAGTTATTGGTTCCTGGGCCTTTTCAGTCGGAAGTCATGAGATTAGCGCATGACATTCCATTTTCAGGTCATTTAGGAACTGAAAAGACCCAGGAACGAATTCTGGCCCGGTTTTTTTGGCCAGGGGTTTACGGTCTTGTGCGGAAGTATGTATCTGAGTGTCCAGAATGTCAATTAGCTGCCCCGAAGTTAGTTCGCCCCGCACCTCTGGTCCCACTGCCCATTATTGGAGTACCGTTTGAGAGGATTGGTGTAGATTTAGTAGGCCCTCTGGAGGGTGCAGACTCAGGGTATCGGTATATTTTGGTAGTAGTGGACTACGCAACACGATATCCAGAAGCTGTTCCCTTACGCTCTATGAATGCAGAAGTAGTAGCAAATGAATTGGTAAAAATATTCTCTAGGGTGGGAATCCCGAAAGAAATTCTCACTGATCAGGGCACTAATTTTATGTCTGGCTGTATTCAGCAATTATACAAATTATTAAAAATTCGTTCAATTAGAACCTCAGTTTTTCATCCTCAAACGGATGGGCTTGTTGAACGATTTAATCAGACTTTAAAAAGTATGTTGCGCCGCTTTGTAGATCAAGAAAAACGCAATTGGGCCAAGCTGCTTCCCTACTTACTTTTTGCAGTTCGTGAGGTACCACAATCTTCAACGGGATTTTCCCCGTTTGAGCTCTTGTACGGTCGGCAGCCGCGGGGTATCTTGGATCTCATAAAAGAAGGTTGGGAAGAACAGTCAAAAGAGTCTAAAAATGTAGTAAAATATGTGTTACAGTTACGCGATCGCTTAGAATTAGTCGGTCGATTGGCGCATGATAATCTCAAAGCGGCACAGCAGAAGCAGCAGCAATGCTACAATAAAAATGCAAGAATCAGGAACTTTCGGCCTGGGGACAAAGTGGTGTTGTTGCTTCCCTCATCGGAATCTAAGTTGTTTGCTAAATGGCAGGGTCCATTTGAGGTTATTCGAGCGATTGGAAAAGTAAATTATGAGATCCGACAGCCTGGGCGTCGGAAAGAAAATCAAATTTATCACGTTAATCTCCTCAAACCGTGGAAAGAACGGGAGGTCCATTTTATATTTCCTGCACAGGAGGGAGAGGACTTTGGACCCTCAATTGAGCCAGTGTCAGCAATTGAGGTCCCGATGGGGGAACAATTAACTCTTGATCAGCGCAGAGAGGTAAGCGATCTAATTAATATGTTTGCTGATGTGTTTTCTAACGTGCCTGGAAGAACGCATTTGATCGAACATGCTATTATCACTCCGCCAGGTCTAAGAGTCAGACAGAGACCGTATCGCATTCCAGAGAGTCGGAGAGATTCTGTTCGGAGGGAGGTGGAGTGTATGTTGAAACTTGGGGTAATTGAACCTTCCCGAAGCGAGTGGTGTAGCCCAATTGTACCAATAGACAAGCCAGATGGGTCACTACGGTTATGTATAGACTTTAGGAGGGTGAATGCTATCTCTAAGTTTGATGCATATCCCATGCCTCGAGTAGATGAACTCTTAGACAAGCTGGGGCGGGCCCGGTTTATTTCAACCTTGGACCTGACGAAAGGATACTGGCAGATTCCATTAACTAAAGCCTCTCGTGAGAAAACGGCATTTTCAACCCCAGAGGGTCTTTTTCAATTTCGCACTATGCCGTTCGGACTTCATGGAGCTCCTGCTACCTTCCAGAGACTGATGGACAGGGTATTACAACCTCATCGAGAGTACGCTGCTGCGTATATCGACGATGTAGTTATTTATAGTTCTTCCTGGAAAGAACATTTGAATAGATTAGAAGCCGTCTTACAGTCTCTGAGGAAAGCGGGTCTCACAGCGAACATGGCAAAGTGCGCTATTGGAAAAGAAGAAACTAAATATTTAGGTTTCATAATGGGTAAGGGTAGAGTGAAACCGCTGGTTTCAAAAGTCCAGGCTCTGTTGGATTCACCGGTACCTACCACGAAAACCCAGGTGAGATCATTGTTAGGGTTGGCCGGTTATTACCGCCGCTTTATTCCACACTTTTCCACTATAGCCGCCCCTCTCACTGATCTCACTAAAAAGAACGCTCCAAATAAAATTAAATGGAGTGCAGAGTGTCAGACGGCCTTTGAATCTATTAAAACTAATTTGAGTCAGGCCCCAGCATTAGTAAGCCCGGATTTCAGCCGAGAGTTCATCCTTCAGACAGATGCATCGCAGACTGGTCTGGGGGCGGTTCTGTCCCAGGAGAGAGATGGTATAGAACACCCGATATTATATATCAGTCGGAAGTTACTGTCCAGGGAACAGAGGTATTCAGTAGTAGAGAAGGAATGCCTGGCAGTAAAGTGGGCTATGGAGTCCTTAAAATACTATCTTCTGGGACGACCCTTTGTACTCATCACAGATCACGCCCCTTTAAAGTGGTTAGACACAATGAAGGATTCAAACGCTAGGATTACGCGGTGGTACCTGGCGCTCCAACCCTTCGCCTTTCAAATAAGGCATCGTGCGGGTAAGTTACACCAAAACGCTGATTTTTTTTCCCGGGAGGGGGGGAAAAAGGAGGGGTTAGAGGTTTCCGAGTGTTCCTTCGGCTCCACTCTGAGGGGTGGGATATGTGATGAGTCAAAGGGGTTTCGGTCTGTAATTCAGCCTCCCGACAGTAGAAGGTATCAAACCGACTCGGGACTTCCCTTACCAAGATCTCGTGACCATGACGAAAGTCATCTTTATGAGGGGCGGCACCTTGGTGAGGGGCGGAAGTACGAGTATGTAAATTCCAGCCACTGGAGTCACGTGAGGTTCAAGGACACCTGTCCGTTGGAATTGGTGTTCCACTGACTACCGGGGCGGGGCTTTGCATACTAAAGGGAACGTGCTACTGTGTCCGGGGTTGGTCCCACGAAGTGTAGGCGGAGGAAAGGCTGGAGGGAGAGAATCAGTGCCGGGTTCTTGTTGTTTTTATTTTTCACGGTCGGAAGCTTTACTCACGTTGTTCTCTTGGTTTTGATTCTTTTTCTTTTGTTTTATTCAGCACATCACGAAGAGGACTAGGAAGCTTCCGATCCTTTTGTTTTGTTTCTCCAGCACGCCCTCCCTCACATCCTTCTTTTGTTTGTTTTTTTTTCGTGTAAATATTAATAAAGAAAAACTTTTTACACGTAAAGTACTGTCTGGAAATTCCATTATTACTCACACGCCTCACAACATGGTTTTCCCCTTGGCTCGCGGAGAGTCGCCCTCACAGAGGTGAGACTGAATCGATCACCCTCCAAGGCTGGGAAGTAACCGATACTTCCCCCAAGGGGAAACTAAAGGTGAGAGAATGGGAAAACAAAAGAGTTATGATAGATTTGGCCGTGAGTCCCCTCTGGTTTGCGTAGAACCTTCCTGGTGGAGGACGATGCTAGTGTGGCTGGGCTGCTAAGGTTGAGAAGTGAGCTTCACTTCCACCCAGATGGAGGCCCTTGCAGAGGTGGAGCAACAGTTGCAGAGGTAGAGCGGCACAGTGGAGGAGGAGGGGAGGATGGTGGAAAACAAACAATGCAAGACAGAGAACAAGGGCATGACGAGGTTTAAATAGAGAGATTGGCAGAGATTAGGAAGGACAGAACGGGAGAGGAGCCCTGCCCCCTGGATCACAGTCCTACATACACATTTATTTTAAAATATAAGCTAAAATCTGTGAAAAAATAAAATACCAAATTGCTTCTAGAAACATGCTTCTGAAAATAACATTGTGCATTATAAAGTATTGAACTTCTCATGTCTGGGCATGAATTTACACACTTAGATAATACATTCTTCCTGTCACCGCCACACACAAATGCTATGTGCCCAAATGTACTATTAATTGCAGGGCACTGAGTCCCATAACAGTACAGTACAAGGTTAACCTACTATATGCCAATCACAGGGACAGTGGTCTCACACATGCACAGGGATAGAGACAGGAAAGTGTTTGGAATACGCTATTTATTCCAGAAGATAGGTTCATATTCCACATACCTTATTCAGAATAGTGTTTACCTTATTCTGAATATACTGTTTATATATTATTCAAAATACTGAGTATGTACACATTCTGATTTTTCTTTTAAAGTAAGCAGAATTACAGGTTTGGTCCTAATTTTAAACAGTGTCAGAAATTAAATTGTTTAGTTCATAGACTAGACCCCACTTTGTGTAAACTGCCTGTTCCTAACATGACTCATTCATTGGTTATGCTCATCTTCCCTGACGTAATTAGACTGGCAAAAAGGATTAAATCTCATATTGAAGCAACAGAACTCATAACCACTCAGAATGATAGACAGTAAACTTTAGAAAAAAGGCTGAAAAAATGGCACTTGAAACCCCTTAAAATCATTCATGAGCAAACACATGACTTTCCACTAATTTGTACATTCTGATGGTGTGTTACTCAAAACTGCAATATCATGTCTACGGTTTAGAGCTGAGTGAAGACATGCGATGTCTGGCAAATTGTATATGGGAAGTTTCCAATAAAGAGAAAGCAGAGGTGCTCAAGTGCAGTGGTAGATCTTGCAGACTGTTATCATTTACAGCAGCCTCACCCTGGCTTCTCTGCTGTGTCCTGTATGATGATCTCAGAATGTAGGTGAGTACAATAGTAGGAGAAAGGGCTTTTACAGTACATTGCTATGCAAACTACTTTCAGAAAATATGGTATATTTATTTATGACATGGAAATGAGTCCATGGAAAGCGTATCTATGAGCTGAAGTTTGGTTTCTGATATTGTTGACCAGATATTACACAACTGGCTCCAGAGACCAGACAGGCTCTACTAGCTCCACAGAACAGATATTACACAACTGGCTCCACAGACCAGAAGGCTCTACTAGCTCCACAGACCAGATATTACACAACTAGCTCCACAGACCAGACAGGCTCTACTAGCTCCACAGACCAGATATTACACAACTGGCTCCAGAGACCTCAGAACAGGCTTCACGACTGTCTCTGACTCTTCTTTGATGACAGATATGACAACATTGAGGGCAAACTGAAGAGATGAAGACATCAAGAATTTGACAAAACTATTAAAAGAAAGGGAGAGAAACAAGTGACAAATGTTACAGCGAAACAGCACTGCAACAAGTAGAGCAGCCAAGGACAATAGAACCACTGGGTAGAAACAAAGCTGCATTCATGTTGCATCCATTGCATCCTTATTTATGAGAAATCAAGGAAGGCTTCTCTTAACAATGTGCCTCAGACCTTGCTGGGGTTGTTTAACCTGTAATCCTTTCAGTAGCACCAGAGAGACAGGCCTTTAATACTTCTTTCAGGGACTTTATAATAACTATACCTGTATTGTGGGTCAGGTTTCCACTGTAAAAACATCATTATTTGTTTATTTTATTTTAATTTGAGAAGGACCAATAATTTTATCAGGGGATTTATCATTCAGTGGGCAGCTTTTCTTGTCCACTGATCAGTTCTTTTGTTTGTTTTTTTTAAGGGAGATTGAAACTTTAGTATTTTTGCAAGCCAACACTGAAAGGTACACGGAATGGAGGGAAAACAAATTGCAAGAATCCTTTATTTTGAAAAAAAAGGCTGAATTTTGTTATTTTTTCTTCAGTGTTTAATCCATGTCATTATTTTTTTGTTGCAAAAGCAATATTTGCAGAATTTCAAATGTGTTCACATTCCTGTACATTTCTTCGTGGTGTACAGCTGTACTGTAACAGAAACCCCATTTATTTATAACCCCACCCCCACCCCTTGAAACCTGCCTGTCACTACACTGCTTGCAGCTGTAGATTATAAATTACATCTTCAAGTAATAAAACAGAAATTAAAAAAGAGGAAAAAGCCTATCGGCACTTTTTTCCTATGGATTACATTTTACGGGTAATCCGTAGAGAACCTTTTTATATATTAATATTAACAATTAAAAAAAACTTTTAACCTGCAAAAACTGACATCCTCCCTTCTAAAATAAGATATTCCTCAAAGCTCTGAATTGTGTAGTTGTTTTACTGGAAAGAAACACCAATTAAAATTCTACAGCTAACACAAAACAACTTCAGTACTATTTAAATGTCTGAATTGCTTGTGGTTTGGTAATTTTGTACAAAATAATTACAATTTTTACCACAATTTTTAGCAAATATGGTTTGATGTAAAAATGGTTTCAAAGGCTTGAAAGTTATCCTCATTAACATTATGAAGCTTTTCTTAACCAAGGACATTTCTTTAACAATGAGCAGCATGCATGCTTTTCTGGAGTTGGGTTCTAGACCCTGTTCTGACTGTATTTTATCCAAAAATACAAAAGTCTAGTCTTTGCTTTATATTTTTGGGTCATGTGGCACAGTGGACTGGCCATAGAGTAACTTAAGGGTTTTTTAACCCTGGGGAACAAGTAGATACTGTGGGAAGAATTCTGACTTCAGGGCCATCTTGGTTGAGGGCAGGTGGAAAATATGGCAGGGCTGATAAGATACATCATTTCAGATATGATTATTTGTGCTGCCAGTAGTCTTTGTCCTCAAAAAATTGATTGAGTGAGTTCTAATAAACAGATCTGGGGAGACTACCAGGGATGCAAGCTGCAACCTACAGAGAACGTGTAAGTAAAAACAGAATCTTGAAAGTGATCATATTTGGTGGGGGTAAAAGGAAGTAACCTTCCCCCATAGTCCAGTATAGGACAGGGCAGAGGAGCACATACCTCCTCGAAAGTTTAATTTAATTGTCCCAGAGTGGGGTGGTTGTTTTGTTTTCCTTAATGAAAGTTTATTTTTGTTGTGCTTATCTTTGTTTTGTGTTTCTTGGATATAATGTTTAGTCTGGTACTTGCCGTTTGCACATTAAAATAATTATATAACTCCCTTCCATCCAAACACCACAGTTTTCTTTACTATGCATAACAAACTTTGCTGTAAACTGCAGTTTTTTCCTCTGATGTAATATACAGTGCCTTGCGAAAGTATTCGCCCCCCTTGAACTTTGCTACCTTTTGCCACATTTCAGGCTTCAAACATAAAGATATGAAACTGTAATTTTTTGTGAAGAATCAACAACAAGTGGGACACAATCATGAAGTGGAACGAAATTTATTGGATATTTCAAACTTTTTTAACAAATAAAAAACTGAAAAATTGGGCGTGCAAAATTATTCAGCCCCCTTAAGTTAATACTTTGTAGCGCCACCTTTTGCTGCGATTACAGCTGTAAGTCGCTTGGGGTATGTCTCTATCAGTTTTGCACATCGAGAGACTGAAATTTTTGCCCATTCCTCCTTGCAAAACAGCTCGAGCTCAGTGAGGTTGGATGGAGAGCATTTGTGAACAGCAGTTTTCAGTTCTTTCCACAGATTCTCGATTGGATTCAGGTCTGGACTTTGACTTGGCCATTCTAACACCTGGATATGTTTATTTGTGAACCATTCCATTGTAGATTTTGCTTTATGTTTTGGATCATTGTCTTGTTGGAAGACACATCTCCGTCCCAGTCTCAGGTCTTTTGCAGACTCCATCAGGTTTTCTTCCAGAATGGTCCTGTATTTGGCTCCATCCATCTTCCCATCAATTTTAACCATCTTCCCTGTCCCTGCTGAAGAAAAGCAGGCCCAAACCATGATGCTGCCACCACCATGTTTGACAGTGGGGATGGTGTGTTCAGGGTGATGAGCTGTGTTGCTTTTACGCCAAACATAACGTTTTGCATTGTTGCCAAAAAGTTCGATTTTGGTTTCATCTGACCAGAGCACCTTCTTCCACATGTTTGGTGTGTCTCCCAGGTGGCTTGTGGCAAACTGTAAACGACACTTTTTATGGATATCTTTAAGAAATGGCTTTCTTCTTGCCACTCTTCCATAAAGGCCAGATTTGTGCAGTATACGACTGATTGTTGTCCTATGGACAGAGTCTCCCACCTCAGCTGTAGATCTCTGCAGTTCATCCAGAGTGATCATGGGCCTCTTGGCTGCATCTCTGATCAGTCTTCTCCTTGTATGAGCTGAAAGTTTAGAGGGACGGCCAGGTCTTGGTAGATTTGCAGTGGTCTGATACTCCTTCCATTTCAATATTATCGCTTGCACAGTGCTCCTTGGGATGTTTAAAGCTTGGGAAATCTTTTTGTATCCAAATCCGGCTTTAAACTTCTCCACAACAGTATCTCGGACCTGCCTGGTGTGTTCCTTTTTCTTCATGATGCTCTCTGCGCTTTAAACGGACCTCTGAGACTATCACAGTGCAGGTGCATTTATATGGAGACTTGATTACACACAGGTGGATTCTATTTATCATCATTAGTCATTTAGGTCAACATTGGATCATTCAGAGATCCTCACTGAACTTCTGGAGAGAGTTTGCTGCACTGAAAGTAAAGGGGCTGAATAATTTTGCACGCCCAATTTTTCAGTTTTTTATTTGTTAAAAAGTTTGAAATATCCAATAAATTTCGTTCCACTTCATGATTGTGTCCCACTTGTTGTTGATTCTTCACAAAAAATTACAGTTTCATATCTTTATGTTTGAAGCCTGAAATGTGGCAAAAGGTCGCAAAGTTCAAGGGGGCCGAATACTTTCGCAAGGCACTGTATTGGTGCACCAAAACAGGTCTCCTGAAGAAACTGTTTTTCACAGAGCAGAGCACGTTCAGACCAGTGTCACATGCAGAGCTCTGCAAGACAGCATCCCATTTCAAAAGAAATACAAGCACTGATATATCACTATTGTAGAATAATTTGTTTCAAGTTTTATTTTAAATAGCACTAGTACTCATTATACATTATATATATATAGAATTTTAAAAAATTAGATATAATTTTTATATATAATTTTTAAAAAGACTTGAATCAATAAAACACAACCTTCCAGAGAATACAATTTTATTTTGCATGGATGTAAAATCCTTGTACCCAAGTGTCCCTCGTAATGAAACTTTAGAAGCTTGTCAAAAAGCACTAGATAATAGACTAGATAAATCATTACCTACAGCAGAGGTACTGAACATGTTCAACATAGTTTTAGAAAACAGGTATTTTACATTTGTTGATAAGAATTACAAACAAAACGATGGTACATCAATAGGATCTAAATTAGGAATGCATTTAGCCAGTACATACATGGGGAAATGGGAAGAACAATTACTTAGAAAATCGGAAAGAGAACATTTAGAATACATTCGGTTTGTATATTTTTGGGGTTTGGACACATGGAGAAGAATAACTTTTCCAGTTTCATAAAATGGCAAATGAAATACACAGTAATATTAAGGTGGACCTTCGATGGACAAGGAAAGAAATAGAATTTTTAGATACCATAGTAAAACTTGAAGAAGGTTCAATTGAGACTGACATCTTCTGTAAACCTACTGACATGCACCAGTATTTACACATGTCCTCTGCACATCCGATACACACTAAAAGGGCAATCCCAAAGGGTCTAGGAATAAGAATACGAAGAATATGCTCAAAAGAAAGTTACTATGTAAAACAAAGAAATGTATTAAAAACAAATCTTAAAAAAAGAGGATACAAAGAAAGAATTATAGAGATGGAGTTAAGAAAAGTGGATAAACTAAAAAGAGATGATCTACTAGATTATAAAAATAGAGATAAAAAGGTCAAAAGAGTCCCATTAATAATGACTTACTCTAAACTTTTGCCCAATATTTCTAAAATAGTTTGGAAACACTTGTGGATTCTACATAATTCAGAAAAATTTAAAAAAGTATTTCTTAAGGCCCCAGTTGTAGCATTCAAAAGAGAAGCTAATTTAGGTGATATTTTAGTTCACAGTAAACATAAAAGAATAATTGACAAAATAGGTTCTACGAACATGTGCACTAGTAGATGTAAAGTGTGTAAATACACAGACAAAAGTAAAAATATAATTAAACATAAGAACACCACACATCCACTAAAAACTAATACCTACTGTAAAAATAGCAATGTTGTTTATGGAATAGCCTGTGAAAAATGTGATGAAATCAAATATGTTGGAGAGACTGGAACTACTTTATATAAAATAATTCAGAACCACCTTTCATTAATTATAAATAAAAAAATGAATGAACCAATAGTACAGCACTTCACCAGTCAGGGACATGACATAAATGATGTAAAGTTTGTAGTATTAGAACAGCTCAAATTAGACAATGCGACATATAGAAGAATAAAAGAAAGTAAATGGATAAATAGACTGAACACGATTATGCCAGCGGGACTCAACAGAAAAGAATGAACTAATTAACTTCAATAAATATATAACATTTAAATAAATAAACAAAATTCATTCAAAAGTTGTGCATGCTGATGCGCTGGGGAGGCCAAATCTAGACTGATCCTCAGAGCCAGCATTGCATGATATAATAAAAATAGTTTATATAAAGTAGTGTTAATTAGAATTAATACAGATTCAAAGATATAAGTAAAAATGATGTCACAATATATAGAACACCATTACATCATGTAAGAATAAATCATGGATTTGAATGTAAACAATAACAAGTAGTTGTCATGCCGTCAAAAACCTATAAATACCTCCAATGTTCTGATTCAAACACAGGCTCCCTTGAGAAAGATATGTACAACATATCGAAATGTTGGGCAGCTGGCTCTTTGAGCTAATATATATATATATATATATATATATATATATATATATATATATATATATATATATGCTAAAAATGTACTAGTGCTATTTAAAATAAAACTTGGAACAAATTATTCAACAATAGTGATATATCAGTGCTTGTATTTCTTTATATATAATATATTACAGCTGCTCCAATTAACAGATTAATCAGACCAATTATTCAACTAAAGAGTTGATTGCAGATAAAAAAACTAATTGACAATTTAATCGTGCAGAATCTTTTTTTATATATATAAAATAAAATCAACCAATTGAAGTTCTGCATTTCCTCTTTAGCAGTCCAATCGTAAGTGAGTGAAGGCGGGACATAAACAGTTAAAGGTATTTAGTAGGTTTAACCAATGGGAGACCCAAAGATCTGACCCTTGTATGCAGGTGTCCAATCATGAGTGAGTAGAGGCGGGACATAATTGGAAGTTTAACCAATGGGAAAGTGTGGCAAAGTGCCCCGCCCCTGTGTGCATTTGTGTGTTCTGTGTATGTATGTATGCGTGCGTGTGTTAATGTCGGTGTATAGATTGGTACACGGGTTATAAACGGGTCTGTGTTTCACGTGTATTTAAAAAGTGTATATTTGTATTTAGGCACGGGATTGCACATCACGCACGTGCATTTAAAATATAATGTGTGGCACGGGGTTGCACGTAATGAATTCACGTGCTGGGATTCAAGTGAATAATTAATTAGTAATTGAATCCCAGCACAAACAGTATAAATAGACGCACGTTTCTTGCACTCAGGGTTGGGTGTTCGGTGAGTGGAGAACGGGATTGGAGACGGAGGCAAAGATAATAATAAGAAGAAGAATAATAATAATAGTTAAGTGTTTTCACTCACCGTGTTTGTTCGTCTGTCCTGCACCGTCTGTTTAGTGTTTAGTCGTTTTGTTTGTCTCTTTATTTTGGCGTGTAGTGCCGTGTCCCGTGTTTTTGTCTGTTCCAACCTTTTATTTTCTGTTCTGTTTATTAAATGCTGAACGCGATCACGCGTTCAGCCTCACCAAAACCCCATCTCTCTGTCGTTTGTGTTCCTGTTTCTGGTCTGACGCCACCCACTCCGGCCGTCTTTGTGACAGAAAGTCAAAGATCTGCCCTGGTTTTGCAGCTGTCCAATCATTAGTAAGCAGAGGCGGGACATAAATATGCTAGGGTAAACGGTGTAAGAATAGCTGAATTTCACACAATATTGTTTATTATAGAGACTGTTATTGAGAATTATATTGAGAACTTCAAAGTAATATTTCAAATTGCTTTTTACAAATAATAAAAAAAAAATCGCCAGTCAACGGAGACATGGTAGTCGATTTGGTTACGAATCAATCTTCAAGAAGAACTTTCTCAGAAGAAATTGAGGTATACAACACAAATACCTGAACTGACACATGAAGTATCCGTGGCTTACCGGTACTGTCAATTAAAAATAGGATACTGCTGGAACTGTTTTTTGTTCAGTACAGAAAAGGCAATATGGAACAGCACTGGCTACAGCAATCTAGGATGTCTATCGAAGCCAGCACAAAAACATGAGCGTTCCCAAAGTCACTTGCGAGCCACTGTTACAACTGGATAAGTAGAAGCATAGGGATACAATACATCACAAAGAGCAAGTAAGAAAAAACTGTGAGGTTCTTAAATGTTTGATTAATTCTGTTGTTTACCTTGGCAAGCAAGAACTGGCATTCAGAGGGCACGATGAAGGCACCAATTCCTCAAACAGAGGTAATTATGTGGATATGTGGAATTACTTTATCTGATTTCTGACTGCGACAGCATGTTAAGCAATCACTTGTCAATAGCCACAGTATTCTCGGGTACCTGTAACAAGATTCAGAATGGCTTAATCTCTCCAGTGCCTCAGGTTCTGCTAGATGCAGAAGTACAGGGAGCCAGGTATGTGACTGACAGTGGCCCGAAAGAACAGATGTTCTGTGAAAATGTGTTACATTTACTGAAATAAAAATAATAATCAAAATGTTTTTAAAAAGACCAAATTCTCATTTGGCTTATTTTTTCTTTTTTTGATTCTATTGATTTTTTTTAGTATTACTATGCAGGACAACCATTATAAGAGCTTTACCTTTGTTAAAAATGTGCACATATTAATCAACTAATGCCCATAAATTAACCGATCAAAATTTCTTATCGAGTGACAGCTCTAATATATATATATATATATATATATATATATATATATATATATATATATATATATATATATATATATATACACATATGCATACTAGATATACATACATAGATATGCATAAATAAATAAATAAATAAACAAAAAACTAATTATATATTGAGGTAGAAAACCAGTATCCCTATTGAGTAAATTAAAGTTCCCAAGTTCTTTTGTCATGTGTGTTCTTGAAATTGTCCTTTAAAACAAGATTAGTATTTTATTATTATTAATTTCTTAGCAGACACCCTTATCCAGGGTGACTTACAATTGTTACAAGATATCACATTATTTTTCTACATACAATTACCCATTTATACAGTTGGGTTTTTACTGGAGCAATCTAGTTAAAATACCCTGCTCAAGGGTACAGCAGCAGTGTCCCCCACGATTGAACCCACGACCCTCCAGTCAAAAGTCCAAAGCCCTAACCACTACTCCACACTGCTGATCTGGCAGATCATGCAGAGAATGGTTCGGCATATTGAAATAGTTGCCAATAGGAGTGCTGGTAATTCTGTTACTGATGGTGTGTCTGTGTAGATTCATCTTTGTCAGATGTTATTTGGTTTCTCCTATATAGTGAGGCTGGTACAGTATCAGAAACACTGGACATAATATTTGGGTCAGCAGATGGGCCCTAGTGTTCCATCAATAAAACCCTAATATTTGGCATTTCCAATGAAGACAGCAACACTCTGGCAGGTCCAGTCTGTCCAGGTTTCTGCAATATGCTTGGAGTTGGTAGACACAGTGGCAGAGTGAAGTCAGGAGAGGGATCTGTGACCGTGGCAGCCTTCAGAACTCTGATAGCGATCGGCAGGAGTAGAGTCAGAGATCAGGAACAGGATGAGATCTCTGGACAGTGACCATCAGGAGTCAGGGATCAGGATGAGATCTCTGGACAGTGACCAGCAGGAGTCAGGGAGCAGGATGAGATCTCTGGACAGTGACCAGCAGGAGTCAGGGATCAGGATGAGATCTCTGGACAGTGACCAGCAGGAGTCAGGGATCAGGATGAGATCTCTGGACAGTGACCAGCAGGAGTCAGGGATCAGGATCATATCTCTGGACAGTGACCAGCAGGAGTCAGGGAGCAGGATCAGATCTCTGGACAGTGACCAGCAGGAGTCAGGGAGCAGGATGAGATCTCTGGACAGTGACCAGCAGGAGTCAGGGATCAGAATGAGATCTCTGGACAGTGACCAGCAGGAGTCAGGGAGCAGGATCAGATCTCTGGACAGTGACCAGCAGGAGTCAGGGAGCAGGATGAGATCTCTGGACAGTGACCAGTGGAAGCTAATTCCAGTTCAGAACTGCATTTGTTCCAGATAACTGCAGTTTTATAAAGGCAGGGCTTTATTAGGTGATTGTTGGCAGCTGGGGTTGTCAGGCAGCAGCAGCAACCACCTCAGGGAATGTACTGAGGGAGAACTTCATCCCCTCCTTACCTTGCTCAACTCTTAACTTACATACTGTATGTTCCTGGGAGCCAGCTCAAATCAACCAAGGCTGGCTGGTTGTGCCAATTTTTAAACAAACCATGATTAGCTGTGTTGAACAGGCACTTTACACTTTGTTGCCTAAAGATATTATAGATAGCTGTTCTATTTCTGTGTTTTAAGTCCAAACAAAAATCACACATGTTCACTCTGGCTATGGGGTTTAGGCCTGGAGGCCTCGATGTCTGGAAATGTGGTCATGACTGCACAGGGTGGGTTTGGGTTTCAATAATTTTTTTGTTTGATATTGTTATAAAGCATTTTGATTGGTTCCACTGGTAGTGCTTGATAGTAGAAGTATTCAGTAATCTTCAGAGGTAAAGAGCAGACAGATTGCCATGACAATAAACTCAATTAATTGAACAAGGGGTATATGCAGCTGAGCATACTAACATGTGAAAAAAATACAACCTTGCATGCAAACAGCAGTGGTATAATGGGAAGCTAAACGAGTCACACAACTTAGAATTATTGTCATGTTAGCAAAGGTTAAATATGGTGTATTAGCACATAGTTCATAAATGCTGCCTATCAAATTGGCACATTTGTAAAAGCACAGTAAGCTTTTATTTTTTTAATAATGCTGATAATGGAATTAATACTAAACTGCCACAATGAAGAACAAAGCTGTCCTAAATAAGAAGATACAGATATGTTAATGAACAAGCTATTCTAACCTGCGATCACAACCACTGTGTACCGCTGTGCAATTACAATAATTGCAGTAACTTAGCATTTGGGTGCAGTAGGTGAAAAACCACAGTTCAAAATTCTATAAACAAAATAATGAAACAGTGGATTGGAATATGGAGATGAAACAAACAACCTTTCCCAGCTTCAGACCAAAACCAGCAACAAAATGTAACAGGTAACAACAGGGAATGTGTAAAAGCTGGACAAGCCCGGATGGGGCACCTAATTAAATCATAATGACACATATGTTAATTAAATACTCGAATAGCCCCCCATAATTATCAAAAATAATTTATATATTTTTTTTTTATAATTAGCAAAAAACCTTGCCAGATGTGCCTGCTGGGAGCAATGTATTCAACTTAAATAACACCATATGTCACTGTGATTAATCTTGCTGTCTCCTACAAAAATACAAAAGTTGAGCCCAAACGAGACACTTTATCCAAAATGAACCACACATATTGTATCTCAATTTATTACTGTTATCTTCCCCTGTCAATATAAAAAATTAATTATTTCCTAAACAATTATGTTTTTTTTTCTGTAATATCCAAAAAAACCTTCCAAACTAGCCTGGCTAGGACACTTAATCTAAACTGAATCCTTCAAAACATATGTCAATTGATTACTGCAATCAAAAATAACCCAATAAATATAACAAATATATTATTATTCCAATTATGGTTTTATGTAATATAAAACGAAATCAGGAATGTCTGTCACATCATTTTTCTTTCACTTGTTTGATTTACACGGTTTTGTTACTTTGTTACATGTGGACGAATTATTTTGTTCCATTTCCTTGTGCAGCCAATTCCACTGGTTACATTGTGGGTTTGATCTGACTCCACTTGTGCACAGGGTGGCAGCAATCTGCATTGTAAATTGCCTTGCAAAGTACTTCTACCAGCTGTGCTTTTATCAAGACGTTCTCTTCCAATTTCTAGTGGATTTCTGGACAGCAGCGACCCAAGAGCAGCAACCAAATTACTGACAACTTTCAAAGGTTAAACTGCCCAAAATCATTTTTGAAAATAGCTCTGGAAGTGTCTTCTGCCTCCATAACAGAGAGATGCTCCTGGACTACCATTCTTTCTGTTTTATTATTATTATTATTATTATTATTATTATTATTATTATTATTATTATTATTACTTCAATTGCATATGAGGAGCACAGAGACAGGAATGCTTCCTTATCCTACATTCTCAAATTGTTTCCTAATTTCATATCTGCCGGTACGGTACGGTATTTTAGTTCAGATTTTCTTAATACTATTACATGTAGCTGTTCTTTCAGCACCACGAAACAGAACTTGGGAAAGTGATAATAAGTATTGTATTGGTCTGGAAGCATTACAATATATTTTAAAAATAGGGAAACTGGTATAATGATATTTTTTTTTTGATATGTGGACTATAGGGAGGGAGTAAACGTTTGATGTAGGTTTTAAAGAGTACATAGCAGAGTTCCGAAAAAAATAGTGTTATATGTCCCCACAAGTTACTTTTTTACCTTGTACCGTCAGGTCGGACACAACGCCTGGAGACCTCCATGAAGAACACCCTCCATCTATTCCTGTCCATAACTGCATCTCGGAGATCACAGAGAGATAGTCCTGTTATGTTTTTTATCTCGTCCAACCATCTCATCCGCGGTCTGCCTCTCCTCCTGCCTTCACTGATTCCTAGCATGATTGTTTTCTCCAACCCCTCGTTTCTCATCACGTAAGACAATTTCTGCTTCACAATCATGGCCTCCAATGGTTGTGTTGCTCCAATTTGCTGTGTTACTACAACTGTTTAACATCCTGACAATGTTTATCAATGTAAAGTATGTTTCAAAGGTATTATCAAGATGTCATCCTAGTGCACTGGGGTTTGAGAACAGGGGAGTGTCCCTGATCACTGCAGAAACACCTATTAGAAACAGAAATACAAGCGCTCTGGCTTTACACAGAAATACAAGTGCTCTGGCTTTACACAGAAATACAAGTGCTCTGGCTTTACACAGAAATACAAGTGCTCTGGCTTTACACAGAAATACAAGCGCTCTGGCTTTACACAGAAATACAAGCGCTCTGGCTTTACACAGGAATACAAGCACTGTGGCTTGCACAGAAATACAAGCGCTCTGGTTGTTTCATGTGACATCATGGGTCCTTATTGCTGTGTTACCTGTTTGGTAATGTAGGCAATAACCCTTACACTATCAGCTATAATAATAATAATAATAATAATAATAATAATAATAATAATAATAATAATAATAATTTGTTTCTTTGTTTGTTTACTGTACACATAATACGGTGTCTGCAAACAAGCAAAACCAGCTTTCTATTAAAAAATATCTGCAAAACTTATAAATGCGTTCAGATTACCTCAACATTATAGACTCGATGCAGTATAATGTATCAGATCCACAGATTTTTAAACATTGCTCAGTACTGGTAACTTAAAACACTCATAAACAAGTACGTCTGCCCCTTTTCCATTAGAGCAATACTGCAGCAGCCGTGTGTACTCCCACTTCTGGCTTATTGTGTGTCTTGCACTCCCAGCACATGCACAAACATTGCAAAGTCACATTCAGTTTAGGATTTAGCAGCACAAAACCTCCTGCCAGTGACACAAACCTACCACATTGTGGCAAAGACGCTTTGGGAGATAAGAACACATGTACAATGTTACTGTATTCTGTAACTGTCAGTCACTCCAAACAGTTTAGCAATTTCCTAAATCCACAGCCATGCTTAAACAGGATGCATGAATTGAGGTATTCCCATAAGACAATGGCACAGGGATACAAGGATAATCATGTTTTTGACACCTGCTTCAATTGATCAATTCCTGCATTTTGTGTCACTTGTCCTGCAGTCACTCCAGTATTCTTGGAACTGCCTTGTTAAGAGCAGGTGCCAGCATTAATGAGCATCCCAGGCTCCTTTTTAATCTGCACCGGTGTCTTACATGACTTATCCTACTTGTATCAATTGCCTGCTAGAACAAGAAACCCTGAATGGGTACTTGTGTTTGCCCTAACCATATGAATAATGTTGTCATAATACACTTTAGTACAGCAGCAAGGGCATGCAGGTGAACAGTGCCAAATAAAGATGAAATCATCGAAATATGCACTTCACTTCTGTATTAGGTAATAGAGAATAAACATCTGGTTCACGCTTGTTTTCAGGTATTTATACTCATGCTCTGATCAAATGAATTAAGTTAGTTGTAGTTGTGTAGTCTGGACCATGTCCTTATTGTGAAGAAAACAAGGAGCAGTCATTCCCTTATAAAAGTTTCATAGAGTATAGCATAGTGAAAGTAAAAAGCACAGGTAAGCATTGTGAACCCTGGAGAGGCAAACATTACAGTGGGTTATCATCATGTGAGAATTCAGACATCAAATACATCTGTAACTAATAGCATTCATATTGTGTAGGTCTTGTGTGTCTGCTGCTCTGAACTTCATCTCTATGTTTGTCTACCAGCGTGTGGTGCTGTTCCGCAGTGCCATTGATTCTACAGGTAGGGAGACTAGTTAGCCAGAAACAAAGACTGTTGCTAAGATACCATTGCTATTGTCATGGCTAATTATGCATGCTTCATATAAGGGGCTGACTCAGTAAGCAAAAGCATAGGCATTTTGTGACAGCAGCTCAGGGCAAGTGGGTGAATGAGAATGGGACACATTCAATGGACTTTTAGCTGAAAGCATGTTAGGATATTATACATTCATGCGATAAACAACAAATATTTGCAAAGTTTAACAGACATGTAAAGATATCTGAGTATGTTATACATTACTAGTTTCCAAAAAAACTGTTTTCCCAGCAACATGTAAATGACCTGGACTCTGAGGTATAAGGTGTCTGAGGGAGTCAAATTTAGTTTAGTAAAAGTAAGAATTCCAAAATCAGTCTGGCTGTGGCTGTATGAGGTTCAGAGACAAGACAGTTTTCTCACTCTACTTCTATCACAGTCACTTTTTTTCTGCCACCCTATTTGCTATTAGACCTACAAATCTCACCTGCTTTTGCCTTTTGTTTCAGGCACCTCCATCTTCCCACCACTGTCCCCATTCAACAATTCATGTATTATTATTGCCTGTTATTATGTTTTTAATGATACTGTATTTTTATGCACAAGTGTCAATGGGGTTTCTCATGTTCATTTTTGTTCCAATGTTGCGGGTAATATTGTTCCAAAGTGTGACGCTGGTTTTATATACATCTCGATTCCTAAATGGGGTTTCTCATGTTCCTTCTTCTGAAGGTCTGCCTGTCACTCGAAACAGAAATGATAGAACAGAGGGAATGATTTGGACTCTGCCCGAGAAGCAGTGGGCAAAGCCCAAAATAAGTTATTTTAATGTTTCCATATACATACTGCTTTGCACAGCCACAATGTAATTGTTTTATTGAGCCAGGATCAGAATCGCCTGGCGCTAATTTAATAAGAACACGTGTCTGTAATTAGCAGGCAGGTATATAAGCAGGTCAAAATTGTTGGTCTGTGTTTGTGTGAAGGCTAAGGCCTGTTTAATACTTGGAGAATTATATATGGTTTGGTCACCGGTAAACAGCGTAGCAGTCTGTTTATAGTTAAACTAATAACAGTTTAGTTTAGCACTCCTTGAAGGAGTTAGGCTTTTGTCTTGTTTATTTATTTTGTGTGTAAATAAATATACAGGCTGTTAAAACCTACCTATGGTTCTGACTGCTGTTCATTTTACACAAGAAGATAAGTCTGAAAAGGTCCCTAAAGTGACAAGACAAACCTCTGTTTGCCACTATAAATATGAACAGCTGTAGAGAAAACTTATTGACCTGAGGGAAGACTGTTGTTACCAACAGGGGGCTATAATGCCTGAAGCCGCAGGCCTGGAGATAACAATAGTCTTCCCGAGGGGCATTTAATTTTCCACTATGGCTGAGTCTGCAGTACATATTTAATATATGAATCAGTCAAAATAATAAGCGAGGCAAGGTTGGATAGTAAATCCGACTTTATTTATTTTGATTAAATATAGCTGATACAGCATATGTAAATAAATAAATAACAGAAAATGTTTTTGAAGTTAATACCGTATAGTTAGCAGTTTTCTCTGTCTCTGTCTGGTTTGCTGACTGATGCATAATCCAGTTTATATATTGTCCATCGTATTTGTTTTCATTGAGTTGAATTTCAGATAGTCAAAAAAAAGTGTCAGTGACGTTTTAATCGCCATTTTAGTGTTTGGAGCATCTTTCTTTTGTAGTATGTTTTGCAATTCATTTTCTCATAGAATCACTATTGAGCACTTTTTTACATTTTGCAATTTTCTCTTGTTGTGAGGAGTGAAGATGAAAGGCATTCCTTTGAAAAGGGGTGGGACTGACCGTGATGTGAACCAATCACATGACAGATGGAGACTATTGCCCGGTGGTGTAAGGATGCTAGGGTAATAGTGCAATCTATTTTTGTTCCTATGATGAGGTTTTAACCAATCACAGTCCAGAATTTCCAACCACTGATTCATATATATATACACCCACCCCTCGTTATATCGCCCATCACTATACTGCAAATTCGGATATATAGCGGTCCTGAAGTTGACGCCCCATTTTTACTGTAATATACATAGGCAACAATTACTGTTTGTTTTATTTTGTACTGCACATCACAAACAGCAATATACAAAACAATTAAAAACAAAGTATTAATATCATACTGTTATCATAAACACACACATTCCACAGTAACACAAAGCAAATTAAATATCTACTTGCTGAAGCGGTTTTTATTTTAGCCAACGAGGTGTTCACGTGTGGCAGCAATGCACTAGCAAAAGTCATAGGGCAGTGACGTCAGCTCCCTAGCAACAAGCCTCCTATGTTGGGAATTGATTATTTCAATGCAGCGGGTTTGTGCATTTGAGAAAGGAGAGGAAGACTTGTGAAATTAATTGGAGACTGACGTTGATGAGAAGCAATTACCATCCGCTGTACGAATTAAAACTGGACCCTGACGCCCCCGATAAAACGAGGGATTGGTTATACAGTATTTGTTAGCCTATTTGCTTTTTATGGGTTTCTCACTATATCGCGGCCCTCGATATATAGTGGATTTATACTGGGCCCTGACACCTGCGATAGATCGAGCGGGTGGTGTATGTAGTACTGGATCTTTACCTATTGCATGTACACTTCTGACAACAATGTAGTGACTGTGTGCTGGGTTTCCAGCAGCGATGCAGAAAAGGCTGGACACCAGGGCTGGTTTGAATAGCAGTTAAAACCACTCTTTTTATTAGCTATCTCTCCCAAAAAGTAGAAAGTTAAAAAGTGTTCCGCCCAATCGTCTTTTAAATTCTGGACCAATCTAGATTTGCCCAACTGGACGTGGGCGAGTGCCAAAAGTGGTAACTTCGGGATTTGCCCAGAAGCCCTTGGTGAAACTAGATTGGCCCGGGCAAAACTAGACTCTCCAGACCACCGGGTTTCATCCTTAACCCTTTGCAGTCCATTTATTAAGTGCGTGTCAGGCGTGTCAGGTCCAATTTATTTTCACACGCGCAGTTAATTTTATACGCGCTGTTTAAAAGTATTTTTTACTCAGAACTCACTAGGCATCTCACTAGGCATCTCCAGCCTCGCCCCACCCTTTCGTTGGCTATAGCTTTCACATATGCTAAGAAATAAATAATAATAATAATAATAGTCGTACATACCGATCAATCATCTCCTGATCACTCGTTTTATCACCAAACGCCTCAATAATGCGATCCAAGTCATTATTTTAATACTATAACATCTGAAAAAAGCTCTGCAAATGTCTGTGATATTCTCTGAGCGCTGATGCAGTATCAGCCAGCTTGTTTCCTTATGGCCGTTGTTATCTGATGCCAGGGGCAAGTATGACTATTCATGAGATACGCCCTATTGTTTTTTTTGTTTTTTTCGGCTTGTCTCGGTTCCTGTCACTCCCAATCAGCCATTGAATGGTCTTCTTGGGTTTTTCCGGCGAAAAAACGACTAGAAACCCGTTTTTTGCGTTTTTTTGATGACATTGGACCGGATAGGAATAATTGCAATGTTGGACCAGGTCCGACATAAGACCGCAAAGGGTTAACATATATATATATATATATATATATATATATATATATATATATATATATATATATATATATATATATATATATATATACAGTGCCTTGCGAAAGTATTCGGCCCCCTTGAACTTTGCGACCTTTTGCCACATTTCAGGCTTCAAACATAAAGATATGAAACTGTAATTTTTTGTGAAGAATCAACAAGAAGTGGGACACAATCATGAAGTGGAACAAAATTTATTGGATATTTCAAACTTTTTTAACAAATAAAAAACTGAAAAATTGGGCGTGCAAAATTATTCAGCCCCTTTACTTTCAGTGCAGCAAACTCTCTCCAGAAGTTCAGTGAGGATCTCTGAATGATCCAATGTTGACCTAAATGACTAATGATGATAAATAGAATCCACCTGTGTGTAATCAAGTCTCCGTATAAATGCACCTGCACTGTGATAGTCTCAGAGGTCCGTTTAAAGCGCAGAGAGCATCATGAAGAACAAGGAACACACCAGGCAGGTCCGAGATACTGTTGTGGAGAAGTTTAAAGCCGGATTTGGATACAAAAAGATTTCCCAAGCTTTAAACATCCCAAGGAGCACTGTGCAAGCGATAATATTGAAATGGAAGGAGTATCAGACCACTGTAAATCTACCAAGACCTGGCCGTCCCTCTAAACTTTCAGCTCATACAAGGAGAAGACTGATCAGAGATGCAGCCAAGAGGCCCATGATCACTCTGGATGAACTGCAGAGATCTACAGCTGAGGTGGGAGACTCTGTCCATAGGACAACAATCAGTCGTATACTGCACAAATCTGGCCTTTATGGAAGAGTGGCAAGAAGAAAGCCATTTCTTAAAGATATCCATAAAAAGTGTTGTTTACAGTTTGCCACAAGCCACCTGGGAGACACACCAAACATGTGGAAGAAGGTGCTCTGGTCAGATGAAACCAAAATCAAACTTTTTGGCAACAATGCAAAACGTTATGTTTGGCGTAAAAGCAACACAGCTCATCACCCTGAACACACCACCCCCACTGTCAAACATGGTGGTGGCAGCATCATGGTTTGGGCCTGCTTTTCTTCAGCAGGGACAGGGAAGATGGTTAAAATTGATGGGAAGATGGATGGAGCCAAATACAGGACCATTCTGGAAGAAAACCTGATGGAGTCTGCAAAAGACCTGAGACTGGGACGGAGATTTGTCTTCCAACAAGACAATGATCCAAAACATAAAGCAAAATCTACAATGGAATGGTTCACAAATAAACATATCCAGGTGTTAGAATGGCCAAGTCAAAGTCCAGACCTGAATCCAATCAAGAATCTGTGGAAAGAACTGAAAACTGCTGTTCACAAATGCTCTCCATCCAACCTCACTGAGCTCGAGCTGTTTTGCAAGGAGGAATGGGCAAAAATTTCAGTCTCTCGATGTGCAAAACTGATAGAGACATACCCCAAGCGACTTACAGCTGTAATCGCAGCAAAAGGTGGCGCTACAAAGTATTAACTTAAGGGGGCTGAATAATTTTGCACGCCCAATTTTTCAGTTTTTTATTTGTTAAAAAAGTTTGAAATATCCAATAAATTTCGTTCCACTTCATGATTGTGTCCCACTTGTTGTTGATTCTTCACAAAAAATTACAGTTTCATATCTTTATGTTTGAAGCCTGAAATGTGGCAATAGGTTGCAAAGTTCAAGGGGGCCGAATACTTTCGCAAGGCACTGTATATATATATATATATAGTAAACTGCCACTCTAGTTTCACCACTAGTTGGCGTAGTTTCCCCGGAAATTATGATGCTGCTGACTCTTATACTTTGGTGAGTGTTTTTTTTTTTTTTTAATTTACAATATTTACAATACACATGCGTTCGCTCAATGCTCAGCCCTGTATGGGCTCCTAGCTACCTCTCTTTTTATTCCCTCTCTAGGCTAGGTAGTCAAGGGGTTCTCCTTTGTTGGAGACCCTGGCAAGTGGTTCACAGACTTCCCCCTCTGGACGACTGAGGTATGGCAGGTAAGCAGGTCGGTGCTCCCCGTCCAGGACAACGGTAGTACAGGTAGGTCAGATAAGGGACACCTCCTCCAGGAAACAACGGTTGCACAGGTAAGTGGGAATTGTCTCCCTCTCCAGGAAGACAACGGTAGTACAGGTAGGTCAGGTAACTGACCCCTCGTCCAGGAAACAACGGTTGCACAGGTAAGTTGTAGTTAAGCCTCCCACTCCAGGAAACAGTGGAGGCACCAGTAAGTTGAGGTATTGTCTCCCTCTTCAGGAAGACAATGGTAGCACAGGTAAGTTGTAGTTAAACCTCTCACTCCAGGAAACAGTGGAGGCACCAGTAAGTTGGGTTATTGTTTCCCTCTCCAGGAAGACAATGGTAGCACAGGTAAGTTGTGGTTAAGCCTCCCACTCCAGGAAACAGTGGAGGCCCAGGTAAGTGGTAAACTGTCTCCCTCTCCAGGAAACAGGTACTGCAGCTGGTTTGGTCAACAGACTTCCGCTAGTGAACAGCTTAAGAAATCCCGGGTGGGGGATGGGCGAAATAGACTGCAACAAACAACCTCCAGTTTGCCTTGGTAGTGTGGCTTAACAGTGCTAGTACTGCCACTACAAACACACTTAGCACAGTCTTTGAATTCAGTCCTTCTTGAACCTGTATGTTTTTGATTATTTGTGCAATAAACAATTCTTTTCTTTCTCACTTATTCTTGGTTTTGTTTACTTTTTCCGCCAGTCGTTTCGGCAAACCCTTACACAATAGTCCACCCACAGTGATTATACTCACTCACTGTCACAACTAAACACAGCGCAACATTTGTAAAAATAAACTGTCTTAACATTTAAAACTACTTTACCTTTTATTTTATTATTCGGGTTGCACGGAGACTTACTGCAAAAACCCGCAGGATGCTGATTTTCTTTGTTTGGAGCCACAGAACAACCAGGAACATTCTCCCCACGGCAACACCCCTGGTTGCTCTGTCTTCCTGCTTTTAAACTACACCGCCCCGCCCTCCCTAATCGCGGAACTGGTGCTTCTGGGACCTGTAGTTTTTCCCCTTTGTCGGCCATTCCTTAAAGGACCCTCACCCTTTCTCTCACTATATATATATATATATATATATATATATATATATATATATATATATATATATATATATATATATAATTAGGGGTGGTACATAGAGCCATTATCTGTATCTGTATTTGTGCCCATGCAATTAGTATTCATATTTGTATTCATTTATGAATTTAGCTACTTTACTTTTCCCTATAGCCCTCTTGAAACGAATGAACTGAAGCACTGACTTTGTACCCTGTCAGTGTCACAGACTGCAGAGGGAGGCGTGGTTGAAATGAGAGACCAATTCTCATTGATTTCAAACACTTCATTTGCAACAAGTACTACCTAATATTCGTAAAAATGAAAGACACTATTCGGCCATTACTAATATTAGGAAGAAGACCATTATTCGTGCAGATCCTAATACAAATTCGTATTTGGGAACACCCCTAATATATATTATACGTTGTAGCACGGCGAGCAGCCCTGTACATTGTTTTGTTTATTTTAGTTTAGAATGGAGTCCCCTCTGCCCCTGTGCAGATTATTGTTTTTGTTTATTATAATTTAGTATAATAATAATAATAATGACGGCGAAGCACCGCGTATTTTGTTATTGTTTTGTATTAGGACGGCATAGCCAATTGTTTTGTTTAGCGTGGATGGGTGGCCCCATCCACAACATAATTAAACTCGTGCAGAAGGTGGCCATCTCCTGAATTAATTAAGTGATTAATTTTGTTGCTAATCGGGAGATGGTCACCTGTTATAAAAAGCCTGCAGCTCTCCAACTCAGGGTGGGTGTTGTAGGAGCGGAGAGAGCGAGAGCGGAGCGATCATGTGAAAACGAAACTAAATTAAATTATAACATACAGGAACAGTGACAGCGACTGCCCAGCCTGACCTGTATGGTTTATTTATTATTTATTGTTTATTTTGTGTTCGAGATTTGTTTTTGTTTACTCTTTTATTTTGTTCTGTGAGCGCCAGTGTTTTTTGTTTAAATATTTTATTTATTTTTGCTGAATAAAAACGGCACAGCCGATTCTTTCTTTTGAACTGCAGTATTGGTGTCAGTTTGTTTTCGTGTCTGCTTCTGCCGTGACGTCACCACTCAGCCACCCTGTCACACGTGGTGTCCTGCGTGGGATCGCAGCGCCTCCAGGACGCAGGTAGAAGAGGTTACTGCAGTTTTTCATTTTATTCCCTGTTTTTTCAAATTGTTTGTTTGTGGAGTGAAGAGGAGGAAGGAAGATGGGAGGAAGAGGAAGGATGAGAGGAAAGAGGAGGAAGAGCTGCCAGAAGCAGCAGCAGGAGAGAGGTGAGAGGAGATGGTGGTCACGGGACCCCACCCAACTGGGACCCCCTTACTGGGACACGGAACAGGAGCAGTGGAGAGCTGAAGGGGCACCCCTGTGTGTTATCTGCAGGGAGTTTGGGCATGACCAGGGGGACTGCCCCTATGAAGACCCCTGCTTCTGGGAAGCCTACACCATGGGGAGGGTGTCCGGTGCGTCTGGGTGGTTTTGGCTGCTGGAGCAGCAGACCCCATCACCTCCACAGGCCAAGGGAGAAAAGGTGAGGAGAAAGAGGCAGAGAGGGGGACACGGACCTGGAGAAGGAGTCGGTGCATCCACAGCCCAAGAGGGAGGAGACTGAGCGTCCACAGCCCAAAAGGGGGAAGGCCGAACATCCACAGCCCAGGTACCTGCCAGCAGAGGGAGAATACCTGCTGGTTCCGCCTCCACCGCCTTGGGAGGACTGTGTGTCGCTCCCACCTCCGCCAGCAGAGGGAGAGTTCCTGCTAGTTCCACCTCCACCACCATGGGAGGACTGTGTGTCACTCCCACCTCTGCCAGCAGAGGGAGAGTTCCTGCTGGTTCCACCTCCACCGCATTGGGAGGACTGTGTGACGCTCCCGCCTCCGCCAGCAGAGGGTGAGTTCCTGCTGGTTCCGCCTCCGTCTCCGTGGGAGGACTGTGTGTCGCTCCCGCCTCCGCCAGCAGAGGGAACATGCCTGCTGGTTTCCCCGCCTTCGCAGCCTAAAGGGGAGAAGCCCCTGCCGCCTTCGCAGCCTGAAGGGGAGGCGCCCCTACCGCCTTCGCAGCCTGAAGGGGAGGTGCCCCTGCCGCCTTTGCAGCCTGAAGGGGAGGAGCCCCTGCCGCCTTCGCAGTCTGAAGGGGAGGAGCCCCTGTCGCCTTTGCAGCCTGAAGGGGAGGAGCCCCTGCTACCTTCGCAGCCTGAAGGGGAGGCGCCCCTGCCGCCTTGGCCGCCAGAAAAGGAGGAGCCCCTGCCGCCTTTACCATCAAGAGGAGAGGAGCAGGAGCTACCTCTACCTCCACCACCATTGGGAGAAGTGGAGCTCCTGCTGTCGCCTTCATGGCCAGGGGCTCCCCTCCCACCGTCGCCATTGCCTGGGGTTGCCTGCGGTTCCGCATTTATAGTTTCAGGGTACGAGGGAGAAGTGGAGCTCCCGCTGCCGCCTCCATGGCCAGGGGCTCCCCTCCCGAGGTCGCCTCCCGAGGGTCCGCTGCTGCTGCTGTCGCCTCCCGAGGGTCAGCAGCTGCTGCTGTCGCCTCCTGAGGGTCCGCTGCTGCTGCCGTCACCTCCCGAGGGTCCGCTGCTGCTGCCGTCGCCTCCCGAGTGTCCGTTGCTGCTGCCATCACCTCCCGAGGGTCCGCTGCTGCTGCCGTCGCCTGGGGTCGCCAGGGATCCTGCTTCGCCTGGGGTCACTACACTATGGCCGGAGCCCCATGGAGGGGAACTGACGGCCATGAAGAAAGGGGGGGAGGTCAAGAGACCAGCTCCCGCAGCCACAATTTCGCGGCAGGTTAGAGTGTGGCGGGAGCCCCGGAAGAGAGAGCTGCCGGCCACGAAGAATTGGTGGGTGCCAGAGATTCCACCATGGCCACCCAGCAGAAGCAACTTGCTTCCCCCTCTTCCGGGACTTTGAGACTGAGGGGGGAGGTGGCCGTTGGGGCCATGTGTGCGTTGCACAAGGGGGGGGATATGTAGCAGGGCGAGCAGGCCTGTACATTGTTTTGCTTATTTTAGTTTAGAACGGAGTCCCCTCCGCCCCTGTGCAGATTATTGTTTGTTTATTATAATTTAGTATTGTATTTATATGACGGCGAAGCACCGCGTATTTTGTTATTGTTTTGTATTAGGACGGCATAGCCAATTGTTTTGTTTAGCTAATCGGGAGATGGTCACCTGTTATAAAAAGCCTGCAGCTCTCCAACTCAGGGTGGGTGTTGTAGGAGAGGAGAGACGGAGAGTGGAGCGATCGTGTGAAAACGAAACTAAATTAAATTATAACATACAGGAACAGTGACAGCGACTGCCCAGCCTGACCTGTATGGTTTATTTATTATTTATTGTTTATTTTGTGTTCGAGATTTGTTTTTGTTTACTCTTTTATTTTGTTCTGTGAGTGCCAGTGTTTTTGTTTAAATATTTTATTTATTTTTGCTGAATAAAAACGGCACAGCCGATTCTTTCTTTTGAACTGCAGTATTGGTGTCAGTTTGTTTTCGTGCCTGCTTCTGCCGTGACGTCACCACTCAGCCACCCTGTCACATACGTGTATGTATATATATATATATATATATATATATATATATATATATATATAATGTCTCCTGTGCGTCTATGAAGAAACTGTTTCTATCACCTTCTGTCTAATTATAGACAGAATTATAGTATAATAACATATTCTTGCTGTATTCCCAAAAGTAAATTTCAAAGCTCACACTGTTTTTGGATCTCTTTTTACTAACATATTCTTGATCAAATAATCTATTGCTGTAGGTTTGGTTAACTCAAGGGAGATGTGTCTTTTACAGCTTGATTTCCAAAGAAAAAAATATGAGTCACAAACCAATTTGTATTTACAAGATTCCTAGGCTGCAGGTATTGTCAATCACTGAATGTGGTGCTTTTGAGGGGTGGCATTTGGTGGATTTGTCTAAATGATTTGTAGGCAAACGAAGGGGCTGATTTTCAAAGATTTTTTTTCCAAAGTATAAATTACTCCAAGTTACAAAATGAGTTACAAAAACATTTGTAATCTTAACATGTATTTTTCTCTTTTTCAAAAAATAAGTAATTTACTCTTTACAGAAAAATGTTTTGAAAATCTTCCCCAAAGTGTTGACTTACCCAGCTGTGTTTAAATGAGTTCTAAGTTTAGTGAAGAACGTGGCAAACCAAGGGGTGTGCCGAGTAATGAATATAAACGTGCATGCGTAATGACTATGATGATTTTTAAATGGACGTGTATTACACAATTAAAAAGCTTATTAAATTCCCATTATGAGCAAATGTTGGTCACAGCGAAAGGGTGCACAGAATTCTAATAACATATACAGCATTCCAGCAGGACCCTGCAGAGCCGTTGTGGTTTAATTACTTTATCTTGCTAAAATGGTAGGCGAACGCAAAGTATAACAGCTCTCAGTACAACTTAGAGCTCCTCTGCTCTCCCCTAATGACAAAATACAGATCCTTTTGAGACGGCACAGCTCATACATTTAGATACCTTTTACATGCCTTGTTTCTTTTATAGACTGCAAGTACTATTCTGGTATGGAATTGTCCCAAATTGTCCTGGTGAACCAGGAGCCATATGACTGCCCTATCTGTGATACAAGAGGATGCCAGATAGATGCCCTTTAGTGTTTAGCCAGTTTCTTGCCTGCTTTTATTATTTGCATTATTATTTCCTAATAATTAACCCATGGATTAAGATCCATGGGTTAATTATTAGGAAAGGAATGTGCATAATCATATATATTGAAAATGACCTTTCTCCCTTTTAAAGTAAGAGACAGAACGCACAATTGTGTCTTTCAGAAAGACTGGATACATGGCTTATTTGTATTCCAGCCTCCTCCTTCTCTCTCACGTGTGACAGAGAGAGAGCGAGCAAGACAGAGAGAGAGAGAGGCTGAGCCAAATGCGATGCAGCAGAATGCTGTGACAGACCTGGCATTGATTTGAACAGAGGTTGCCGGATTGCAAGGGAAATAATAGTCACTTTGAACTCTAACCCAAGACAGGGAGAGCAAGGGGTGAGGGGCAGAAGGAAAAAGACTGTTTCACCTGTTGAAAAAATCTGATTTATTTGGGATTCCAGATTTTTTTTTCTTTTTCCTTTCCTCAGAGGGATTGTGTGTTTAAGAGTCGTGTCTCGCATCGTAAGTCACCCTGCTATCTACAGGTCAATCTGTGAGGCAGGAAATGGTGTGGCAACACTAGTAGGATGCTTATACCAGTGCACCTTCCCAGTACAACCAGTTAAGCAAGCCCAGAGTTCAAACTGCCTGGACGGAGATATCATCTGTACAGTGCTTTGCAAATTTGAGAGCGTCCATAACTTTTTCTAGCATTTTTAAAAGGGAAGCTCTATATCTGAAAGGCCTGACAAGGCTTTTGTTTTTGTTTTGTTTTATTGTCAGAAGAGTTGTTTGGGAAACTTGAATGAGCGAGGATTGTTTTTGTTTGCGACATTTCCATATACACATCGCTATTGGAGAAGCAACAAATAACCACGAAAGGATTCTACCTGTGGTGTTTTTGAAAAGATAATAGAGAAACTTATTTTCTTTTTACATTGTCTCTTCGCTAGAAGAATGCTGAGACACATGGCAGGTGTCAGTGCTGTTATTATTGAGATGTGATGGGGACTTGCCTTGGTGAGTGTTCTGAAGTTTTATCTTTTTTAAGGCTGAAATTACTGGGGAATTTCTTATCACTTGTGCTCTTGGGGTCTTTTGTTTTTACTTAACCGACTTAGCTTCTTAAGAAGAAACTTCATTTTATATTTCAACTGTTTTCTTTATCGTCTTGGAGGATATTCTGTGGCATGGTATTTTAATGTGCTGATGCTGATTATTTTTGTATCTGGAGACAGCAGATAAATACATGCCTTCAGTGCACTGAACTGAAAGTGAAATAGTAATAGCACTGATTAACTCATGTACTGATTCTAGATGTGCTTTTAAAATCCTTCAGGGAGCTGCATGTGGAAGGAGCAAGCAGAATAGCTCATTGGTTTTCTTTTTGAGGCCGGTTCGATCTCAGTTCTGCTCTTAAGCTGGAACTATACCACTGCCTTGATGTTGCTTGAGGATCTGGCAGCATGTGTTGGCTACAGTTCATAAACAAATAGAAACAAGCTGAAAGCAGTTTATACAATGCTTGTGATCTATTTTGTGGCTACTGAAATGTGATTGTTATGACCTTACAGGGTAGCAAGCTGAAGTAGATGGAAGGGCAGCTGGTGGATCTAATACCTTATGTATATAAGTTAGAATCCGAATATGAAATATGATCCATTGGCTTGGGGTTCAAAGTGGATAATTAAAGTGGCCCAAACCCTATACCTGGTCTCAACCACAAGCCATTGGTGCCATATATTATTACTGTAAAGTGCCTTGGGATCATTGGGGTGAAATATAAGTGTATTATTATTATTATTATTATTATTATTATTGGCTTGACATCCTTACTTGTATATTTATAAAAAGATACTACTTTCTATACACATGTATGACCTTAAAGTACGATGGTGTAGTTTTGGACTCCAGATGAAGATGTTACAGGAATGACTCATTTTCTGGAGGTAAGTTGACAGGCCATTGTTCTAGCTGTTGTTGGACAGACACTGTGTCTATTTATAACACAGATAATTACATACTTGTGATCAGACTGTTTGTTACGTTTGCGATTCATGAAATTATCCATCCACTATGATGGCAGTCATATTTCCTCTATTATTACTAGTTTGAGAGCAACAGTAAAAAAAAAAAAAGCTTGCTATAAAAAAAGCAAAACAATTCAGCCTGTTGTATCTTTTAAATGTTTTTAAAATCCCAAAATTCATAAGAGTTTGTTACTGTATAAGGAATATATAAGGTTTACAGAAGTGAATACTGAACTCTCGCCCACTTGCCTTTCATGCTATTTGGTTGGTAATGTGTGTCTTGTTTCTGTTTTTCCTTGAACCATTTTTAAAAAAGCTCTGACGTGCCTCAATCAATACGTATTTCAAGTTTCCTATGGTCCTCTATAGTTAAACTAGTCTCATATTCATCACCTGTGCATGCCTTTCCTTGGTAAATATTCATATAAATGAGCATTACAGAATCTCTAACTCCTACAGCTAAATATACATTGTAGTTTTGCCTTTCAAAATGTTGCAGCTTTTCATCTCTCAGCCTGAGTACATCTCATTAACAGCAGCAATTAACTCAAGCAGCTTGCATACAGTGCCTTGCATAAGTATTCACCCCCCTTGGACTTTTCCACATTTTGTAGTGTTAAACCTGAAATTAAAATTGATTTAATTGGGATTTTTACCATTTGATTTACACAACATACTTAACACTTTGAAGGTGCAAAATAATTTTTATTGTGAGACAAAAGTTAATTCTCTACCAGCTTAAAAGTCTCTACCAGCTTTGCACATCTGGATCCTGCAATTTTTGCCCATTCTTCTTGGCAAAATTGCTCAAGCTCTGTCAAGTTGGATGGGGAACGTTGGTGAACAGCAATTCTCAAGTCTTGACACAGATTCTCAATCAGATTGAGGTCTGGGCGTTGACTGGGCCATTCTAAGACATTCAGGTTCTTGTTTTTAAACCACTCCAGTGTAGCTTTGACTGTGTGTTTAGGTTCATTGTCCTGCTGGAAGGTGAACCTCCGCCCCAGTCGGAGGTCTCTTGCAGACTGAAACAGGTTTCCCTCTAGAATGTCCATGTATTTGGCTCCATCCATCTTGCCCTCAATCCTGACCAGTTTCCCAGTCCCTGCCGATGAAAAGCATCCCCATAACATGATGCTGCCACCACTATGCTTCACCGTGGGGATGGTGTTCTCAGGGTGATGAGCAGTGTTGGCTTTGCGCCACACATAGCGTTTTGCGCTAAGGCCAAAAAGTTCAATTTTGGTCTCATCAAACCTTGAACCTTTTTCCACATGTTTGCTGTGTCTCCCACATGCCTTTTGGCAAAATCCAAACAGGATTTGATATGGGTTTTTTTCAGCAATGGCTTTCTTCTCGCCACTCTTCCATAAAGCCCAGCTTTGTGGAGCGTCCGGGTTATAGTTTCTCCCATCTCAGCTGTGGATCTCTCCAGCTCCTTCAGAGTTACCACTGGCCACTTGGTTGCTTCTCTGACTAATGCCCTCCTTATCTGGTCACTGAGTTTTGGTGGACGGCCTTCTCTAGGCAGAGTCGTGGTTGTGCCATATTCTTTCCATTTTTTAATAATGGATTTAACGGTGCTCCGGGCGATTTTCAAAGTTTGGGATATTTTTTTATAACCCAACCATGATTGGTGCTTTTCCAGAACTTTATCCTGGACTTGTTTTGATAGCTCCTTGGTCTTCATGATGCTGTTTGTTTAGATATGCTCTCTAACAAACTCTGGGGCCTTCCAGAAACAGGTGTATTTAATCTGAGATCATGTGACACTTTAATTGCACACAGGTGGACTCCATTCAACTAATTAATTGACTTCTGAAGGCAATTGGTTGCACCAGAGCTTATTTAGGGGTGTCACAGCAAAGGGGGTGAATACTTATGCAATCAAGACTTTTCAGTTTTTTATTTGTAAATAATTTTGAAAAATATGTAGATTTTTTTCCCCACTTCGACATTATGGACTATTTTGTGTAGATCAGTGACAAAAAATCCTAATTAAATCCATTTTAATTCCAGGTTGTAAAACTACAAAATGTGGAAAAGTTCAAGGGGGGTGAATACTTATGCAAGGCACTGTAGGTTTTGAAGATAAGACTGATTTGAGCTTTTTAAAAATAAGGTTCAGGATGTAATACAAAAAATAATAATAATAATTGTAAACTGAATCCATTTTGGCTTTAATAAACAAGTCCATATTGCCATGTTTATTAATGTTCATTGCTATTACACAAAAGCTAGGCTTTTACTATGGTAAACCTTTATAAGGACCTGTTCACACTATAATGCACAATCATTACAGTTTGAAAACATGATTGTGAATTATGTGACTGGCTATCTAGTGGTTTCAGCGTGTTGTGAAGAACGTATTTTAGCTGTACTAGCAACCAGGTTTATTGATATGATCCTCACACAGGTTTGCAGGCAATCCACAGTACTTTTATTATTACAATTTGTCCACACTAACCGATCTCAAGAACTGTACTCAAAACCGTTCTAATTAATCCAGCTCAAAGCATCCACACTGAAGTACTGTTTCATGTTTAGTCAGGCTTAATGTGTACACACACTATTAAAATAGTTTGGTTACAGTTCCTAGCAGCGCAATGAACAGTAGAAATGAATACGATAGTATCGCACCATGCACTGTGTTTTATTTTATAATAATGTGTTATGCCCCATATTAATAGAGGTCCATATTGCTAAAAAATAAATAAAAGTATTTTGGAAAAAGTAAATGCGAACACACTTTAAGTGTTCAAGTTTTATTTTTAATCAGTTGATGTCCCTTTAAACAAATTGAGCTGATTCTGTTTCATAATTAAAATCATAAAATGCTATTAATTACAAAACAATCTTTGTTTTTACCTTCATATCTTGCCTGAGCCTAATTCTGGTCCTCTTAATTTTATTTCAAACAAATTAAGTGACTTGAGCAACTGTGATCCTACGATCCTGTACTTTACTAGTAAACTGAAGACTGTTGGAGTGTGACAAGAACCGAAGGTTGAGTTATTCAATCCCAACAGCCATGCACATGTACATTTTTACTATTCCATTATATTACCTGTTTAGTTTGTAACTTAGTGTTCCAGAACCTCCTGCAGTGTTTACAAGAAACAGGTTGCTGATAGTTTTGATGTATAATATATAGTCCGGAGAGGGCTACATTTCATTAGCCCTCAGCTTTGTTTGAGTTGTTATGTGTTCATCATTTCATCAGTTGGGGCTCGCATGGACTCCCTACAGTTGACGCGAAAATGGGGCTAATGTCCAACAGCCCAAGATTTGAGTATTTACAGAAACTACCGATAGAACCCTTCAGCCTGCCAGTTTCCCACTTATTTATTGAGTGACGAGGGTAAACGGCTAGTATACAGTTAATTATGTCGACAATTTGCTTCAGTAGCCTGTTTTTCTATGTTAATAGAAGAAAAGTTGGAGGTTAAAAGGCTGGGTACACACCAGCATTGTGATATTAAAATTACACAAAATGACAAGAAACAAAACCGAAGCTTTTGTGTGTCATTGTTTGACTGGAAGGATTGGCTGACTGTGAGTGAAGAAAAAAAACAAAAAAAACATTGTTGAGTGGATATAGCTTGCACCAAAACCGTAATCAATGATTTAAAACATCAGTTAGAGAAAGTTAAGAAACATGAGTGCAGTGCTTCTCATATCGGGAACTGTTTTAAACTGAAAATGACTGGAACCGTTAATATTGCTACTCAGATTTATAAAGGTTGCCATATTTCCATGCAAAGGTCTTCTTGTACAGAAGAATAGGAGTGTTCTTTCCCGCATAATTGACTGCATCAGGTTTGGTGGAAGTCATAAGCTGCCACTGAGAGAGGCATCATGATGAGAGAGAGTATTCTTTAAATCAGGGAGTGTTTCTAGATGTGGTAGATGCGTTTTCTCAACTAGACAATCAGTCACCTGTCCTCCGATCTCACGACCAAGCCAGCTTCCTCTTCTACACCCAGGAACGTGAGAGCAGATGTCTGTGAGCTACTGGCCTGTGGAACACAAAGGCCAGCCCTGCAGGTGTCCGCCCGAGATCACTAACCGCCTGGCTGGTAGGGTCCGCTGTAGCGTGATTAGAAGAAATTGTCCCTGCTGGTTTTGCCCCCCTTCGGAATCCCCAGCAAAGACCGGCAACTTCAGACAGCTAGGTTGCGAACCTGCACTCCCTTGACTGTTTCACTCACCCTGCACACCACGTGGCCATGCCTTTACCAGGTGAGACACTCTGGGATCCACATTTATTTATTTATTTACGCATAGATAAATACACTTTGCAGGGTAACAATAATTTACCTTTTTGCTGTTTTTATATCCAGAGTGGATTTCAACTTCTGTACTTATTGCCATCTATTTCTGGGCATGCAGGACTGGAGTTGCAGGGTTCTCTGAACTCCACTGCTTCAGACTATGAACTCATAGACAGTATTACCCTGCTGTCATTGGATCCAGGATGAACGACAGGATGAGCGTGGATTGAATCAGCCTATCGATGCTAAGGCAGTAACTGCCAATTCACTCACTCATTCAATTGCCTGTGCCTTTAAATGGTGTAGTCTAGAGGCACACTCAGTCACTCTTGTTAGTGACAGTCAATGTTTCTAGCTGCCCGTCACAGACCCTTTGCTGTCAGTCAAACTGACGGGCAGCTTCAGTCTCTACCCGTCAACTAGCTTTTGAAACCGTCCCTGACAGGTATAGACCAGTTAACAGAAACGCTGATTGACATACAGACGTGCTCAAATTTGTTGGTACCCCTCCACAAAAAATGAAGAATGCACAATTTTCTCTGAAATAACTTGAAACTGACAAAAGTAATTGGCATCCACCATTGTTTATTCCATATTTAATAGAAATAAGACTTTGCTTTTGATTTTTTATTCAACATAATATTGTAAATAAGAAAACAAATGAAAATGGCATGGACAAAAATGATGGGACCACTAACCTAATATTTTGTTGCACAACCTTTAGAGGCAATCACTGCAATCAAACGTTTTCTGTAGCTCTCAATGAGACTTCTGCACCTGTTAACAGGTAGTTTGGCCCACTCTTCCTGAGCAAACTGCTCCAGCTGTCTCAGGTTTGATGGGTGCCTTCTCCAGACTGCAAGTTTCAGCTCTTTCCATAGATGTTCGATAGGATTCAGATCAGGACTCATAGAAGGCCACTTCAGAATAGTCCAATGTTTTGTTCTTATCCATTCTTGGGTGCCTTTAGCTGTGTGTTTTGGGTCATTATCCTGTTGGAGGACCCATGACCTGCGACTGAGACAGAGCTTTCTGACACTGGGCAGTACGTTTCGCTCCAGAATGCCTTGATAGTCTTGAGATTTCATTGTGCCCTGCACAGATTCAAGGCACCCTGTGCCAGGCACAGCAAAGCAGCCCCAAAACATAACCAAGCCTCCTCCATGTTTCACTGTAGGTATGGTGTTCTTTTCTTTGAAAGCTTCATTTTTTCGTCTGTGAACATAGAGCTGATGTGACTTGCCAAAAAGCTCCAGTTTTGACTCATCTGTCCAAAGGACATTCTCCCAGAAAGATTGTGGCTTGTCAATATGCATTTTAGCAAATTCCAGTCTGGCTTTTTTATGTTTTTCTGTGAAAAGTGGAGTCCTCCTGGGTCTTCTTCCATGGAGCCCACTTTCGCTCAAAAAGCGACGGATGGTGCGATCAGAAACTGACGTACCTTCACCTTGGAGTTCAGCTTGTATCTCTTTGGCAGTTATCCTTGGTTCTTTTTCTACCATTCGCACTATCCTTCTGTTCACTCTGGGGTCGATTTACCTCTTGCAGCCGCGCCCAGGGAGGTTGGCTACAGTTCCATGGACCTTAAACTTCTTAATAATATTTGCAACTGTTGTCACAGGAACATCAAGCTGCTTGGAGATGGTCTTGTAGCCTTTACCTTTACCATGCTTGTCTATTATTTTCTTTCTGATCTCCTCAGACAACGCTCTCCTTTGCTTTCTCTGGTCCATGTTCAGTGTGGTGCACACAATGATACCAAACAGCACAGTGACTACTTTTCTCCATTTAAATAGGCTGAATGACTGATTACAAGATTGGAGACATGTGTGATACTAATTAAATAAACTAATTAGTTTGAAATATCACTATAATCCAATTATTTATTATCTTTTCTAAGGGGTACCAACAAATGTGTCCAGGCCATTTTAGAATATCTTTGTAGAATAAGCAATAATTAATCTCTTTTCACAGCTTCTTTGCTTTATTCTATGACATACCAAAGGCATGCAAGTATACATGATAAAATAGCTTTTAATTTCATCACTTTTCAGGAGGAATGAAGCATTATTTTAATGAGCTGTAAGGGTACCAACAAATTTGAGCATATATATATATGTGTGTGTGTGTGAGATATTGTGTATATTACACTAGCTAGACGTGTTGTGTTTGTAATGCTTGAAATGCTTTTAAAATATGTGCTACAGCTTTTAAAAAACAAGGTACTGTCTATTGTATAGATCAGTGGTCCCAACCTTTTTCAATGTAGGGACCACCTTGGTGTTTGTATTTCACAGCATTTTGAAACTCATTTGTATGTGTATATGTGTAAGTACTTGTGGAAAGTAAAGTATTTCTATAACTTGCCTAACCTAATGAGAATATTGGCTCCTGACTTTCGCGTTATAACAGGGGAGTGCAGAATCTTGGCCTGTTGGTTCATTTGCAATAAACTGGGATCTAATTATTATTTTTTGACATTTATGGTACTTTTCTATGAGATTTAGCTTTGCAGAATTCATTAAACAGAATCAATATGCAGCTTGAGATTGAAGTTCAGCTAAGAAAAGAGTGAGCTAGTTGAAGCGTATTTGAACTAAATGAATGTCATATTTAGGATTATTCTACAACTAGGCAGCATAAAGAATAATCGTAGAGCTAGGAGAGATATCATCACCAAGAGACAGACAAGGTCATTACAAAAATTAAATAAGAATTGTTAACAAAATATGTATGATCTAATTTTCTTTAACAATAGATAGACAGATAAGTATTGGAACATAAGATGTGTTGGGAGCAAATAGAGGCTATTCCACTCAGAGTGTTGTCTTTTGCTAGCACACCATTTACCACAACTAAGGAAATCAAATTCAATGGGCACTGCACCTGGTAAATTCTGCTTGAAAAAAGTGCTCAACGTACATTTGTTGTTGTGTGTCAAAATGTACTCAGATTTGGTTTGGGTTTTTCAATGTTACTAATGACTATCGCTAAATATGCAATGTTTATACATGCACGCATATATGTGGTTTAATTACTATTACATATCATATTAAATACATATCAAGGTTATGTATTTAATCACATGCAAATCAATGTAATGTAAAGCACTATTCAAATGCTTGGGGCACAGTAGAATGTACAGGTCAGTACTAAACTGTACATTCCTAATAAGATAGTGGAAATCCTTTAAGCAACTAATGTAACATATAACAGGAATTTTTGGCTGGTATTAAAATTGCAGATTTGCTACCTTGGTAGATTTTGATGGTTTTTGAATTGACGTTTTTCACTTAGCACGTTCACAAAGAAAAATGCCACCGTTTTGTAGTTCTACTTTTAATTTAAAAAACATTCAAATACATGTTTACTTAATGAAATCTGTCTTCTAAAACAGTATCTCATTTACAGTAACTCATTATAACATCTACAATGTCACTGGATAAGAACAAGAAGGCTTTGTACAAATGAGTAACAATATTTATCGTTCATATGGCCCTTCAATTTGAAGATATCAGTATTTGGAAAGGATTACTAACTGCAGTACACTTTAATGACAGGCATTTGCTGACTCTCAGTTTTAAAACTTAGCTATGGTTCGCTAAACATAACACAGTGGAATGGTCACAGTATCATTTAGTATTTGTAGGACAGTATTGCCACGTGTGAAAACTTTAACAATAAAGCCAAAACTAAAACGTTTTTAATTTAAAACTGCTTAATAGACTAGCACTGGCAAAATCAGCTTTTTTTTATACAGTGCATAACTAATTTATATTTATATTGTTTAGGGAATACCTAATATAAATATAAATACTTGCACGGTGGGTGTCTTCATAATTGTATCTACATGTATCGACAATTACAATCCAAAGCAAAGTTGCCCAGTTGTTACAGACTTTCTAACAAGTCTGGCATAAACAATTTTGGCTGCTATCATAAATTCCAGATTTCCTAAATCCATTGATGGAAATGTCCACTCTACTTTTAATTTTTTAAAGCAAATTGGCTTCACTCACTGCCATTCTCATATTCACTTTGACATCCGACACATTCTTTCCCTTGTCCGGCACACGCTGTCAGACGGCAGGATCTCACACTGTATGCCACACTGTGATTGGTGGAAGTATTATTGGCAATCCAATCCAAACCGCTAATAAAGCCGAAATAAATTCCACTTCAAAATGTCCTGTTATAAGGTATGTCAAAGAAAATTTTAAAGGAAAGTTGGTGTTTCTTATGCGTTTCACTTAAAACCAGACATTAGGGCATCCAGGTTTGTTAATTCCTGCCACCCAGACACAGATGCCAATCCGGACAAGTGGCAACCCTAACATATACAGAAATGTACATGAATATAATACAAAAACTAAAAAGTAAACACAGTGGGTAAAACACAAGTTTGCCATCCAGTGTCTCAGCGCTGCTCCCACTAAATGGGAGGTTCCACTCCAGGAACCTTCTCCCTAACACACTCTAAAGCTGGGGTGGGACTAAAATCCCCTGGACCAATTAAGTGCTTATTAGAAACTTAATTGGTCCAATTAATTAATTTAGGGTACAGTTGGAACACAAACCAGGAGCGACACCAGCCCTCCAGGACCAGGGTTGGAGACCACTGCCCTAAACTAATCCCTATGCTGAGCACTCAGATCCCGGTTAACACACACGGTGATCACGAGTGGTTCCTTTATTTGCTCACCCTGGTTTGTGTAAACAGTCGTGAGGATTCCCAGCCAGTTCACTTTCAGCTTGCTTTTCAGCCCTAAAGCAGGCCTCTCAAACTCGGTCCTGGGGACCCCTTGTGTCTTCTAGTTTTCATTCCAACCGAGCTCTCAATTACTTAACTATACCCTTAATTGTACTGATAATGTGCTTAATTAGACCTTTTTACTTGTTTTCAGCTCTTAAACAGTTACAGATTGCAAGTTAGCCATAACATAACTTGAACGGCAACTGTTTAAGAGCTGAAAACAAGTAAAAAGTTATAGTTAAGTAATTGGAATGAAAAACAGCAGACACTGGGGGTTCCCAGGACCGAGTCTAAGGCATGTGGCCAGGGTTAATTGATAACCAATTAGTCAATCAACACCTGGCCACATGCTGCACATGAAGCTCAAGGGAGGGAATTCTAACCATCCAGCCCTGCCATATTTACACAAACATTATTTGTAAAATTAAACAAATGATATTTATAATCAAACAAAACACATTATTTAGAGGTGCAGGGCCTCAGCCCTGCCACACTCATCTTTCCATGAAGTTCTTGGATTAGCCTGGCTGCCCATTCCTGTATCTTCAGATTCAACAATGTTAGGAGAACTGGACTCTATTGTATTGTAACTGGGTTCCCACAGACTTGTAGTCCACATTATTTTAAACTAGCAGTCAGTTTAATGACCTCACCACATTAGTGAGATGCTGTTAAAGGTCAACTGTAACCCAAAGGTCTTTCTCAAAACGAGCATAAAGGTCCTTATTTGAAAATACTGTTGAGTTGTAAATAAAAAGCATCTGCAATACAGAATGTTTTGATTCTAAATGAAAGATATCATGTTACTGGCCAAATATTTACAGACAAAGAACCAGCAAAGGTGCTTGTATGATATCTCCGCCTCTGCTCATTCATTAATGCAGCTGGACAGAAACAAAGAGTATATTGAAAGTCACCACATCAAGTTGCACATCCTCTGCAACCTGTGGTACAGTTAACAGGTTTGGAAGTCATGGAAAGTTAGCACCCAAGTTTAACAGCTGAGTAAATGAATTGTAGTGATGTTTCTTAGCTAATTTTATACTGGTACACTTGTTTTATTGCAAGTCTCATTTCCAGGGTCCTGCTTCCATGAATCTGTTGTATTGTGTGTTGCACTGTCAATGCAGATTCTGATCCCTGTCGGGGAGATGAGGTTAAAAGCTCAGTAAGCGCATCTGCAGAAGAGCCTCTTTTGTATAGTGGTTAAGATGTTCACTTGCAATGTTTGTAATGTGCAGCTGGCGCCCATCCTCTTCCCATTGGTGCTGTGATCTGGATCTCAACTGGCTGTGGTCGATCACCAAGGTTAAAGGCAGGAGGCTGTGATGGGCAGTGAATAGCACATTGTGTTAAATTAAGACAGAGACAGACAGAGAGGGGAACAAAGAAAGCATAGAAAAGACCCAAACAGTGCAATTCACAGCTCAAATGGGAGCTTAAGCCTTTTAAAGCTAACAGTCTTTTCTATTTCTCAATGCATGAAAAATGCGCTTTGGAACCAATTGGCTTAGTGTTAAGTATGTGCTATACATTACTAAAGGAAGCTTTGTATGGGCCTAGGGAATTAAGGTAGCTGCTTTTTTGTGTCTGCCAGGTTGTGTTGTGACACTCTGAGTCCAGGCATGACTCTGACATACTCAGGCCAGCCACCTCTGGGTTACAGAAGATGAATAGTAGAGCTCTGAAGTGTGCTGCTGATCCCAGCTGTGTCTATTATCTATAACAGCTTCTTTAAAAGTGTGCCTTTATTATTCCAACTCTGTACACAGTTAGTTTAACAGTATTATACTTAGTTTAGATTGCACATTAATTGGATTTCTGAGGAGGAAGAAAAAATTGATTCAAATTTAAGAAAATGCAGCAATAATAAAAAGACTTTAATACAAACATTAGAAATGGAGAAACTAACAAATACATGACATGTATACTGTACAGGTTTTAATTCTTTCTTGAGTTTTTGGTAATGTTGACAAATTACATGAGTGCTCTTCATAATGTATATGTCATTAAAAGCATAGAAGGGATTACAGATTTATTATACTATTTGTACATTATTCCTTTGTGATGGGGAGCCTCACCCCTATATATATATATATAGTGCGCTATTTTTGTGATTTATTTTGTATTATTATTATTATTATTATTATTATTATTATTATTATTATTATTATTATTATTATTATTATTATTATTATTATTATTGTTTTATATATATATATTAAAAACCTTGTGAGGATGCGTGACTGATCAGCTACTGATTTATTTAACTAGCTGACAGTCACGCATCCTTACTAAACTCGTGCAGACTGTGGATGAGGGGTAATAAGATCATTAATTAATAGCTAGTTAACTCCTCGGCCAGAATATAAAAGCCTGTGGCTGTCTGCGCTCAGGGAAGAGTGTGTTCGAGAGTGGAGAAAGAGTGAGGAGTTAGGAGGTAAAAGGATTAAACGAGAGTAAACAATTGCTATACGTGCTGGTTAAAAACCAGCACGATACTTGTTTGTTTGTCCAACGTGCCTTTTTGTTTGGTGTTTTGTGTTTGTTTAAATCTTTTATTTATTATTTAATAAAACACTGAGCGCCCTAGCGTTTCAGTTTTGCCCCACCATTACTTGTTTTGGTTTTGTGTTCCTGGTCAGAGACGTCACCGCAGCTACGCACTGCAGCCATCCTGTTCACATCCTTATATTAGCGTAATGTAGCTGTCTGAGATGGGCTGATCTTGCATTTAGACACCTTTGTGGTAAAGATTCGACCCTCCATTCTGACTGCTCACAGCAGCCCCTGCAAAAGATTTCCAGATCAAGCCATGAAATGAACAACATCAACAGAGCCTGTATGATTAAAACATGCTCTCATCGAACCCTGGTTTACAGCTTGTTAACAGCAGATCAGCACCCATTACCCACTGCTGCACTGCACACAAGAGGAGAAAGGCAGATCTCATATAGCCATGTCTTTCTTGTTAGGGACTGTTAAAGTGATTGCAGCAAACAAAACCATTCCATAAATCTGTCATTTGCTACATAGGTCTGAAATGTGCAGTTTTGAAAGAAACACATGTTATAGACAACATTTTCATTTCAGAATCGTTTCCTGCATTGTTTAATTAACTCCTATTTTTTGAAAGGAGAAAAAAGATCATGTTAATGTTACAAAATAAGTGTTTTCCTTTATTCTCAGAAAAATCTGTTACACTTCCTGGGTCCTTTCACAGCAGCAGTGTCTTCTGGGTCATGTAGCTGGCTGAAAGCATGCCAGTCAATAGGGAGAGCAGCTGGGTGGTTAATGAAAGTAAAGAAACCTTGCAAAGAGAGATTTTCTTATCCTCCTAGTGTAGTACCAGATACTGTATGCTATTTTAAAATAATTACTGTAAAACATGTTTCTTGCAAAAGTGCACTTTTGAGACACAACAGGTAAGATTTATGGAATTATTGTGCTCGCTGCAAACACTTTAACAGTGGTCTTGTTGCTGCCTCTTCCAGGTTCATGTATATGAAATGTTGGGATTTTCAGAATTTCAAGAGAAACCCCTGGCAGTGTTTTACTTCTACAAAGCAGCCCACTTGGAGTGACGGCTGTATTAATCAACATACATTTGTTATGGATCTCCTAGCAGCTGATAAGTTAATAATACTGACACCAGACACGTACTTATCTCACATTTATATACTCAAGTGTCGCTTTAATGACAAATGAATGCTAAATCATATGTGCTATATATGATTATGGTTATCTTATAGGAGTTGATTACAATTGTTTCGTAACGGGATGGAGCATGGCCAGGTTATCCTAAGGCAGACCTATGGCCATCTGGAGTGATGACTGCACAGACTGGGTCTGTTTTAATTAGTATGCCATCCTCTCATTTTATCATGAGAGTTAATGAAATAATTACTATTTTCAGTTGAGCCTCCTGTAATTGGCGGCAGCATTGTGGCAGTGGCTGTTCCAGTGATCTGGAAAACAAAAGTCAACCAGGTAAACAAGAAGAGAACAAATATTGATTCCCTTTGTGAGAATTTCAAAACCTCAACGCAGATTGAGCTACTTATGTGAACGTATACCTCAGATCCTGTGACCTGGGTCTAAATCTTATGAATATGGAATAATGTGTTGAATTCCACTGGGGCCAAATGAAGAAAAATGTTGAGTAATGTTTTCCTAATACAGTGTTATACAGATTGCCCTGTCACATTCGTTACGATTTTATTCTGAGCAACAAAGTCAGTATTCTGCTTGTCGTACTGTGCACAAAAAAAAAAAAAAAAAACACACTCAAACTTTGGAATTGATTTTCATAACTTCCAGGACATTTCCCTCATTTCCCCAAGTCTTTGTTGCTGATAAAGGCTTGAGGAAATAAATCATAACATCTTTGAAGTTGTTTTTTTTTTTTCTTGGAAGAAAGTAAGAATACAAACCTCCTACCAGTCTGCAAATAACCCTCAGTGGAACAAGAAACTGCTTTTCACCACAGCTTAGAGAAATTACTGGGAGTGTCCTTGAAGTGACACCTCGTAGCACTAAAAACTGCCAATGCTGTCATTTGATCAAAAATACATTTCTGTGTTTAACAACTTACAGTACAGAAGACAGTGGCCTCAGATGCGCAATTTTGAAAGAAACACATGTTTGAGCAAACTGAACACTTTCTGTAGTACCAGATGTCTGTTTGTAGTGAAAACACATGTTTGCTATAACATCTGTTTTTTTTTTTTTTTTGTTTTTTTAACTGCACACTTGAGACATATAGCTAATAGAAGTTTAAAATGGGATTTGTGGAATTATTTTGTTAGCTATAATTACTTAAGTATACTGTTTTATTAGCATGACGATACTGCACCCTAACATAACCATTAGCAGAACACAACTTTACCAGAAAGAGCAACACAATGGAATTTCAACAGATAACACTATGTAACACAATTTTTGTTCCTGGGTAGTAAGTGTTATTTCCTAATTGCTTATGCCTCAAAAGTATAGAAAATGGCTATTATTCTCCACAAACTTTGCTTTTGTGACCAAACAGTGATATTTTGAAATTTACCTATTTCCAATGAGAAAACGGGCGAATTTGTGTCTTTTCGTTCACATAAAGTCAGAAAAAAACAACATATGAATCCAAATTAACATGTATTTATACTAAAGTAATACAAAAATGACTACAAAAGATTTAGATGTGAGTCGTTTTTCGAGATTTACGATTATACTGTAAATCACTTTCACGAATCAGCCCCCAAATGTAGTCTCCCATCATGTTCTCGTTATACTGTCCTTGGTAGCGGCGTTCAAAGTCCAGTATATCCTGGTGGAAGCGCTCGCCTTGCTCCTCCGAGTACGCTCCCATGTTCTCCTTGAATTTATCAAGATGAGCATCAAGGATATGGACTTTGAGGGACATCCTACAGCCCATTGTGCCGTAGTTCTTCACCAGAGTCTCAACCAGCTCCACATAGTTTTCGGCCTTGTGATTGCCCAGGAAGCCCAGAACCACTGCGACAAAGCTGTTCCAAGCCGCATTCTCCTTACTAGTGAGCTTCTTGGGGAATTCATTGCACTCCAGGATCTTCTTTATCTGTGGTCCGACGAAGACACCGGCTTTGACCTTTGCCTCAGACAGCTTAGGGAAGAAGTCTTGAAGGTACTTGAAGGCTGCCGACTCCTTATCTAGAGCTCTGACAAATTGTTTCATAAGGCCCAATTTGATGTGCAGTGGTGGCATCAGCACCTTCCGGGGGTCCACCAGTGGCTCCCACTTGATGTTGTTCCTCCCCACAGAGAACTCGGTCCGCTGTGGCCAGTCCCGCCTGTGGTAGTGCGCCTTGGTGTCCCAAAGGCAAAGATAGCAGGGAAACTTGGTAAAACTGCCTTGGAGACCCATCAAGAATGCCACCATTGCAGCCTCTTGATGCCATCTCAGAAAAATGCAGATATGTATCCACTTAGGCAGCTGGAACTAAACTGAACTGGTGGGCTTAAGGCCCCTGTATTTATACTACTATTTATATTACTGGAAAGTTTTAGAAAGTTCTAGAAGTTACTCCAAGTTTACTCAGCACTGAATCTATCTGGAATGTTCTGGAAAATAGGTAAATTTCAAAATATCACTGTCCTGGTCACAAAAGCAAAGTTTGTGGGGAATAATAGCCATTTTCTATACTTTTGAGGCATAAGCAATTAGGAAATAACACTTACTACCCAGGAACCAAAAAAAAAAAAAAAAAAATTGTTACACGGTGTAATCCAATAGCGCAATAGTGCTGATATGATAGAAGCCTGGTACTGAGAAAGGACTGCTATTGATTACCAGGGTGTATTGGTTCAAACCATTACACAATATAATCTCATACTAGATTTTTTTGAACCAGCATCAGAAGGCAGGTGCAGGGACTGACCAAAAAGGGTTCACCTGAAGCAGCTTCTTCATTTCTAATTGAGGATCTGGTGCTGGTCTCAATCATTACAAGATGTGCTTTGTGATTTCAGACATTGTTCTTCTTGTGTAGCAATTTCTGTGTTTCTTGATCTCGAACTTGCACAGCGCTGGTGGTGATTGAGGCTAATGCAATGTAAATTATTCATTAGACTGCATGACTGATTGCACCTCACTATTTATATCTCCTGCCAACACAACAAGAGAGCATTACCCTCTGAATATAACTGTATAGGATTATCTTCATCAACACTAATTTACTGAATAGCTCTGTGATGTATGGAGATTTCTACCCGCTGCTAACAAGCTATACTAAATGAATTCACTCAAGGTCAGTCCCAGTCTTAAAGGTGTATACCAATGTCCAAATGTCTTAAAGGTTTATACCAATGTCCAAATGTCTTAAAGGTGTATACCAATGATTCTCAGCCCCGGGGACACCCTGTGTCTTCTGGCTTTCATTCCAACTGAGCTTCAATTACTTAACTAAACCCTTAATTGAACTAATAATGTGCTTAATTAGACCTTTTTAATTGTTTTCAGCTCCTAACAAGTTGCAGAGTTCAAGTTACTTATACGATTTTACAGTTAACTTGAAATCTCCAACTGTTTAGGAGCTGAAAACAATTAATAAGGCCTAATTAAGCAAATTGTTAGTTCAAGTACTTGAGAGCTCAGTTGGAATGAAAACCAGAAGACACAGGGGTCCCCGAGGACCGGGGGTGAGAGCCACTCATGTATACGGTTTTAATGACAAATGTTTTAACGAGAAGTCTTTTTCAATGTCTTCAAATGTCAAGACATTGAAAAAGACTTCTAGTCGAAACATTTGTGACTGAATTTGTCTATCTCTCACTTCAGCACTACGGAGTGTTTAATTGTATACAGTTTTAAAATTAACATGTTTAAGAAATGTGTTACTTTTCAAACTGTGACAGGGCAGAAGCTCTGCATGTGTAGCTAGTGTGTTTTGTTTGGCTTGTATAACTAACATTAATGTATTTTGAGTTTAAATTTGGCAGGGATGGGGTTAAAATCTCATCCCTGCCAAATCCATGTGCAGAATGTGGCTGGAGCTTAATTGATTAATTGAGGATCAATTAAGCCCAGCCACATTATTATTATCATTATTATTATTATCATTTATTTCTTAGCAGACGCCCTTATCCAGGGCGACTTACAATCGCAAGCAAATACAAATACATTCAAGTGTTACAATATAAGTCATACAATAAGAACAAGAAATACAATAATTCTCAAGTGTGACAAACCACAATTCAATAATACAGCAGATAATAGTGAAAGTTACATCAGGATATGATTAAATAGTGATAGTTACATCAGGATATGATTAAGTACAAAATACTACAGATTAAACACTTGGCAGATTACAATATTCTGAGGTACAGGATTAAATGCAGTAAAATAGGGGGCAGATAAGAGCAAAATAAAGCATGTTTAAATGAAGGGTGATAGTGTCCCAGGATACAACAGAGGAGTTCTACAGGTGCTGTTTGAAGAGGTGAGTCTTAAGGAGGCGCCGGAATGTGGTCAGGGACTGGGCAGTCCTGACATCTGTAGGAAGGTCGTTCCACCACTGCGGAGCAAGGGTGGAGAAGGAGCGGGCTCGGGAGGCAGGGGAGCATAGCGGAGGTAGAGCCAGTCTTCTAGTGCAAGCGGAGCGGAGAGGTCGAGTGGGGGTGTAGGGAGAGATGAGGGTCTGGAGGTAGCTGGGTGCAGTCTGATCAAGGCATCTGTAGGCTAGTACAAGAGTCTTGAACTGGATGCGAGCGGTGATCGGGAGCCAGTGGAGCGAGCGGAGTAGTGGAGTAGCGTGGGCGAAGCGAGGTAGAGAGAACACTGGAGCTGGAGCGGACGGGTGGCGGACGCAGGGAGGCCAGCCAGGAGGGAGTTGCAGTAGTCTAGGCGGGAGAGTACCAGGGCCTGGACCAGGAGCTGGGTAGCATAGTTGGTGAGGAAGGGTCGGATTCTTCGGATGTTGCTCAGGAAGAATCTGCAAGTGCGTGCCAGAGTGGAGATGTGCTGGGAATAAGAGAGGCAGGGGTCCAGGGTGACTCCAAGGTTCTTAGCTGAGGAAGAGGGAGAGAGTGTGGTAGATTCCAGAGGAACAGAGATGGAGAGATCAGAGGAGGGGGAGGAGGAGGGAAAGAAAAGGAGGTCAGATTTAGAGAGGTTGAGTTTGAGGTGATGCGAGTGCATCCAGGAGGAAATAGCAGACAGACAGGTAGAGATACGGGAGGAGATGGTGGAGTCAGAGGTGGGGAAGGAGAGGAAAATCTGAGCATCATCAGCATAGAAATGGTATGAGAAACCATAGGATGCGATGAGGGGGCCCAGGGAGCGGGTGTAGAGAGAGAACAGGAGAGGACCCAAGACTGACCCTTGGGGGACTCCAGTTAAGAGAGGGTGAGGTGTGGAGGTTGCTCCACGCCAGGTTACCTGGTTAGTGCGGTTGGAGAGGTAGGAGGAGAACCAGGCCAGAGCAGTGCCAGAGATCCCCAGGTCAGCAAGAGATGATAGTAGAATAGAGTGATCAACAGTGTCAAAGGCAGCAGAGAGGTTGAGGAGAATTAGGACAGAGGAGAGAGAGGCAGCTCGGGCACACTTAAGTGAGTTGGTGACAGACAGGAGGGCGGTTTCAGTGGAGTGAGCAGAGCGGAAGCCAGATTGGAGAGGGTCAAGCAGAGAGTGGTTGGACAGGAAAGCAGAGAGCTGGCGGTGTACAGTCCGCTCGAGGGTTTTGGAGAGGAAGGGTAGGAGGGAGACAGGACGGTATCTCTGGAGGGAGGTGGGGTCGAGGGTAGGTTTTTTGAGGAGGGGAGTGATAGAGGCTTTTTTGAAGGCAGAGGGGAAGATGCCAGAAAGTAGAGAGGTGTTGAGGAGGGAGGAGATGAAGGGGAGTAGAGCAGGAGCAGCAGCTTGAAAGAGGTGAGTGGGGAGGGGGTCCAAGGCACACGTGGTGGGTTTGTGACCCTGGAGCAGGGAGGAGAGGTCAGAGTCTGAGAGGGGCAAGAAGGTGGAGAGGGAGGGCGAGTTAGTAGGGGATGTAGTTGGTGTAGGGGTTGGAGCAGGAGGGGGTGCGGGGGAGGGAGAGGTGTTAAAGAGTTTGCGGATATCTGAGATTTTAGAAGAGAAGAAGGAGGCAAAGTCGTCAGGGGAGACAGAGGAGGGAGGAGGAGGGGGGGAGGGTTTAGGAGGGAGGAGAAGGTAGAGAATAGTTTACGTGGGTTGTAAACGGAGAGCCAGCTCATTTGTTCCACAGTGAGGTTAGTGTAGGTTGTGCTCCCTGTCTATGCGTCAGGATAGCGTTGCTTGGTGGATGGTTTTGATGTGTTTTTGATTTGTTTAAACCTTTTGTTTGTTAAGTCAATTATTAAAAGTGTGGAAGAAGTTCTAAACTGCAGTCTTCTGTCTCTATTTCTGCCGCTGGCTAGCCATGACCGCACACCACCTTACCACACAAACCAGTGTTACAAATACAGCCACATGACTGCGTGGTGTTGAGGGTGAGTCATACAGTCAGAGGAGCATGTCCTGGCTGTGCAAAGTTTCTGGTCTTCGATGGAGATTCCAGAAGTACTGTCACATTGGGTCTGGTTCTCCGTGGGTTAAGGAGCCAGAACTAGCTGTGACTGGTTCTCCTTTTGTGCTACAGTGGACCCTGCTGGCCAGGTGCCTGGTGAGCTCAAGTGGACACCTGCTGGGCTGGACTTTGTCCTCCAGTTGGACATTCTAGAATGGGGAGAAAAACAGGGGTAAAATAATTGGGCACTCTAATAAATTAAATAAATAATGAAATATATTCATTAAAAATAATTACTGATGGTACACCCACTCCTCGTTATATCGCCCATTGCCATGCTGCGGATTCAGATATATTGTAGTTCTAACTGCGCATGCCTTAGCTGCAATATACATAGGCAATTTCACTTAGAATTACTGTTCGTTTTATTTTGTACTGCAAATCACAAACAAAAATATACAAAACAATTTAAAACAAAACATGAATACTGTACTGTTATCATATACACACGCATTCCACAATAACACAAAACAAATTAAATATCTAACTTGCTGAAGCGGTTTTTATTTTAGCCAACGAGGTGTTCACTTGTGGCAGCAATGCACTAGCAAAAGTCACAGGGTAGTGACGTCAGCTCCCTAGCAACAAGCCTCCTATGTTGAGAATGGATTCTTTCAATGCAGCGGGCTTGTGCATTTGAGAAAGGAGAGGAAGACTCATGAAATTAATTGGAGACTTAAGTTGATGAGGAGCAATTATCCTCCACAATACAAATTAAAACAGTGTGCTGCTTTTTATATGAAAAATAAGAAAAAGCGGATTGCGTAGAGGATTTATATTGGACCTGACACCTGCGATATATCGAGTGGGTGGTGTATGTAGTACAGGATCTTTACCTATTGCATAGATTCGGAGTTGAGAATCGTAAATCTTTTTATAGGTACTCCAAATCGTCATTAGCACTATTTTGTCAGATATGAATACACCAAATACCAAACCAGAAATACATAACTCAGATGTGTATTTAGGGGCGTGTGAGTTGTTTCTTATTATTTTTAGAATTATAATTGGCATTTTATCCTCGACAAAATGGGCCCTACTTTCAAAGTGTTTATTCCAGTCTGAATTAACTCCTATTTTTTGAAAATGTTGGTATGCAAATAGTTGCGTACCATAGATACTTTCATTTACATTACTGAGATATTTTATACTAGTTTTGTAATGTTACTAGGTATTTTCTCCTTTCAAAAAGTAAGAGTTAATCAAAGACATGAGTAAAACCAAATTGCATTAATGGTGATTTGGAGTAAACAGCTTTGTAAATCTACCACCTGTGTATTTGAGTCTGTGGAACACTGGTGAGCGACACTGACAGGCAGTGCACTGGTGTGAGGATTGGATGAAAGATGTCAATTTTATTTGTTTCCTATAAAATGTTGTAAATGTTTTGATGTGTAAAATACAGTTTGCTGTTCATGAACTGCCTTTAACACCACTCTAATGTAAAGCAGACTCCCGCATATTTAAAAAAAAAAACCCTTCTTCACATAATTAATGAGTTAAATTAGGGCCCATTATGAAATAAACCATTTTTGGGTTTGTTGTGTTTAATTTCCTTCGCTTCCCTTTTGGTTTTGCTTCTGTGATATGAGCTACAATGGAGATGACAGTCATAACACCTTGCGGATGCGGGTAGTAACAGAAGCATGCCTGTTAGGTCATAGGGAGGGAGGTCCTTTATAAAAATGCCCCATGGTAAAAGCTTAGCAATATGTAATAAAGCATAGTGAAAGGTAAAACATAGCTAAGCATAGTAAAGCTGAGAGCGGTATGATAAAGCACAATGAAAAAACATGACAAATCAAGGCAAATGCATAAAATAGCCATGTGAAAAGCTGGTGAAAACTGCAAAATGACTGTGCAAATGTACTTTTGTATGTGTGCGCAGATTAAACTGTGTTGTTTGTAAACTAACTGGAAGCACAACAGGGTAAACCATATCAGAGTCATACAGTCCTTTATTTTAATATTGTATTTTAACAGAGTTGGGGAACATTGCTACTTTAATGTAGGTGCTATTATACCTGCACCAACATGTTTTGTTTAGTCTGAAACATTTATATCTAGAATATCATATAGAGTACTGGAAGATGCAAGCTGAATTTTTAGCCCATATTTGTAAAATTATTGTGATGGCAGCATCTTCTTTACCTCCCGAGTATGGCCGTTCTGAGTGAAAAATCAGCTTTTATCTGACAATATCCTATCTTAGAGAGAGAGAGAGAGAGAGAGAGAGAGAGAGAGAGAGAGAGAGAGAGAGAGAGAGAGAGAGAGAGAGAGAGAGAGAGAGAGAGAGAGAGAGAGAGAGAGAGAGAGAGAGAGATGTATTGGGCTGTTGCTCTTAGTTCTGTATGCAGCCGCCCACATTAACACAGCCTTCTTCTTTAAATCAGCCAGGTCGAAACAGTTGAATGTGTTGTAAATACTGTAGCATATGTTTATTTTACAAACAAACACAAATGACAAAACCAAAACCAACCAAACAAAGCCTAATCAGTCTTTTTAAAGGGTTCTTCATTACCAATCATTATACAATGAAGAAAAATAAACATTTGGTGAGAAAAAGAAACGGTTATTACTAAAAACAGCTTGACAGCATAGACACAATATGGTAATACGGGCACACACGCACCACTTGGTCTGTAACACCTGCTTTGTGCGCGTGTTCTCTTACAAAGAAGCCTTGGATCCTGGCAAAATGAATAGGTTAATTAAGGCTAATGTAATTGGATTTCAACTTGTTTTGAAACTGTCATAATTCATCCAAAGTTTTTTGTTAATGTGATTTATGTTCCTCTGGTATCATTTTATTCTGTAGCTTCTCTTTAATCTGCAGCACTTCCGTTGTCACCAGCTCACTTTCATGTTTAGTTTGTTCAATGATTAGCAGGATCAAGTCTAATGAGCATTTGTTCAACACCTGTTCTCCAAATGTAGGCTTCTTATTGATTCTTAGTCCTTGTGGAATTTGCTTAGCCCTCCAATCTTCAGATAGGTAATAGCGAATTTCTTTTTTGCTAAAATAGTCCAATCTGGATTTCAAATTCAACACATTTTCATCCAAAAGTTGTTGGAATTGTTACGTGATCTCCAAAATATGGCCCAAAATATCGCCCCAAATCATGCACACTTATGTATGGGATATTAGGAAAACCAGTATATCGAGGGCACTGCCTCTAACCCACTTTTACGATATGTTTTGTTTTGGAAAAGATACATTGACAATGTGCTATTAATACGGACAGGACCTGAGACTGGTTCATTTTTGTTTAGAGATTTTATAACAGCTGTGAAAACTTGGCACTATGGTGCTAAATTCTAGTGCCAGGATACCTTATATAGCGCCAGCCACATTAAATTATGGCGCCAGTAGACATTTTTTATTTCTGTAGTTCTTAGCATCCATAGATGATGATAGTTTCTCCTTGGGTTTGGACAACTCACATGACCCATCCACTAAAACACTGAAAACTCGTTGCAGAGCAGGGGAGGCAACTTGCTTAGGGTGGGGTTTGATCATTTAGCACCAGTAGACTCTCTGGGGCTAAATATTCTAAACAGTTTAGCACCCATTTTCAAAATGATTTGCATCCCTGCATGAACAATACTAAGAATTTAAAATGTACTATGGAATATAGTCAGACTAAGATACATATCAAAAGACGAGGCGCTCTAAATGCATCTATCTTCTGTAAACCAACAGATAGGAATACAATTTTGTGTGCAGACAGTTACCACCCAAAACATTTGAACAAAAATATTCCATATGGCCAATTTTTACATTTAAAAAGAACATGTAGTGATAAGTGTGACTTTAAAACCAAAGCCAAAGACATGCAAGATCACTTTCTGTCTCTGGGTTATAACAGGAATTCAATTGATACCGCTTTGAATATGTCTCAAACGATAAAACAAGGTGAGCTTGTCGAAACTATAAAGATTAATGATTAGTCTCTGTCCACAAGAAAATCTCTAATGATATTAAAATATATATTTTGAAACACTGGAAGATATTGGTGCGATCCTCAACTTCAGTCTTTTATCACATCTCCACCTAGATTTTGTTTCAGACACAGCAGGAATTTTAAGGATTTGGTAGTCTTGTCTATGTATAAATCACCACCATCTCATGACAGTTGGCTTACTAAAACAGCACATGGTCATTTCCATGTCCACTGTTCTAATAAGCATAACACCAAATATTTGAATGACCCACACTGGTCGGAAATATACTATTCAAGGTTTTATCAACTGTAACACAACTCGTGTTAAATATGCTTAAATGTCCTTGCAGCTTAACAAACAAAAAAAAATGTAAAAATGCATACAGCAGAACATATGTCGGGCGCTACATACGCATTCTCAGAATAAATCGATAAAGATTCTTCAGTTAATTCGTAAGTAAAAGTTCCAAAAAAGTTCCAAGGAAAAAAAGTACTAGAACAGCATTCCGGCAAGACTACATCAGTATATGGAACCATATGGCCTTAATGAAACACTAGATCTCAGCCTATATCTCTAAAAGATTAGATGATTATAATGAGAATTGAGAATTTTTTTTTTTTTTTTTTACAAATTTTCGAATATATTTGTAGATTAAATATAATACAATTTGCTTTTATATAGCGCTCTTCATGCAGAGCATCCCAGGGCACTGAGTAGTGGTTAGGGCTCTGGACTCTTGACCGGAGGGTCGTGGGTTCAATCCCCGGTGGGGACACTGCTGCTGTGCCCTTGAGCAAGGTACTTTACCTAGATTGCTCCAGTAAAAACCCAACTGTATAAATGGGTAATTGTATGTAAAAATAATGTGATATCTTGTAACAATTGTAAGTCGCCCTGGATAAGGGCGTCAGCTAAGAAATAATAATAATAATAATAATAATAATAATAATAATAATAATAATAATAATAATAATAATAATAATAACAAAAAGCCACTGGCCAATCAATCCAGCTCAAAAATAAGACAATGAAAACACTTTTAAAACTGATTTAAAAGATTCAGCTGTGCCAGCATTTCTATTATAGATTGGGACAGAGTTCCAGAGGCACGAGGCTTAACAATTAAATGCCCTCCTGATTTTAAGCGACTTCTGGGAACCACCACTTGTTCAGCATTCACTGAGCACATTTTACGACTAGGAGCACAGGCACCAACAAATCCTGCAAAAACTGAGGACCACAATTTTAAAATCAATCCTAAATTTAACAGGAAGCCAGTGCAGTGATCTAAGAATCGGAGTGATATGCTAGTGCGTGTAAGTATTCTAGTTGCAGCATTTTCATACTATATAATGATGTGTCTATGTATATTGTCTAATTAATTGGATTAATTGCTATATATAGCAATTAATATACATACTCCAAAGCTCTTTTCCAATTAGACAGCAATTGTTATATAGCTTCACCTAATGAAGACTATGGGGTTTATTTTCTGCATCCCTGTTTTTCCCACCGAGTCAGTATTTACTAAAGCTGCGGAAAACACTGCGGGACTCTATGCGCTAGTTTGGTTCATTGGTTATTCTGACGCTTTCTTTTAGTGGAATACGTAGTGATCTAAGAATCTGTGTCTATTTTCCAGGGTAGCCCCAAATGTGTCAAACTATAGGCTACTTTAGAAAATTACAAAATTAAAAAAATAAACAAACTAAAAAAAAAACTAAAAAAAACACATTAATGCGACGATGCTGAAGTGCTTATTCGTCCAGCTTCTTATTTGCATCCCAGCTTCTTATTCGCTAATATGCTCAAATGTAACAACAATTGAATATGTAACTGGGGTATTTCAGGGGATAAATTGCCTCGGGCTGCTCATTTCAAAGTTAATCCAAACACAAGGGAACCGTTATCATGTCATCCATATGTATTTATCCAGGCCCAAAACAGAATTTGGTACAAAAACAGCAGGCAGACATGGCACACATAGCAATACTGACATCGGGTTTAGTGCAACATTTCAAAGTAGGTATGCAGAAGTGGAAACCCTCTGTGTGATCCATATGTATTCTTCCCAGTCTAACATGGCATTTGCTTTCCTTTGTAATCTTGTCTAATAAGCTATTTTTAAGTTTCGTGCTTTTGCCATTTAATATAGCACACACAGACCTGAACAGGAAAGTCAATTTAACAAACCATTCTGGAGGAAACTATAAGGTCTATAAATATACCATGGAACTAAAATGTTATTTAGGGCTAGAGATTGATATTCAGCAATGATATAGTGTACACATTGCTTTGCACTTCAGATATACGTTGGTCTTAGAAATAAAAACTTCATCCAGGAAAACATGCTTTCTGTATGGTGCAGAATAAAGTAGTAAACCTGGACAGGTGACTTTACAAACAGAATGGTTTGTTAAATGGAACAAAAGAAATATATATGTTTTTTTTTTTTTTTTGATGTACACAAAAGGTTTACATAATTTAAAAAAAGATATATTTCAGGACATATTAGACTAAAGCCTGTCTTCTTCTGTGTAGAGAGAAAAAATTAAGCATCCTGAAATAAATGATAAATTATTAATTTAAATATTTTGTGTGCATCCAAAAAAAAGTTCATTAATTTTCATTTTTGTACACTGCAGTTATACCTCCTTTCAAACCTATAACTCCCCACCTATAACTTGCGTTGTGACTAATTTTTCCACTGGTTTGGTACAATTTTTGATTGTGTTTATATATAGCATTTGCTAGCGCAATTGAACCGCAAGTATTATTTTGGCAGATAAAACCGCTTAAATGCTCATTACTTATTCATTTAGAACCGCAGAAAATCATGCATGAAATGTGATCCACCGGCAGATAAAACGGAGGACCACGTTAAGAAAGAGGTGGATATTGTTTAACGCATTTCTGCAGATTTTGCCATTTCCACCAAAAATTAAACCCCATCAGTGGTCATGTCTTGAAGAATATACCAGTTTTGTGAGTGTGTGACCAGTCCCGTCTCCACAAATGTCAACAATCAAGCAAGGTAAACTTTCTTATGAGGTATGCATGGCTGGCTTACCTTTGCTAAGAACTATTTTATGACCTTGTAGAGACCTTGTAGATACATTATTTTATATATATAAATAATGTCTCTACAAGGTCATAAAATAGTTCTTAGCAACGGTAAACCAGCCATGCATTCCCTTGTGGAGACGGGACTGGTCAGCATAGACGCAATATGGTAATACTGGCACACACGCACCACTTGGTCTGTAACACCTGCTTTGTGTGCGTGTTCTCTTACAAAGAAGCCTTGGGTCCTGGCAAAGTGAACAGGTTAATTAAGGCTAATTTGCTTAATTGGATGAGCTATAAATAGAGAGGCTGGCAGCAGAGCTGCCCTACTCCTCCAGTTTTACTGCAAGCATTTAATCTGCAAGATTTTCTTTTTGCAGATTTTGCTTAATCTGTATTCTTATAATGCTGCTTTGACAGCTATTTCTCTGTTTTTAGTATTTTCCTTTGTCTCCTTCCTTCTTCTCTCTTATTTCACTTTGTCTCATCCCCTTGTTTTCCCTTCAGTGGTTATTTTCCATGGTTTCTTTGTGCTCGAAAGCTGAAATTACTCAGGGAAATTAAAAGGCAGGAGTCCTCATTGTGGTTGAAAATAAATAAAATAAATCTTACATTGGTTTCAAATGTGCAATTCTGAAATAGAAACATGTACTTTCATGTTAAATTATGATATCTGGTACTACACTAGTAGTCTCCATCTCCAGGAAGTCTGTTATTGATCCTGTTCCTCTGTAATTTCACCTCAGCAGTGTCTACAGAGTCGAGTCAGAGAAGGGTACTGGCTGTCAGTCAATAGTGGAGGCAGCTGGTTGGTTAATGACAAGGAAAAATGTGTTGAAGGGGTGGGACAATTTCACGTATGGATGAAATAACTAAGGAAGTGTATGTAACACTACGCATGGCTTTCAATCAGAGACGTCTTTGTTATGAGGTTTTAAAACGAAAATACATGATTTTGTTTTCAAAACCTCATTTCTGAAACCATTGCAGTGAATAGAAGTGCACAACAGGTGAGATTTGTTCATTTATTTTTAAGCTGCAATCACTTTAAAGTAAATTTAGCTCACAAAATTATTTGGTTAAACGATAATATTTTTTAATTGTATTTTTTCATAGCATTGGTAAACAAAAAAACTGTTGCTCTTTTCCATGCTGCATGTCCTGAAGTATGTATCGGACACACGCAAGTTTCTTTTGGAAGTTTCAGTGCTTGCATGAAAAATAATTCAAAATGTATCGTGTTTTTAAACAAGTGAGTGCATTTTCTTAAAATATATATTTCTCCAGAAAAATAAAACATTTATATTGTTTAAAAGAACTCAATCTCCCAGAAGCTATACGCATTGTCTTGCCTTTGAGTACCAAGCATTGCTTTCCCTATGAGTGACGTGTTTTCAGTGTCAACTTAGTTCCTTCAAGCAACCTTACGAAGTAGACCAGAAGTGTTCATAATATGTGCAATTTTCATGTAGGGAAACAATACATAGTGTTCAATACAATCTAGGAGTGAGATTATATAGCGTTGAGGTTAGACCTCTCTTCAATATTGTATGTAGTTCTGGTCTTCTCACTACAAAAATATGTTATTGGACTTGACAAGGTACCAAGGTCAGCTATGAGAAAGGGTTAAAAGAATAAAATGTCTTTAGTATACATTAACCAGACTTACTATTTCAAAGAACAGAGAGTACAGGACTAGAAGTATGAAATGGAAGCTAGTAAAACTGAATTCAGAACAGAAGGTAGACACTTCCTAATGGCGTGCTGCTGTAGCAAGGGACAAGCCTCGATGGGCATGTTTCTTATATCCGATAATACTGAGGACGTATTAAGTGAACACTTACTGAAGTTGGGTCATTCTCTGCTACAGGGGTACATTAAAATGGTTCTATGTTACTGTGCCAAGGAGAGGTGTTGCACTATGTTCTGTTTGTTTTATTTTGTTGGACAAAGATGGGTTTAATGGTCTGTACCTGCATGAAAATGGAGCCCTGGCCAATCAATTAATCAGTTATTCAATTTGGTTGTGTGTAAAAGTCTACACAGTGCCCAGTAAGGGGTGGTAGGATGTAGGAACAGTTTGATTGTAAACTGCACCAGCAAGTGCCAAGGTATTTGTTTGTACTGTAGCTTTACGAGGGAAAGCTGCATTCCCTTATAAACCCTGACGATCACAATCATTATAGTTTATTGAGTTAACTAACAATAGAAGTATGCAGAAGTTCAAGCAAAAGGTCAATAATAACCAGGGTCTGTCACACCAGACCTTAAATTAACTCGTGTTCATATAACTAAAATTAGCATCAGATGGAATGCAAAAATAAAATGATCAAGTGGCAGAAAATCATGTACCTAAATTATAATTCATGTGGCTTTGCAGTCCTCTTGCCCATTGAAAGTACTCACAAGAAGACACTCTTATACCAAGTCAACTGCACATATTAACTTATACTGACTCAAATATAGCATACATTAACCCACACACAATTTCACTTTAAAATATCCACAGAATGCTGTTCTGAACCCATAACCACAATAAAAACATTTACATTGATCTAAATTGTTAGATTCCTGTAATCCACAAAATAGCTCGGCTTTAATACATACTAAAAAGACACAGTCAAGAGCAGTTTTTCCTCCTTCAGCTTGTTGTGCAATCTTGTGATTGTGAACCTGGGTGGCAGTGTTAAACGAGGAGTGGGGTACTTGACTGTATCTGACATGGGACCTTGGTCCAGTACAGCCAGTCATTGCTCCACATCAGGCAGCCCCCCGGATCCCTCACTTGAGCCTTCATTAGGGACCTCTAATTTGTCTCATTTGTCTTTGAAGCGTGAAATGCCATTGGCAAAAAAATGTATCCTTCTGAACAGCCCTTTTTCAACTGGGAAAGTTGGTAAAATTAGATGCACTAAAAATAAAACTGCAGTGCATTTAAGAAAATAATTACAGTCTACCTTTTTCCTGAATTTTACTAATGCGAGTCATTTTTTTATTCCCCCATAGTATCAAATTTCTCTCTCGTATGGCATGAGTTAAGGTTCTGAACAAAAGCCATTCTGTTCCTCCACAAACCCCCCCTCCCCCTGCAAGGCAAGGAGCCCACTGCTGCAGGCATCAGATCACAATCGATTCTGATTTACACAGAGAGTACTTTTAAACACGCTGCCAAAAAGAGACTGATGATGTGATCTGTAAGAGAAATGAGGTGGAGTCTTAAAAGGATGGAATGAGCTTGGGTTCTCTCCAAATAGTTTAATGGTGAAAGTGCGTGCGCATGCGCGCGTACATGCGTGTATGTACATCCGCTTGTACTCATTGAACATAGACTGTTTATATTTCAAAGACATCACTCAACCTACGCATTGAGTGGAGTGCATGCCAGTACACAATATGTAATGAAAATAAATCTCTGTGATGTTTTGAAATGCAAACAAAAGTGATATTAAAAGACCCCACTCAGGCCTGTATGCATCAGTCACACATAGGTCCCCAAGGCGGTTCTTAATCAAAAGACACGTCTGACAGTCTGTAGGGCTCTCAGTTGCTCGTCATATCAGCTGTAGTTGAAATGACTGTATACTATTAAATGTAGTAGGTCTGGCTGATTTAAATCCAATACGTACATTGTAGTTATGTACAATCTTGGGTCCTATTAATTTCCAAGCAAATCCATGGGAGATCGTGCCCACCATCTTTCGTAAAGGCAAAGTATGATGTTTGTAGAAGGTCATGACTTCTGTTTAATTCTGTGGATTTTTACAGTCCAACTAGGAACATCTCTTAAGAGAACACTTTGCCTAAGGGAACACCCTTGTGGTGAAACAGATTTTTCCCATTGTAAATGCTCTGGCTAAAGGAACAGAACTAAAAGAACTCTTGGTTTATTCAGTCTTTTCAGAAAGTGACTCGTCATCGAGTGTGTCTTGAGGCACACTGATTGGTTTATTAAACTGCAAAATGCGGCGCTGTTTCTCTTGCTACAAAACGTTTGAAATTGTTTGAGCTCTTAAAAAAAAAAACCTGTATCAGACACAAGTCACTGAGCAATTTGGTGTTTCCCGTTCTGGTGAGTTGCTTCACCATTCTGTTAAATAATGTGCATGTCTTGTATATTGCTGCTGCTGCATTTTCTAATGTGTGTAGGGGTGCTGTGTTAAATTTAGTTTGACAGTTTATTATTGTTAGTTTGTCTGTTACTTTATGATTATAGTTTATTAACAGACACTTGCCTAATGCTTTTCTTTTATTCAGTTCATGTCATATGTTGATGAACGTGCGTCATGACAAGTAATGCATATTTATTTATTGATTCATATTGTGTCTGGTGGCTAACTCAGTCTTAGAGAACACTTCAGCTATAAGAACACTTTGCTTGCTTCCTGAGGGATGTTCTCTTAGCCGACTACTGTATTAACTAAACGACAGGGAGAGAGTTGAGTGAAAATGTAGTTGTGAAGTCAAAGTGGATTTTTTTTTTTATCCAAGGCCAAAATCAGTAAGCAGGAAGGAAATCCTGTGTGTGCGTCAGTATGGGTATCAACCTCCAGTAACACTAATTTTCAATAGTCTCATACTAATATGAGCCCTCATATTAAAACGACGGTCTTAGAATATGGCTATACAAATGTTTCAGCCAATCAAGTAATTCCATAAATGTTATCATGCATTTCCCTTAACTAAGTAGATCTCACATGAAAGGGGTGGGGACAATTTCTCTCTATAGGTGAAATTGCCTAGGAAGTGCCAGACTACCCAAAAGTAATATATGCAGTTACCAACTACTATGATACAATATATCACTGGAAATGGGATCCTTGTCTCAGTTGGCTAATTCCATGTGCATCTTTGAATAATTATGAACACAACTGAGGCAAGTTTTGTTATGGTAAAACATCACAAAACAGCACACCTTCTTGTGTGTTATTGGCTAACTACTGAAATGATTGGTCTTCCCTCTTCCGTTCCCTTACCAATGTTATAAAAGTAACTCCCTGCTGTGTGTGTGTGTGTGTGTGGGGGGGGGGGGGGGGTCTCTCTCAAAACAAGTTGAAATCCAATTAACTACATTAGCCTTAATTAACCTGTTCACTTTGCCAGGACCCAAGGCTTCTTTGTAAGAGAACACGCGCACAAAGCAGGTGTTACAGACCAAGTGGTGCGTGTGTGCCCGTATTACCATATTGTGTCTATGCTGTCAAGCTGTTTTTAGTAATAACCGTTTCTTTTTCTCACCAAATGTATATTTTTCTTCATTGTATAATGATTGATAATGAAGAACCCTTTAAAAAGACTGATTAGGCTTTGTTTGGTTGGTTTTGGTTTTGTCATTTGTGTTTGTTTGTAAAATAAACATATGCTACAGTATTTACAACACATTCAACTGTTTCGACCTGGCTGATTTAAAGAAGAAGGCTGTGTTAATGTGGGCGGCTGCATACAGAACTAAGAGCAACAGCCCAATACATCTCTCTCTCTCTCTCTCTCTCTCTCTCTCTCTCTCTCTCTCTCTCTCTCTCTCTCTCTCTCTCTCTCTCTCTCTCTCTCTCTCTCTCCCGGTTGAGAATAATTCTATAAGTGCTCCCTTATGTTCTTGTCTGTTGAGCTATTTAATGTACTGCATACATACTAATGCTCTTCATTCTGCCTGCCAATAAATCTGCATTTTGGGTTCACTGAATTGATTGTGTGGCCTGTTCTTATACTCTCCCAGTCTGAGAAGAATTGTGAAGCTGTCCTGCTCCGGGATATCTTTTCCATAATACCATAATATGCATACTGTGTCACACTCTAACCAGTGGCCCCCAGACCCATCTCTAACCACTACAACAGTCTCCTCCTCGCCAATCACTAAACCCTTTTGCCTCTCAGGCCTTTGATCAATTTATTAACCTTCGCACCAGTCTGCTGGCTCATTTGTTTATAAAACCACAACACAGCCATCTTCAATTACCAAGCATGGTCTGAACTACAGAGTAATAAAATGCATTAGAAGTACAATAATTGGAGCACAAACGTGCTTTGAAAATCTGAAAGGGCTGGAAAGCAAGTGCATCCATTTATTATCCACACTAATTAGCCATTCATCTGAAATGGTCTCAAAAAACTATTTCTATTCAGATGCCCACTGAAATAACACTAATGTGTTTTGGGTAGGCTACACATTACAGTATGTAAAAATATAAATCTGTAGAGGCAGTGCTAAATTGTACACAATTACAAACCACCTGCACATTAATAGAATAGGTGTGTTTCCTATTCCTATACAGATGTTCAGAATGAGCTGGAGGGGTTAGCGGCACATGTGTGCAGTCTATTGCTCCCAACACGTTGGGGAAACCAGAAATGTCATCGAAATTTGTTTTCAAGGTTTGTAAGTACACCCTGCTTTTAGGGAAAAATAGGTATTTGGGTGTTCGCCTCAAAAATGGATTGAGCACAACTGGCAACACACGAGAAAAAGCAGACTGGGGAATGCCAGCAACAATTGTGACTGTTTAAAACACGCATTCAAAAGTTTTTAACAAATTGATGCAACAGTGTCACAATAGCCGGCAGCTTTAGTACATCTCATTATAATATTTGAGATGTAATAACTCCACCCTCTTTTTGTGAATTTATGTGGGAACTAAGAAAAGAAAAACTGCTCCAGCAAAGCATTTCGTAAAAGTACATTAGTACATTTCACCCTAGACTTCCAACTCGTTTGCAACTGGTTTTGCGACTATTGCGACAGCCACAACACTTTAGTAACCCAGCAGAGCATTTTAACGGCAGACACTCTTTTTAACCAATACTGACTCGGGTCCTGTCACATTTTATAAACTGTTTGTCTGCCTGTCTTTCTACAAGTTCCTCCTACCTTGAAGGACCATATTGTCCTCATAAATATTGAAAAATGAAAACATGGCAAATTAGAAACATGGACTAGTGTTTGAATGAATGTTCATTCTTGTTATGTTATTCATTTGAAAACATGGTATCTGGTGCTACTTTATGTTAAAGGAAGCTCTCAGTTTCTATGCCTTATTCTTGGGTTATTTGTTTGCACTTGTACTCCTTCAGCAGTGTCTTCTGGGCCAAAGGATGTTACTGGCAGAAAGTGTGTCAAGCGGAATTGGTTAATGACAGGAAAGAAGCCAGTGAAGGGGTGGGGACAATTTCACTCTCCAGGAGAAATGACAAAGGAAGTGCATGTCAGCTAAAAATACTGTAATGTTTTATATCAAGGGGAGTTTATTGCAGAGACTGTATTCCGTCAGATTCAGCAATGGACAAAGCAGTATAGCTGACAGTTTTATAGGAGGCTGTTAGTAGGCGTTCAGTTGGCAGTTGCTTCCATATCTGAGAAATGCCAAATTATTTCACACAAATCCCACCCCCATTTCCCAGAAGGAATGCCAGCTGGTAATCAATGAGTAATGATCACTTATCCATCCAAACACAATGTAAGGACCTGAGAGATATCTGCCTATGGTGGACTACTTTATTTTCAATTGGTCAGTGTTTCTATGTCTTTGTCCCTGCCTCGTATGGCTCTCTTTATGAGACATTTTCCCTCCCGCTCGCTCTTTCTCCTGTCAGACAGACCCCCTCCCTCTTTTGCCTCTCCCCTTCTCCCTTGCCTATGCCAGTCTCTCCAGTGAAGACAGTTCTCCTCTCCCCTCTGGCAGTGTTCTAGCTCATTTGAGATATTCTCTCTGTGTACCTGTCAGGCTCCCAGTCTTTTCAAAGTCTTCCCGGAGTCCCAAGTGAAGGCAGTGTGTTGAAATAAGCAGCTTTTTCTCTCTCCAGTCTGCCTGTCCTATACGGGGCAATCCTGCAAACAGACAACCGCCAGTGCTTCAGGGTACCAAGCACATCAGTTCAGGCTTCAGCCCCACCACTGTGTGCACAGGCAGAGCCACACAGAAAAGACACAGTTATGCTATGCAGTCACACCAGGTCATCCATCATAATTCAGTACAATATAAATAGCTGAAGCCAAAATTCACAAGTGTGAAAGAAATAGATGTTTGCCATGGCTGAAAATCAAATTTTAAAAATATTTCTATTATGATGAATCTTTAGTATGAAATCTAAATAAGATCTTGATAGCTTCTCCCTGTTGTACCCAGTGAACAAGATGAATGCTGCTTATCGTTTAATATTCCTACATACATGACAGCAGTGCCCTGCGGGACTGCGAGGAGGCTGGGAGTTGTGTACTGTACAGATACTGCAACCTTGCTCACTGGCTCTCAGCAGTTTAACACATTCTATTGCGGCTAGGGGGATCAACATTAAATGAGTCCATGTTTCACTTCAGTTTACTGTTGTTAATGTTAAGGTCATTCCAGCTATACAAAATGTACTTTGTTATATGTTTCTCAAATGTCCAGATTTGAAAGAAACAAATGTTATAGTAAACTTGTTTTGTATTTTAAAACATGATCTCTGTTTGCAAGGCAATGCGTTGCATGTGCTTTGCATGTGAAATTGTCCCTATACCATCAACCCTCTTTCCAGTATCCAATCAGCTGCTTCCCCTGTTGACAGACATACTTTCCGCCAGTAAAATCCTTCTATATTGCTTAGTAAACAGGGAGCCCTGTTATATTGATGTGGTGTTTATTGCATCATTTCTGTTTTACTTTCTCATTGGATGAGTTTGCCTCTAAAATTAGAAGCGTATTTCCATTAGCAACATTATCCACGGTTCTCCATTTCATTGGGATGAAGATCTTTTATTTTTTTTTTAGTTTTGTTTGGTTTTAATTGCAGGATATAAATGTCAAAATAGATTACAGACCAACAGCTAGTTTCACAAACCCTGATTAGCACTAATCTTGGACTACCTTACCTAGTTAACTTGGTAACACTTTACATTACATGTCTCTAATTACTGTGTAATGACATAGCAGTTACTGAGTAAATACATGTGTACTTACACAGAATTACGATGTTATTATGCATAGTTACAAGGTACATCATGTGTAAATCTTTTTGCACAATATATGTAAGTGCCCAGCAGTATCAGAAAAGGTTTAGAGTTAGGTTTAGAGCTAGGTTTAGTGTTAGGTTTAGAGTTAGGGTTAAGGGGGTTAGATTTAGGATTAGGGTTATATCATGCAAAACAATTGGCACATGAAGTACATTATAACTATGCATAATAGCATTGGAGGCAATAGTGTGGAGTAGTGGTTAGGGCTCTGGACTCTTGACCGGAGGGTCGTGGGTTCAATCCCAGGTGGGGGACAATGCTGCTGTACCCTTGAACAAAGTACTTTACCTAGATTGCTCCAGTAAAAACCCAACTGTATAAATGGGTTATTGTATGTAAAAATAATGTGTAAAAAATAATGTAATTGTATGTAAAAATAATGCAACATCTTGTAACAATTGTAAGTCGTCCTGGATAAGGGCGTCTGCTAAGAAATAAATAATAATAATAATAGATTGGGGTCTTGGAAATCAGCTGTACAAGTTCAATGTGCTCCTTCCTGGTATTTACTCACTTCCTGTGCTGTAGGTCAGTAACTCTGCTGTCAGCATAGAGAGTGGTTAGGTACCAGCAACCAGGAGTTTCAACCATTTGAACTTATCTCCCCACAACCAGAGCAGACGTCTTCCAATGTTACCATCCTTTAAAGAGAACTTCAGTTCCTGTGTTAATACAACCTTAAAGGTATGATTTAGGTTTGTTGTAAATATTTTTTTTTCAAAACATCCGGTTATAGGGCTAGATTCTGGAATCCAAATCACAATTTTTCTAAAGAATAGTAAAAAAATACCCAAATAGAGATACCAATTAAACACACATTACATTTAGAATTGTATCATTTCAACATCAATAGTGTAAATAGTGGGTTTTTTTCTTTCTTTTAGAAATAAATCTTTCTTATGACAATTTGAAGCAAATTGCTTTGCGAACCTAGTCCTATTTGTCAAAATCTGGAGGTAACATATCACAGGCATTCACCAGTAGATAGTGTTAATTCATTACAGTACCATGTTACCATATGTAGCGGGCAGTGTTGAGTGATGGGCTATCATTGTTGATTCTCTCCTGTCATTGAGATGGGATGAGGTTAAAAGCTCTATCACCACGAATGCAGAGGAGCCCGGCTGTTTTGCATAGTGTTTAAGTGTGTTCTGTACCTCTTTGTACCCAGCCTCCACCCTGTTACACATACTGACAGGCCTGTGCTGGGAAAGCTGGGGTCTCCTACTGGTTATGCAAGGGGTTCTTCAGGGTAAAATACCACAATGCTATTTTATAACCCTTTCAGTAAGGGAAACTGTAAATGTGTTTGGGTTCACAAATATGAAGATCAGCCCACTGTGATGGGTGTGTTGTGACAGCCACATTGCAATTCTTGCATCTCTTGTGCTGTCTAATAGAACTCTGAATTCATTCTGACTGGTTCCCAGGGAATATACTGAATGTGACAGGAAAACGCTGTTGTCACCTTGAACTTACAGATTTTTACTTGTCTGAGCTATTTTATCCTGATCCCACTTTTTTGCAGCAATGTTGAGTTATCATGCCGGGATACCAACACCCCCCGAGGCCCCCCCCCCACACACAGACAAATAAAGAGAGTACATGTGCGATAACAGATGTGTTGGGGCCCATTATCCATTATTATTACAAACCAATAAGAAACTTGCAAGAAAATGTATTTTTATATTTTGGTATTGCACAGTATATTGTTCACAAAGGGATAGCAACTTCCTATGAGAATTATGAGAAGTGAATGCTTCTTGATTATACAGTAACTACATGCCAACTGTAGGTAAGTGAAAAGGTGACAGACCACCACAGTGCATACATCTGATATTCTCAATAACATGGTAAATAATGGTAATACTGAGTTTCATGACAATTGAACAAGCGGCTCGCAAGATATTTAAAATGTAAAGTGACACTTGTACGTACGAACGCCTCCACGATATCCCCTCCACAGGGGATGTCATCCCTAGCAGGGGATAATAAGCACAGAAAAACTATTAAGTATTTAAATACTAAACCTCTAATTGTCCCCATAGGCGTGACAAAGGCCACATATGGTGTACAATAGCAAAAATGATTACATTGGCCATTTCCACTTCTCACTATCCTGGGCTGTAAGTGTTCACCAATAGCTCCTTTGCAGCACTGATTTGTAAGGGAAATTATGGGGCACCAAGTGTAAACAAAAGCACAAATATTTTACCAGGTGTTTTTTTCCCAGATTTAGCTTAATACAGGAATGTTAACAAAATCATTCTTAAAAGTTTTGAAAAATGTACTTTCAGATATAATTTATAAATATTGAAAATGCTTATAACAAATTCAACATTTAAAATCAATATGACACTTCAATCTTTTTTTTTTATTTTTTTTTTATAAATGTAGTCATTGCCAATTATTTTTATTATTTTCTCCCAATTTGATGTCCAATTATTTTTAGGCTCAGCTCACCACTACCACCCCTGCACTGACTTGGGAGGGCAAAGATGAACACATGCTGTCCTCCGAAGCATGTGCCATCAGCCGACCGCTTTTTTTCACACTGCAGACTCACCATGCAGCCACCGAGAGCTACAGCATCGGAGGACAACACAGCTCTCGGGCAGTTTACATGCAAGCCCGCAGGCACCTGGTCAGATTACAGGGGTTGCTGGTGCGCGGTACGCCGAGGACATCCTGGCCGACCTAACCCCCCCCCCCCCAGGTGATGCTCGGCCAATTGTGCACCACCCCCCATCCATGGTTGGCTGTGGAATAGCCTGGACTTGAACCGGCGATGTCCAGACTATAAGGCGCACCCTGCACTCCACTCGGAGCACTTTTACTGGATGCGACACTCAGGAGCCCCAACACTTCAGTCTTTGAATCTTTTTTTTTACACTTGGCAACATCAAGTTGACATGTTAAATCTGGGAATCTAAAAAATAAATCTGTGAAAAAACACATGGAACTTAAATCTTTTTTTTTTTACATTTGGCATCAACATTTAGTTAAATCTTTGATGTGAAGCAATTAAATGTGGAAAAATAAATCTGTTTTTTTCAAAATAAATATTTATTTTGCAAGCTAACATGCAAATGAGTCCCCGTCCATTTAAGCATTTAACGTAGGCATTCTATGCAGAGAGGAGGCCGGGAAGTGGAGGAGAGTTCAGGTCGCCACTAAATCGGGTTCCCCAGAGGACCGTTCTCATTAATATGTATTTCATGACCTATTATGTGGAGCAGCAGCAGCCTGTCACATGCCGGCGGACCACACACATGGCTTTGACAGAATTCTTTCTTTATCCAAGGCGACTTACAGGTGTTAAGGGCAATAAAAGGTTACAATGCAAGCTTAATATATAGCAATGCAGTATAGTTTACAGTAAGTGCAAATAATACCATTAAAATACAATATGAACAAGGATGCAGCAAGTTCGGATTACAACAAGTTATATCAACTATGACATATTAGCAGTGCAATAGTGCAAGATTAGTGCATTAGCTGATCCAGTAATGTAGTGCGTAGATCATTGAAATCCATTGCATAATAGGAGGGTCAGTTCAAGAGATCTAGAAGTGCTGTCTAAACAGGTGGGTCTTGAGGAGGCGGTGGAAAGCAATGAGATACTGAGCAGTCCTGAGGTTCGTCAGTAACTGGTTCCACCACTCAGAGGCTAGGGAAGAGGGGCGGGCACGTGAGGATGGAGAGTGGAGGGAAGGCATGAGTAGTCAGCCAGTAGAGGAGCAGCGGAGAGGGGGTAGGTAGACTTGAGGGATTGGAGGTTGTAATGATTTCACCACTCTCGGGTTCGTTGCCCCTTTAAAAACAGTGACCCAACACACAGAAATGGATTTTTCTTGCGCGGTTGCGCTATTTTAATAAACACCAAAACAAAAATACAAAAAACAAACACCTAGCTCTTTATGAGCACTAACTACACAAACAAGAACTCCCTGACTAACACGGGACAGCTAAGCTGTTTCCCCGTCTTTTCAAAAACCCCGGTTTAACACAGCACTTACGTTAATTCAATGGCTACTCGGAGACAGCACACCTCTCTGCCTCCTTCCACTCAGCAGCCCCGAGCAGACTGCCTGCTCTCTTTTTGAACCCCACACCTGGGTCTAATTCCCCAATAATGCCCAGGTGCGGATGATCATTAATAAAACAATTAAACAAAACAATAAGCAATCAATCCAAAACAATTAACAAAAAGGTGCATTCTTCTCGCAGGGAGGTTTTAACCCCCTCCCTGCTATCTCTCACAACCTGCTTCCTTACACATCCCCCCCCTTGTCTTTACAAGACACAGGCCACAAAACGGCCACCTCCTCCCCTAAAACCCAACCACCCACCCTCGAGTCCACAAATGTCCATTTTCGCCCTCTTCCACGGGCGAACTCGAGGGTGGATCGGTCCACGTCCCGGCCCAGCCAGGTAGGGACCGCGCACCGGCGACGAAGGACCCCAACGGTTTGTCAGGGGCGACCAGAACGGCAACCGGGGCACTGGAGGCTGCAGCAGCGGGCAGAGGTCTGCAGCTGGGACCCAGTGCAGCGACGTCCGGTCATCTAGGGGGAGCGAAGCAGTGACCAGGGGGAGCGTAAGCGACGTCTGGGAGCAGCGCAGCGACGTCTTAGTGTCCGTGAGGAGCGGAGCAGGGGACCAGGTGCAGAACTGTGCCCGATTCTGCCGACTCCTGGGCTCCAGGTTTAGTGACGGGAGGTACAGACCAACCGACAGGGTGTCCAGGCGCAAGGGGTGAGGGACCGGACGCAGCGACGCCGGACTGGACAGTAGGGGTGGTGGTCGGGGCTGTGGTGGAGGTATGTTTTCCACCTCCTCCCTGGGCTCCGGAAGCAGCGGCTCCTCCCCTCTGGGCTCTGGCAGCGGCGGCTCCTCCCCTCTGGACTCCGACAGCGGCGGCTTCTCCCCTCTGGGCTCCGACAGCGGCAGCTCTTCCCCTCTGGGCTCCGGCTCTTCCCCCTCTGGCTCCGACAGCGGCGGCTCTTCCCCTCTGGGCTCCGGCTCTTCCCCCTCTGGCTTGGGAGATTGCGGGGTTACCCATACCTGCTCCCACTTCTGGAGCAGCAGGTCTATCTCTGTGGGCTCCGGATCAGGTAGCCCCCACTCCTGTCTCCACTTCTTTATCTGCTCTTTTTGAGCAGCCGTGTTTCGATTGACGATTTCAACCAACTCTTTAAAATCCATTATTTGGGTCGTAGGGGCGCCCACACACGCTGCCACCAAATGTAATGATTTCACCACTCTCGGGTTCGTTGCCCCTTTAAAAACAGTGACCCAACACACAGAAATGGATTTTTCTTGCGCGGTTGCGCTATTTTAATAAACACCAAAACAAAAATACAAAAAACAAACACCTAGCTCTTTATGAGCACTAACTACACAAACAAGAACTCCCTGACTAACACGGGACAGCTAAGCTGTTTCCCCGTCTTTTCAAAAACCCCGGTTTAACACAGCACTTACGTTAATTCAATGGCTACTCGGAGACAGCACACCTCTCTGCCTCCTTCCACTCAGCAGCCCCGAGCAGACTGCCTGCTCTCTTTTTGAACCCCACACCTGGGTCTAATTCCCCAATAATGCCCAGGTGCGGATGATCATTAATAAAACAATTAAACAAAACAATAAGCAATCAATCCAAAACAATTAACAAAAAGGTGCATTCTTCTCGCAGGGAGGTTTTAACCCCCTCCCTGCTATCTCTCACAACCTGCTTCCTTACAAGGTGGTGAAGAGAGCGGTAGGCAAGAACAAAGGTCTTGTAGTGAATGCAAGCAGAGAAAGGTAGCCAGTGGAGGGTGCGAAGCAGAGTGGTAGCGTGACAGTAGCGAGGTTGGGAGAAAACAAGACAAGCAGCAGAATTGTGAATGAGCTGAAGGGTGCGGATAGTCAAAGCAGGGAGACCAGCAAGGAGAGAATTACAGTAGTCCAGTCTGGAGAGTAAAAGAGATTCGACCAGGAGTTGGGTGGAAAGTAGTGATTCGGTAGATGTTGCCTTAGCCCTGCCTTAGTTATGCAAACAGAATAGCTCCTGTGAATTACAATATATTGCTACATTGTGTGTAGGGTGTCATTTATTATAACATAAATCATTTTGCACATTTTGAGCAGCTAAAGCTATAGTAATAAGTGACACAGCACATTAGCTTATAATATAGATGCTGCAGCCTGTTGCTTTCAGGCATTCTGGGTAAGTCTGCAGATGAAGGGATGAAGGGGTGAGAGCTGGTGCTCAATCTTAAAAGCGACTTCTCTGCAGATTCACATCCCAGACCCCCAGAAGGAATTAAAGATGTGATCATTTTAGAACAATTTGAAGACCTTGCAGATTCATCCTCTCAAACCAGTGCTGTCCCGGCTGCCTTTGGCAATGTTTCTGGTTTTTCGACAGTAAGAAACACACTGCACTAGAGGTGGCTGTTAATGTACTTTACCTGGGAAATAAAAGTGACTCTTAGCCAGTGTAGGGCCAGGAATCAATTCAGGGATGTTAGAGTTGGCTCTGGAGAGCCATTGGGACCACAACAAGCTCAATATATTGCTGAATTATTCATATGTAAAATAAGAGCTATTGATCTGACCTGTCAGATTCCCTGCAGCACAAAATCTCTGATATTTCTCATGGATCTCTATTATTATATTTGAAAAGCTTAATCAGAGGTTCTTTAATACAGGGCACTAATATTCTACAATCACAGTTTTCTGTGCATAAATTCTGAATCATTTGGACCCAGTTGCCCGACACGTGTCCTGCATCCCTGCTTGTGTTTCTCTGTAAGTATATTTACTTTTAGAAAGATATGTCTGTGCTGACCGCTTACTGACACTCTGCTTCATCAGACAGTGTTGGCTCTCCAGTTTGTTTGTATTCCCCATATGCAGCCTTGCCTTTCTGAAGTAAACAGGCAGGCTTCTGCTATTTCCTGGGTTCTGAATGTCATCTCAATGCTTCACTATAGCCCAAGGACAGAGAAACACATTCAAATCAATAGAGATTTAGTTTATACAGGAAATACCAATGTGGGTTCTTAAAATATGTCTAATATTTAATCATATTTAAAAAGCATATTGGTCTCTAATTGAGAATGTCCAATCTAGAACATGTTGTGTGTTCCTGTAGTGAAATAGATTTGTAATACAGAAGATAAATTGATTTAACAGTTGTTGATCATTTGTTGCATACTGTGTATGAAACAAGTGAATGAATTAAAACAACAGCTGCCAGCAGAGCTATGAAAACAAGCAATTCAATGTGTTTTAACAGTTCACAAAGAAGAAAAAGAAAAAAATGCTATTAATATTGTATTGTAACATAAGTTCTGTATCTCTGCTTAAAAGTGATTGTAGCTATTTGTTATATAGGTCTCAAAGTCAAAATGTGAAAGAAACGCATGTTATAAGCCATACAGAAAGAACTTTTGTTACCTATATTAAAAGCAATATATGATATACATTGATATGCTTATTAGATTTCTTAATTCAGTTTTTATGTGCATACATATATATTCATATATAAATCATATGTGGATTTAATGAGTTAGTATATGTAACATACTCTCTCCATATGTTTTTTAAATACTCTAAATACATGTTTTTTGTAATCTCTCTCTCTCTCTCTCTCTCTCTCTCTCTCTCTCTCTCTATATATATATATATATATATATATTATAATATAAAGATATGCCCTTCATTTCATTAACGTTTTATATAAATTACTACATATTTCATATATTGAAGTAAGAAAAATGAGGAAATTAAGAGACTGTTTTTAACTCTGCAGATACAGGTAGTGGACAAAATATTGGAAACACCTGGGTAAATGAGCAAGGGCTTCCACACAGGTGTTGTTCATGCGTTAATTAAGCAAATAACATCCCAGCATGCTTAGGGTCATGTATAAAAATGCTGGACAGGCCTGGTTGCCTATAATTATGGCTAGCATGGCTGCAAGAGGAGACCTCAGTGACTTTGAAAGAGGGGTGATTGTTGCGGCGTGTTTGGCAGGAGCTTCAGTGACCAAGACAGCTCAACTTGCTGATGTTTCACGAGCAACGCTGTCTAAGGTGATGTCGGCATGGAACTCCGAGGGAAAGACATCATCATCAAAGGGCAACAGTGGGCGGAAGTGCAAGGCAAAACAGGCGAGGTCGGCCAGGGTGTCCTCAGCTCACCGCGCACTGCCGACCCCTGTAGTCTGGCCGGGCGGAATGGGTTGGAATCTGTAATGGCAGTATGTCACATACAGCAAGACAGCAGGGTTGTACACTCTATGCATTATTGTTATAAGTCATGTCCCCATTAGAAACTAACTACAATAACCAAGAGTGATTTCTGACACTCAGAATATCATTAGCAGAAAATACTGACCTCTTTACGCATTGATCATTCTATATAAGCAGCGTACAAGATGTTACTAAGATCAACAAAACAAATCCCTGCTTTATTTTGTGTGTTTCATGCAACAGATATATCTATAAATCCTGTAGCTTTATTTTTATTTGTCTAAGAGGATCATTTTATTTCAACTTTGAATTCATAACATAATCGTTTTAAAATATTCTATAAAGAAGCTCATCTTTGCCGGTAAGTTGAAATATGGTAGTGTATTGTAGGTCTTATTTCAAAGTCATGTGTAGGTCTCTTTTAACACACCTCAACATGAACAGCACCATGGCCTGTAGTCAGAACCAAACTCTACTCTCATTGCCACAATACAAGTTCACTTGCCTTTACACCACAACCTTATACTGTTCATGTCTGGGTACTTATCCACCTGGTTGTACTTTAAGTGTAAATTGATAGATCGTTTATAAAGAAACCATCTGAAAATCCGTGTGAAATGTTATATAAAATATCACTGCGAGAGGCTAAATCAGAATTTGGAGAGCAGAGAGCAGAGAGTAGGCTATTAGCGGAAGCTGAATTATTAAAGATCATTGTTTTTAAGATTCCTTGAATTGCAATTGACATTGTAGTCTTACAGTACAAAAGGGTTCCCATTTTTCTTTGCTTGCGTATTGCTCAAATCCAAAGCTTCTCACTTTTGATTACTATTCTATCAAAAGGTGAGTATGACAATCCCATTTCACACAGAGGGCTAGATTTCAAAGTTATTTACTCTGAAATGCAAAAAGGCACCCAATAAAGTAACCATAAAACAACTCATAAATGTAAATCATTCATTCTTATGTGATTATAAGAACACAGACATAAGCCATCTGAAGTTCACTATAAGCAGTGTTAATTTGTTTCTTATTAGTTTTAGAATTAGGAAAATCAACTGGTATTAAGGATTTGTAGTTAATATACAGTATCTGTGAATTTAGCCCAATGACCGTTATAATGCATCAAAGAACAGCTTTTAAAATAAGCATTCTACTATGTTCACAACACATTGCAAATTATGTCAAAGCGCATTTTTTTTTTTTAATAATTTAGTCGTTGTCAATTATTTTTTATTATTTTCTCCCCAATTTGAAATGGCCAATTATTTTTAGGCTCAGCTCACCGCTACCACCCCTGCGCTGACTCGGGAGGGCAAAGACAAACACACGCTGTCCTCCGAAGCGTGTGCCGTCAGCCGACCGCTTTTTTCACATATATCATTTCACATATATCATTGACTTGTGTTTTCATTTCTATCTAATAATATCTGAATGCAATTTCAGGGGTAAAAATAGCAATTGCATTTCAAATCTGGTACCTGGCATGCACATTCATTTTTACATCTGGAGTTGAAGGGGTTAAAGAAGCGCACTCCTTCACTGGTAAACACAAACAGTGTCTTTATTCTTCACTGGGTCCTCTGTCCACTTGAGCATTTGAGTCCGGCTGCAGCATGGGTCGCACTGTCCTGACTAGAAATTACAAGAACGTTCATGGTCAATTTGTAGTTCATCCTTGGATAAACCCTGAGTAATAAGTGTGAACACAATGTACTACACTTGACAAGGGCAACACTATTCTGAATGAATACAGCACAGCGCCCCCTGGAAAAATGTTTGGATATAACCTATCCGATCCAATCTGAACAGAGCTAGAGGGATCTTGTTAAGAAGAAAAGAAAAATTAATCAATCAAATCTGTTATCCCTATTATTGTGATGAAACTCGCTTTATTAAGCACACATTTTTGGGGTATCACGGGCAGCAGTGTGGAGTAGTGGTTAGGGCTCTGGAGTCTTGACCGGAGGGTTGTGGGTTCAATCCCCAGTGGGGGACACTGCTGTTGTACCCTTGAGCAAGGTACTTTACCTAGATTGCTCCAGTAAAAACCCAACTGTATAAATGGGTAATTGTATGTAAAATAATGTGATATCTGTATAATGTGAAATAATGTATAATGTGATATCTTGTAACAATTGTAAGTCGCCCTGGATAAGGGCGTCTGCTAAGAAATAAATAATAATAATAATAATAATATCAGATTCTGGCGGTATTTAAACACATCAGTCCATCTGTCTGTGCGTCACATTTACTATTTCATGATACTGATAGACTTTCTTTTCCCATGTGCTGTTGAACATTGCTACTCCAGTATGGGTGCAGCTAGTAGGGGTCCTTATGACAAAATGGTAATTAGTGTACAGGTGTAGAGCAGGGGCAATGCAGGGGCAGTAATCCAATAATGAAACAGCCAACAAAGTACGGGTGAAATGGTTTCTGTTTATTTTAATCCAAGGAGTCTGGTGACCAAACAGTAAACGCTAGTAGGGCTGGCGATACACAGCTATGTGTATTGCACAGTGAATAATTAAGGGTTGCAGCGTGTCACAAAGACGGCCGGAGTGGGTGGCGTCAGACCAGAGCCAGGAAATAAACAGAGACTTGGGGTTTTGGTGAAGCTGCACTCAGCATTTAATAAACAGAACAGAAAATAAAAAGTTTGAAACAGAAACACAAAACAGGACACGGCACTGGTAGCCAAAATAAACAGGTAGACAAAACGGACAGACACTAACAAACAGGGACGAACAAACACGGTGAGAAACACTTATTATTATTCTTCTTCTTGTTATTATTTTTACCTCCTCTCTCTCCCGTTCTTTCGCCCTGAACACCCAACCCAGACTGAATGAAATGTGCATCTATATATACTGTTGTGCTGGGATTCAATTACTAATTAATTATTCACTTGAATCCCAGCACGTGAATTAATTCTGTGCAACCCCATGCTCACATATTACATTTAACCAGCACGTGAAGTGATTTGTGCCCTCCTCGTGCCTAAATACAAATCTACCTTTTTAAATCACACGTGAAACACAGACCCGTTTATATCCCATGTACCAATCTATACACCAACATTAACACACGCACGCAACATACAACACATAATATGCACACAGGGGCGGGGCACATTGCCACACAGCCCCACAAATAATAAACAATAAACTATAATCCAATACACACAAAACACAAACACTCTCACCAGTCCAAAGTGAGTGCTATAGTGGTTGTGGTGAAAGTACAATTTATAGGGGAACAAGTAATGCAGTGTTGTCCGGGTTTAGTGCTGTCCGTCAGCGACAGCTCCGGATTGTGTTAGCCGTCTAGTCTAGTGAACAAATAACAGAGTTTTAGAGAGACAGACAAAACAAACAAAACACTCACGGTTCTCTGTAGTACAGAGGTCCTTCCAGTTTTAGCAGAACCATAATAAGGAACAGATCACCTCGCTACGTCCCTTTATATACCATCAATCACGACCCCTTGGTTAACGAGTGCAACCGCTCCTCCAATCCGCAGCTGCCACATGTTTCCCTTACGGGTTGATGATTTGTTGGGCCATAGCTCCACCCACTTTCTTGATGGCTGACTTCCGCCTAACCCTGGGAATGAATTATCAGGACATGCAGTCCAGGGCACTCTGTTCCCTTTACACAGCAACCTCACAGGTCGGGAGGGAGATCTAACACCAAGAATCAATCATCTCTATCACAGTCCTCTTTACCATTCACTCACTGAATCAGCAGATTGAAGGGGTAGGTGAATGCTGTGCTGTGAGCAGCAGATTGAAGGGGCAGGTGAATGCTGCACTGTCAGCAGCAGCAGATTGAAGGGGGCAGGTGAATGCTGTGCTGTGAGCAGCAGATTGAAGGGGCAGGTGAATGCTGCGCTGTGAGCAGCAGCAGATTGAAGGGTCAGGTGAATGCTGCACTGTGAGCAGAAGCAGATTGAAGGGGCAGGTGAATGCTGCGCTTTCAGCAGCAGCAGATTGAAGGGTCAGGTGAATGCTGCACTGTGAGCAGAAGCAGATTGAAGGGGCAGGTGAATGCTGCGCTGTGAGCAGAAGCAGATTGAAGGGGCAGGTGAATGCTGAACCGTCAGCAGCAGCAGATTGAAGGGGCATGTGAATGCTACACTGTGAGCAGCAGATTGAAGGGGTCAGGTGAATGCTGTGCTGTGAGCAGCAGATTGAAGGGGCAGGTGAATGCTGTGCTGTGAGCAGCAGCAGATTGAAGGGGCAGGTGAATGCTGCGCTGTGAGCAGCAGCAGATTGAAGGGGCAGGTGAATGCTGCACTGTGAGCAGCAGTAGATTGAATGGGCAGGTTGAAGGGGCAGGTGAATGCTGCACTGTGAGCAGCAGCAGATTGAAGGGGCAGGTGAATGTTGCGCTGTGAGCAGCAGATTGAAGGGGCAGGTGAATGCTGCACTGTCAGCAGCAGCAGATTGAAGGGGCAGGTGAATGCTGCACTTTGAGCAGCAGCAGATTGAATGGGCAGGTGAATGCTGCGCTGTGAGCAGCAGCAGATTGAAGGGGCAGGTGAATGCTGCGCTGTGAGCAGCAACAGATTGAAGGAGTCAGGTGCAGTGATGTGCAGTCAGGGTGGGCAAGGTAGGCACTGCCTACCTAGTGAAAATCCAGCAAAAATATATATATATATATATATATTTCTGCATAGTGGAATTTTTTTTTTTTGGTAATATACGAAATTCGATGAAATGGCAAGAGGCAGCGATGCACTCTGCCTTTCCCCACCGAACTTCAACGTAAGCCTCTCTACTCAGTCGCGCAAGCGTGTTCCAACCATATGGTCTCAGTAATGAGTGAGAAAAAAAACACAGCTCGTTGCTGCCTTAACTGTGTCACCTGACTACACTAATTCCATTGCACAGTTAATATTGACGCATGCGTTCTTGTGGAAGAAATGCTGTGGGAACAACTGTTGGAAAAGCACAGACCTTCTCTGCCTTTCGGGGCGTGTCCTTGAGTTACCGATCTTTAGCAAACCAACCAAGCTATGCTAGCAAGTCTGACATCAACCGATCCAAAAATGAAAAACGTTATATGTCAACTTAAACGGATCAAAACCCACACTCGGAATCGAACCGATCAAGGGCGGCTCTCACCCCTGGCGCTTATTTCCATTGAAAAGGAAAGACTTTTAAAACTTCAGGCCAAGAGAGAGCAATTCTACAATGATGTCACGGACATCTTCATCCAGAAGGAGAGAAGGATGGACTTCATATACAAGTAGATATGTAAGTGCAAATGTTTAAAGAACGGTAACAGGTTAACTGTAGATTTGGGCATTTATATAAAAACACTAATAATATGAATTAAATCAGTGTGTACGCTTTACAGTACATTCTTTTGTGGACAATAATAACCATCAATTTGACATTGAGGTCAGATAAGGTAGGTATTGAAATTCAGTGCCATCCGTTGGTTGAATCGTGTAATTACATCTGGGTTTTCGTGGAGCTGCGTCAATAACAGCCTCCTTCCCAGCCGTGCATAATTATAATTCTGCTCTCCATAAGCCTGCCAATCAAATCTATGTAAATTGGGGTGTGAGACTGGCCAGTGCCTACCCAACCACTGACCTCACCGCACAGGTGAATGCTTTGTTTGCCCTGCAGGGATGTGTAAAAGTCAGGTTTTTACTCCTAATGTAATCTGACAGACGAGACAGGTTAAAGAGGCCCCTCTGAGGCAAATAAAATAAATAAAAAAGAAGAAATTACTTTATTTAGACTCGGCTTTGTGCAGTCAAAAAGAAACAAATAAAATACACATGTTGCAAACACATACACATGTTGCAATAGAGCTACCTGTGCCTGCTCGTTCAGTTAAAACAGTACAATTACATTATTATTGTAAAAAGTATTTCTATTTTTTATTACCTTTTCTTATATATTGTTATGATGTTTATCATTCAGAGTGTTTTTTTTTTTCAGTTAATCAGATATAGTTTAAGGTGACTATAGGTTCTGGAGCTGCTTTTCATTTGTACTTGCCTGCCATAGACATGTAGGCTAGATCAGCCAAAGTGTGTTTATATTAGTATAATAACCTACTGCAGTGTACTGCCAGCAAAACAAAAATATTACTAGATTAACTCTCTAAAGATGCTTTGCTAAGTCTAGCCTATGTAGCATATATCTGTGGTAGACAACTAGAACTGAAGATCCGGAACTCAAGTGCAGGAGTGCAGTTATAAGGTGAGGGAGTGCAGCTATACAGTGAGGGGGTGCAGTTACACAGTGAGGGATGCAGTTATACAGTGAGGAATGCACTTTTACAGTGAAGGAGTGCAGCTATACAGTGAAGCAAGTGCAGTTATACAGTGAGGGAGTGCAGCTATACACTGCAGGTCTGTGTCTGGGCTGTGCACAATTGCTATTCTTCACTGAGGACAGCACATGAATTGGTATATTGACTCTCATGCTCCAGAGGCTCAGAAAGGCAAATCAGTAGGGACTGAGTAACGTCAATATGCTGCAGCGCCTCCTCCTGGTCAATAGCCTGGTGAGCTCCAGCACCTGCAGGGCTTGCCTTTGTGCTCTAGAGGCCGATAGCTTGCCAATATCAGCTCTCGAGTTCCCAGGTGTAAAGAAGCAACTACCATGGAGGTGGGATCAGATGACCCCCCTCTGACCTTCAGTTCTCGTGAGCTGCTGTTGGGAGTTGCTGGAGTAAGGGAAGATAATTCTAACTTTTAACTGAATCATGTAGCCATCAGTAACGAAACATTTCTGTATCTTGAAAAATACTTCCGTTTTCACTCTACCACCTAAAAAAAATAGAAACATTTCTTAAATGCATAAAAACACAAACAAGCTGATACAAGGCCTAAGGGAATTTCACAGGTATTTATTTAGAGTAAAAGACAGCAGGAAGGAAAAGTGCACTCATAATGCTGAATGAAAAACAACAACACTTTTGCAGTTGGTGTGAAAGAGTTTATTATTCTTATATAAAACAAAACAAACTTTTTAACAATACTGAATCACTCCACACTGCAGCACTGTCTCCTTGTGCTCAAGTGGGCACTTAAACCCCACATTCCAGTGCTGCTCTGACAGCTTTGTTCTAGTGCTTAGCCCAAGCCACTCTGACAACAATAACCTTGGCACCTGACATTGTGGAATAAAGTGAAGTTTTTCAGAGTGGGATCCTTGAGTCATTTGAATTCTGCACACAGTTTCCTCATTTCTCAGCAGCAATATTAAACAGAGCCAGTTTCCTGTGTAAACAAGATTGGAGAGTTACATGACCCCCACAGTTACGTCAGTTTATAAATAAATGATGGACTGCCAAATTGCTGCCCTCGTTTTGTATTTATGGGGGTAAATATATATGTCTGGCTACAGCACATTTATGTTTTAAAGGCTGTATGTTCTATTAGTGTGCCATTTATTGCAGATTAACCCTGCGACATTTCTTTTTTATTAGAGCACCATTTTGCTGTAAGGCTAACAAGCCCATGTCAGGAATATATATGGCTGACAGGAGATTGCAGATGGCAAGGGGATTGAGGATTCTTCTTCCCATGAAAGACAGATAAGGTCCCTTTGCACTCAAGTGCATTGCGGATAGGTGCTAATTTCACCAAAGAAGATTCAGATATATCCTGATACATTTTTACTGTTTATTTGCCTATTTGCAGCCTTTCACAGATACTATGAAACCAAATTCCTAAGATGAACAAGCACCCCCCCTGAATTATACAGTACTTTATCTTACCATTAAGGCCTCTGCACACCAGACACGATGTGATTCTTCATTGGGCGACAAGATACTTTCGCAGTGACATGACCATACACCAGAAGTGACATAGAAGCGAGGCGACAGGTTTGAAAACTGCCAGATCTATACAACTATTAAAAATTGCTTTTGACAAAACTATGATCAAAGCTCCAGTGCTACCCTGGTGTCGCTCCTGCGTCACCTAGCGTGTAGAGGCCTTTACTTTTTGTGCATATTTTAAGGATAGTGTAACTCTTAATTCCCCTATAGGTAACATAAACTGTGTGGGGAGTACATGGTATACGTAGGTTTTCCGTTTTTTATTAATTTCATTTTTCGGTACTTATTTTTAGCTATTTTCGAGATACCCTGAAACCGTTTTTTTTTTTATACACTGTATGAAATTATAATTTCCGGTTACTTTCCAAAATTCTTGGTCATTTTGTTTCTGTAACAATATGTATAGTAACTTGACAGTACTTGCACACTTAAGTTGTAGCTTCTTTCCTTTGCTGTCTTCCTCAACAAAATCCTTCTGGGGGGTTTGTGCATCTAGTCGCTTTTTTACATTTCACTAAAATTTTCAATTTTATTTTAAATCCTCCCTATCTCACTGTAATATAGCCTGTGAACAAGTCTCTGTTCTTAATTGTACTATCATTTTAAATCTCCCATAGTAGTCAGTGGGTTCAAAGTATTCAGAACAAATCAATGATAGATACAAGTGAGGAAGGGGGTCCAGCCCCACCCCACCCTTTTGTTCGCTATCGCTATGCTAAGAAATAAATAATAATCATAATAATAGTTGTACATACCAATCAATCATCTCCTGATCACTCGTTTTGTCACCAAACTCCTCAATAATGCGATCCAAGTCATTATTTTATTACTATAACGTCTCAAAAAAGCTCTGCAAATGTCAGTGATATTCTCTGTGCGCTGGTTCAGTAACAGCCAGCTTGTTTCCTTATGGCCACCCCTATCTGATGCCAGGGGCAAGTATGACTATTCATGAGATGCACCCTTTTTTTTCGGCTTGTCTCGGCTCCTGTCGCTCCCACTAGGCATTGAATGGTTTTCTCGGCTTTTTCCGGAGAAAAAACGACTAGAAACCTGTTTTTTGCATTTTTTTGATGATGTCGGACAGGGTCCGACATTGGACCGGATAGGAATAATAGGACCGCAAAGGGTTAATCAATAACATAATCGTCAGCCCTATAAAAGGCCTGTTTGTCCTCTTGTCGTTTTTTATTGTTTGGCACCCTCCTCCCCTGCCTCCACCTTGCAGCGGCCTTGTTTAAGGGGAAGGTGGCTCTCAACGGCATTTGTTAGTTAGTTTAAATCTTTTTTTCTGGTATCACATATTCTGCCAGCATAGGGGCGGCTAACGAGCTCATATGGCCAAAAGTTTTCATATTGTATATCTGTATAGGAATGTTTCCTTTAAATCAATAAATGGTCAGCAGTGTGGAGTAGTGGTTAGGGCTTTGGACTCTTGACCGGAGGGTCGTGGGTTCAATAATAATTCTCCTTTCTGAAAATGTTTCTCCGGTGTTTATTGGCTATACACCGATTTCATTTTTTTTGGTATCGGGGGTGTTTTATCAAAACAAAACGGCATGTTGGCCAAAACAAAAAATAAACACGGATAGAACAAAACACTAAATAAAACAAGTATTGTGCTGGTTTTAAAGCCAGCACGAGTAGCAATTGTTATTTTAATCTCAGTTCTTACTTTTATCGTTCTTACTCCCTGAATACCCAACCTTGAGTGAGAGATCCTTGCCTCTGTTATGCAGCTGTGCCTGGGCTCGATTGTTTGTTAATTATTCAATCGAGTCCAGGCACAGTCTGCACGTCAACTGCTTTGGCAATCCTTCCCTGCCGAGCTAAAACACCCGTGCACAAATACATACATTTTAAACACTAATAAAACCACACACAGCTCTCAGACCTCTTTCTCTCAGTCATCTTTCTCACATCTCACAGCACTCTTTCTCACATCTCAGCCCTCTTTCTCACAGCTTCATAGCCCTCAGTATTTTTTCTCACATCTCTCAGTCGTTTTTTTATCACAACTATCAGCCCTTTTTTCACATTTCTAAGGTCTCTGTCACAGCTTCACATCTCTCAGCCATTTTTCTCACAGCTGTTAGCCCTCTTTCTCATATCTCACAACTCTCTTTCTCACAGCTCTAGGTCTCTTCTCTCATCCCTCTTTCTCACACCTCTCAGTCCCTTTTCTCTCATCCCTCTTTCTCACAGCTCTCATCCCTCTTTCTCACAGCTCTCAGCCCTCTTTCTCACACCTCTCAGTCCCTTTTCTCTCATCCCTCTTTCTCACAGCTCTCAGCCCTGTTTTTCACAGCTCTCGGCCTTTTTCCCCCAAACTCCCCGACTTCTTCCTCAAAACTCTCCGACTCTTCTCCCTCAAAACTCTCAGGAAGATTGCCCTTTATTTTAAGGGCAAATTCCACCTGGTAGAGACCATTGCATTCAGTTTTAATAGACTTGATCTGCTGGCAGAAACCTTCTCTTCTTTAGTTGAAATCAGAGTCTTCCTGTCCTTTTGTTTAACCAGTTAGAGCATGGTTCAATTTCCCTGTGGGTAGCCGAGAAGGTGTCTGGTTGTTTGAGACTAAGGTATGCTGCAGCAAATGCGAGTGCAATGAAGAGAGGCAGCAGCAAGGTAAATTGCCCATGAAGAGTTCAATTTTGAAATTAAATTGAAAACCGCACAAGCCTCTTGATAAATAAAGAACCTCTTTGTGGATTCCTATAATGTGTATCATTTCTGTAGGTGCTTTTTGAAATGGTATATTAAAAAGGGCACCTGCATGCTTTTTAAATAGATCCTTAAATGACCACCTTATCTAACCTTCAGGCTGTCTCTGTATTGGAGCATTGCTGTGTATGTTAGTGATAAATTGATATGGATTCTGAGCTGGGGCATGCGTGGTCACTGGTTTGCACCAGTCTGTGTGCAGTGACACAGATTCTCTGGTGGGTATTAGGGGGAAGACTGTAATGGAGTAGTGGTATGTCTGTATAAGATACACTGCTGTTAGGGATTCTGCACTTTGCAGGTGAGGCAAGCTTCCAACTGCACAACTGTCTGGCTATTGTACAGCGGTTAAAGGGATACTTTATATCCTCTATATTTTCATATTTTTTATTCCTGTCATGTGGGTTCTATATGATTTATATTGCCATCTCTGCTTAGGTCATTTTTTGCCATACTACTACTGTATATGATCTATTGCAACAAAAATATTTCCAGTAGACAAGAGCATAAGAACGTGAGAATGTTCTGCCTCAACAACATTACAAGGTAGTCCATTCCATACCCTCACCACTCTCTGTGAGAATAAGTTTCTTTACTGCACTAAAAGTAATGGTTTGGGTTAACTATGTCAACCAGTGCATTATACGACCATATCATAACCTCCTTGGCTTTGTACGCTACACTTTTGGTTGTATACCCAATCATTGTGTTTGTCTTTTTGATTGCTTCCCCACACTGTGTGCTTGCTGACAGCAATTAATCTATTAACACACCAAGGTCTTCTCTTGGTGTGGCTGTTCCACTTCTATCCCCCTGTACGAGGGGTGGGTTATCCGCAAATAAAAGCGATGAACACAAGTAGTTTATTCGAAATGCTGCATAGGTGCTCACATTTATTTACAAGGGCTGAAACAGCATTTAAAAGGAGCCTCTGATGCAGTTGCAAGGTGCCACCACTAGGATACTAACAATGGTAACACCAGGGTGGGGTTGCTGTGGTAACACTTTACATTTGTTGACAAGGCATATTATGGGAAAATGAAGATGCAAATTATCTTTACTCTATGAAACCAATAGCTGATGCTTGTGCAATACTAATATGCTTCCTCACCTCACTTACCCTGCAAAGATGATTCCTATGGCATTTGAAGTGCACCATGATATTGAAAAAGTGCATCCACTCTCTTACCTATAACAAATGAACGGATTTGGATACAGTGTTGTACAATTTCACAGTTAGGGACCAGCTTGGTTCCTATTGATATTTGTAGGAAATCTGTTAAATTAAACAAGGTATTAGATATGGCAGGAAGGAACTGCGCAACAAAGAGGATATTTTATACAGTGACTGAGTGTGTTTGTATAACTGAGGTTGTCCTCTCTAACACTGTCTATGGTACACAGTTACTAAATAGTAAACTGGCAATCATTACTGTGTGCTGCTGATCATCTGAATGAAGTAACTTGTGCAATTCTAATGGAGCTGAGTGGAGCAGAGAAGGAGAGTAGAGAAGGAAAGTAACAGTGAAAAGAGTGAGAAAGGTACCGTGATAGCTGTGCTTGGGTGCTGTTTTGTTTTCTGTGTTTCATAGTTCTGTGTGTGGTGCTTTTGTTCAACCTGTTATTTTGTTCCTGTTTTGATTTTATTTGTAAATAATAAAAGTGCATGCCAAATCAGTCTGTTTTTATTGTGCAGTTACACAGTGCTTCCTCCAGTTTCACCTGATGAAAATGCAGCCAAAACAAAGTGAACGAGACAAGCTATGGTAATGTAACAGTTAATCATTAAACAGTTTTAGACACTGTGGTGTATTTTTTTTTTTTTTTTATCTGTGATCTTTAGTTGTTTTTGTACATTTTCATTTGCAAATGAACTGTAACATTAGGACCTTATCGAGCACTATATTCTGCAGTTTTGAATACTGACTGGATACTGTTTTAATTCTGGAAACTGGTGTTGTATTTTTTTTTTTTAATTTTTGCTAAATTGCATTGCCTTTTACATTGTACACAGTTCTGTGTGTGTGTAACTGTGGCAAAGTGGTAATGACGTGCAGGTGAGTGCAGTGCAGAAGAATCACACAGACAAACGTTGGTACAGGTGCAAGGGTGTTTATTTAAATTAATAAATGTCCAGAGCCTCAAGGCAAAACCTGTAACTAATAATAATGCTGGAAGTGATACAGCGGCGTGTATCACTTCTCGTTATAATCCTACGGGTTTGACCCGCAACCCCAAAGTCCCGTTCCGACACCCACACTAAACACAAACACAAAGACAGTGCGTGATTTAAGTGCTAAAAGGTGCAAAACAAAAGACAGTTCCAGTAGTGAAAAGGTGAGTGGTGAAGTCCGGGTTTGTCGCTGGCCTGCGGCTGCAGCTCCGGATCGTGCTCAGTAATCTTTAGTGAGACAACAACACACAAGACACACAGTGTTAGAACACAGACACAAAACACTCACGGTCGATCTCACAAACGGGCTCCTTCTTGGTCATATAATTTAACCATATGCAAAGGAACAGATCACTCAAGCCATGCCCCCTATTTATACCCTTGCCCATGACCCCGAGGTTAACGAGCGCATCCGCTCCTCCAGTCCTCGGATGCCACGCCGCTTACCGTCTGGGTCACTGAGCTCGGGTGCCATAGCTCCGCCCCCTTCCGAACTGACCGACTTCCATCTACCCTACGGAATAAATTGTCGTGCCATTTCATTAAGGGTACTCTGTTCCTCGTACACCGTGCTCTCACAGGTCGAAAGGGAGATCTAACACTAAGACTCATTCGATCTCTGTCACATATCCCACCGCTCAGAGTGGAGCCGAAGGAACACTCGGCTAAACCTACCTTTCCCATTACTCCCCCCTCCCGGGAAAAATAATCCGCATTTTGGTGGTCTTTCCCTGCACGGTGTACCATATGGTACATGAAGGGCTGCAATGCCAGATACCACCGAGTTATCCGGGCATTGCTGTCCTTCATTGTGCTTAACCACTTGAGTGGGGCGTGGTCAGTGACAAGATCAAATGAGTGTCCCAGCAGGTAATATCTTAAAGAGTGAGTAGCCCATTTAATGGCCAAACACTCTTTTTCGACGACGGAGTAGTTGCGCTCCCGAGGGAGCATTTTTTTACTTATGTACAGAACAGGGTGTTCTACTCCGCCTACCATTTGAGACAGGACTGCACCCAAGCCGACATCCGAAGCATCGGTGTGGAGGATGAATCTCTTAGTGAAGTCTGGCGTGATGAGAGCAGGGGCCTGGCAAAGTCTCTGCTTAACAGTATTAAACGCCCCCTGACATTCTTCTGACCATTTAATTGAATTTGGTGCGCTCTTTTTGGTGAGGTCAACTAAGGGATTAACCACTGTGGCATACTCGGGGATAAAGCGGCGGTAATAACCGGCTAACCCCAGTAGCGACCGCACTTGAGCCTTGGTTTTGGGGATTGCCGCGTCTACCAAGGCCTGGACCTTGGAGACAACGGGTTTCACCCTGCCATTCCCCATTACAAACCCCAAATATTGCGTTTCTTTTTTGGCAAACGCACATTTTCGCAAGTTAGCTGTCAGCCGGGCTGCCCTTAGAGACTGAAGGACGGCTGTGATCCTAGCCAAATGCTCTCGCCAGGTGGAGCTGTAAATGACCACATCATCAATATACGCTGCCGCATATTCACGATGTGGGTGTAAAACCTGGTCCATCAGTCTCTGGAAGGCAGCAGGCGCACCATGTAACCCAAACGGCATGGTTGTAAAATGAAACAGCCCCTCTGGTGTTGAAAATGCGGTTTTCTCTCTAGAACTACGAGTTAACGGGATCTGCCAATATCCCTTCGTCAGATCCAGAGTGGAGATGAACCTCGCCGTCCCCAGTCTATCTAGGAGTTCGTCGACCCGAGGCATGGGATACGCATCAAACTTGGCAATAGCGTTTACCTTGCGGAAATCAACGCAGAAGCGGTTGGTGCCGTCCTTTTTGGCCACTATCACAATTGGACTGCACCACTCGCTCCTGGAAGGCTCAATCACCCCAAGTTCGAGCATGTCCCATACCTCTTTGCGAACGCCACTCCGTCGACTTTCCGGGATCCGGTAAGGTCTCTCTCGCACTGTGACACCTGGGGGAGAGATAATGTCATATTCAGCGAGGTTAGTTCTACCGGGCGTGTTAGAAAAAACATCGCTAAATTCCTCAATTAACCTACGTAGTTCACGTTGCTGATCAGGAAGTAACTGTTCCCCCATCGAAATGTTCTTTGTGCTAGAGGGTTCTAGCTCGGGCCCTAAATCAGCCTCTATATTGCCTGGGGCTATAAATAACACCTCTCTTGCCTGCCAGGGCTTTAATAAATTTATATGATAAATTTCTTTTTTGTTACGGCGATCGGGCTGTTTAATTTCGTAATTCACCTTTCCTATAGCCCGAATCACCTCATATGGCCCTTGCCATTTAGCACATAGTTTGGATTCCGCTGAGGGAAGTAGCAGCATTACTTTGTCTCCAGGTCGAAAAGTTCGGATTAATGCATTTTGATTGTAATGCTGCTGTTGTCGATGCTGAGCCGATCTGAGATTGTCTTGGGCCAAACGACCGACCAAATCTAGGCGATCTCTCAGTAGGAGCACATGCTGCACTACATTTTTGGACGAGCCTTTGTGCTCCTCCCACCCCTCTCTCAACAGATCGAGAATGCCGCGAGGCTGTCGGCCGTACAAGAGCTCGAAGGGGGAGAACCCTGTCGAACTCTGCGGCACCTCTCTCACCGCAAAAAGGAGGTAGGGAAGAAGCGATGCCCAATGTTTTTGCTCCTGATTCACAAATCGTCTCAGCATCGCCTTTAGAGTCTGATTAAAACGTTCCACCAAACCGTCCGTCTGTGGATGGTAAACCGACGTTCTGATGGGACGTATTTTTAGTAATTTATATACCTGCTGTAGCGTATTTGACAAGAAATTAGTTCCATGATCAGTCAATATCTCGTTGGGGATCCCTACTCTTGCCATAATCTGCACTAGTTCTTTGGCTATCGCAGCAGCACTAGTGGACCTCAATGGAACTGCCTCTGGGTATCGCGTTGCGTAATCTACCACCACTAATATATGCGTATACCCGGAGTCAGAAGGTAGCAAAGGGCCGACTATGTCCACTGCGATGCGTTCAAAGGGGGTGGAAATAATCGGCAGTGGGACCAAAGGGGCGGGGCGCACTCGACCCGGCGCTACTCTCTGGCAGTCTGGGCATGTGGCTACATATTTCGACACTTCCTTATAAAGACCTGGCCAAAAGAATCGAGCCAATATCCGTTCCCTTGTCTTGTCAACTCCGAGGTGCCCCGCAAAAGGGATATCATGCGCCAGCCTCATGACCTCCAGCCGACAAGACGGGGGGACCAATAATTGTGTTACAGGATGTCCTGTGCCCGAGGCCAGGTTTACCCTATATAGTAATTGCCCCTTGATAATGAAGTGTGGAAATACTAGTGCCCCAGCGCCTTCAACATCCTTACCTTCAATGGACCGGACCTGTCCCCGAATGTGCACCAGTGATGGGTCATTGTCCTGCTCCCACACTAGGTTCACATTCGAGTGCCACATGTCCGGTATATTGAGCGGGGCGGGAGTAACATCTGCCCTTGATGGCCCAGTAACCTCGCCCTCTCGGTCACACTGCGTTCCGACCCCCTTCGACTGACGTTTTTCACCGTTATAACAGGCTCCCACCAGCCCCCAGCCTTGTCTCATTAACGCTCCCTCCCATTTCCGCAGCCTTCTCTCTTTGTTTGTTTTTTTCGGCCGGAACAGGGAAGAGAACATTTCCGCTTGAAAGGGAAAAACATTACCAATCATTTCCCCTTCTACTTTTTCTGCCACATTTGCGTGTATGGCCGGGACTGCCCTTAATTTCAATAAATCTTTATAGTTGGGCCAGTCCCGACCCAGAATAATGGGATGTGGTAACCTTTCCGCTACCCCAACTACCAGGGAACGTTTCATCGGACCGACCGATAAATATGCTTTTACTGTGGGGTATGTTGCCGTGTCTCCATGGATACAGGAGATCGCCACCTGACCTTGTGGCTGCCACACCATACCGCCTAAGAGAGATGCTCTAATTAAGGTCTGACCACACCCTGTGTCCACTAATGCATGGGTTTTCACATTTCCAAAAATCACCTTAACAATACAAGGCCCCTCCCGACCATTTTTCCCTCGCTTACCCGCTTCAGATGCCAGATTACAGACGGCCACGTCACACTCCATCGCAGATGGGCATGACCTAGCCTGATGTCCCGGCTGGCGGCACCTAAAACAGGTAGGGGGAAAGGAGGGCACAGTATTAAATGGTCTGTCCCGCTGCTGGTATGGCAACGGGGCAGGGGCAGCACCTCTACCCCAGCTGGGGGCCAACCTTGGTCTCCATGAAGAGGAGGCAAGGTCGCCCATTGGGGTTGGTGCTCTTGGAGGTCGTTGAACCGGTCCTGGTGGTGGGGCTGATGGAGCAGAGAGAGGAGGTGGGGCTCGGCCGCTCCGTTGAGGTGGGGTGAGTAGCCCGGTCTGGGCGGATACCAGGGAGTCCTCGAAGTCCTCAGCGAGCTTGACTGCCTGTTCCAGGGTGTCGGGGTTGTGGCGCCGTATCCATCCTTGGGTCTCGGCGCCGACCACATGACAAAACTGCTCAATGACGATGGCCTCCCCCATCTGGGCAGTTGTTTTTAGCGCCGGGGTGAGCCAGTGTATCATGTGGTCACAGAGCTTCTGCGCGACCACCCTGGGGCGACGTTCGGGGACCTCCTGTACTCCCTGAACCTCACTCGGTGCGTTTCCTCCGTAATGTTAAGACGGCGGAGAATAGCCAGCTTTACCAGGTCATATTGAGCGGCGTCGTCATCCCCCATCGCCTGGTAGGCTGCCTGCGCTTCCCCAATCAGGCAGGGTCCCAGCTGGCTTGCCCAGAACTGTCGGGGCCATGACGCGGTGGTAGCCAGCCGCTCAAATGCCACCAGGTATGCCTCTGGATCATCATCCGCCGTCATTTTCTGCGTCCGTGCTTTGGGCGCTCTGAAGCTGCATTCTGCTGATGCTGTGGGAGGTATTGCCAGCCCGACCCTCTCGATCAGCGCAGTGTACCTCTCCTCTCTCCGTCTTTCCTCCACCTCCCGTCTGCTGTCCAGCTGCTCCAGCAGCGCCGACAGTGTTGCGTAGTCCATCCTTACTTCTGACAACCACGTGTGGCAAAGTGGTAATGACGTGCAGGTGAGTGCAGTGCAGAAGAATCACACAGACAAACGTTGGTACAGGTGCAAGGGTGTTTATTTAAATTAATAAATGTCCAGAGCCTCAAGGCAAAACCTGTAACTAATAATAATGCTGGAAGTGATACAGCGGCGTGTATCACTTCTCGTTATAATCCTACGGGTTTGACCCGCAACCCCAAAGTCCCGTTCCGACACCCACACTAAACACAAACACAAAGACAGTGCGTGATTTAAGTGCTAAAAGGTGCAAAACAAAAGACAGTTCCAGTAGTGAAAAGGTGAGTGGTGAAGTCCGGGTTTGTCGCTGGCCTGCGGCTGCAGCTCCGGATCGTGCTCAGTAATCTTTAGTGAGACAACAACACACAAGACACACAGTGTTAGAACACAGACACAAAACACTCACGGTCGATCTCACAAACGGGCTCCTTCTTGGTCATATAATTTAACCATATGCAAAGGAACAGATCACTCAAGCCATGCCCCCTATTTATACCCTTGCCCATGACCCCGAGGTTAACGAGCGCATCCGCTCCTCCAGTCCTCGGATGCCACGCCGCTTACCGTCTGGGTCACTGAGCTCGGGTGCCATAGCTCCGCCCCCTTCCGAACTGACCGACTTCCATCTACCCTACGGAATAAATTGTCGTGCCATTTCATTAAGGGTACTCTGTTCCTCGTACACCGTGCTCTCACAGGTCGAAAGGGAGATCTAACACTAAGACTCATTCGATCTCTGTCACAGTAACATTTTGATTTCATTTTTCTGTCGTTTGGGTCGTTAACAGGGAATTTTACATACTGCTACAATACGTACCAGATTTTAAAGTATGTACTCTATTACAGTCCACTACAGTCTGTTTTGGCAAGGGATATTTTCAGAATCATCTCATTCTGAATTAAAATACTTCTTCTGTTGAAGCCTTACCCCCCCTCGGCCAATTGTGCTCCGCCCCCTGGGAACTCCCGTCCACAGTCAGCAGTGGAATAGCCTGGACTTGAACCGGTGACCGCCAGGCTATAGGGCGCGTCCTGCACTCCACGCGGAGCACCTTTACCGGATGCACCACTTGGGAGCCTCAATATTGTATCTTTTTTGTGTTCCCTGAAAATGGACAAGGGTTGGAACGGGCCAAATTGAAATAATCAGATAACCATCACCGAAGTCGGATAGGGTTGGATATGTGAGTGCTGGCTGTACTAGAATGTTCTAATACCAATGTCCTGATTTGTCCTGCATATATAGGACTGAACATGGGATACAGCACAAAAGCACAACCTAGATGGGGGAGGAATATGTTCTGTCATTTTGAGAAAAGGGTAATGGTGGAGGGGCACTGATTCAACAGGTGATTACAAGGTGATTACATTGTTGCTGAATACGGAAACGCTTGTCAACAACTACTTGCCTTCTAAAGACCTTCTATCAAAGTCTGTCAGATTGGAATCCTGTATGTAAGAACATAAGAAAATGTACAAACCAAAAGAGACTATTTGGCCCATCAATGTCTGTGCAATTACTAGTACCCATTTGATCTCAAAATGTTGTGTAAAGTCCCTCACATTCTTCTTTGTTTTAGGTTAGATCAGTTCCGTCCCCCTCTCTTCATAACTCCACCCTTTAAGTGCTGGTTGCTGTTCATTGAACTCCAAGTCCACAATGTCCCTTTGGTACTGTGGAGACTAGAATTGTATATTACGCAACCTCATTATAACCTTCTTTGATTTGTACTCCATGATTTTTGACTATATTACCAATCACCTGCCTTTGCCTTGCCTTTCAATTGCTTTCCCATGCTGTTACACAATTCTATTTATGGATTCTATTTACATACAAATGAATTGCCCCAATTACACATAAAGCTGTGTATTGGAGGTGTAAATGTCTTCTGTTTTCTTCATGGAGGGATGGGATTAAAGTCTGGGGAGGGAGTCTATGACTATGGTACGCCTAGAGGTCAATGTTTGAGAGAGATAAGGGAATCGTTTTAAAAGGAGACCCATCGAGGGACTGCAAATCTGAAAAGGTAGGGCTGCTGTCTACATGAGTTCCTATCTCAGTAATGAGCTGAGCCCTCCGAGAGAGCTTGTGTCCTTGAGAGAGCGAGACGGTTCATAGAGCTAGCCACAAGGGGTCTCAATAGTATCTGCAGTGTAAAGACTGTGTAAACATGCCTGCAATCAGAAAACATCAAAAGATCAGATGTTTCCATTAACATTTTTTTTTTATGTTTCACTTCACGGGGCGAGAGCCGAGGCTGGAGTGAAAGGTTGTTACTCGGAGAGGTAGTTTGAGGAGTGGCCTCAGGGGATAGGATAGGAAAGGAAAGAGGTTCCCGACCGGCAGGAGCCTTCTTGGCCAGAGGAGAGGGAGTGACCTCGAAGGCAAGCTGTTCAGCAGCCTCGGGAACCAGAAAACACATAAGATAGATTCGCTCTGTCAGAGCCCACGACAGGCTCTGCAGAGCGGCAGTCGTGTAGGAGGAATAGGCTTTTATGCTGAAGAACCTGGAAAAGGAATGACATAAGAGGGAACTGGAAATAGAGCCCAGCCTCAATTTGAGGAAGAGCAGAATTAAAGAGCAGGAGCTGCTAAAGAATATAGTGTGTGGCTGGGGGTCCCCTCTGACTCACGTTGTGAGAACCCCCACTCTGCAGAGGCGTGGATTGCGGCGGCCATAGAGGTCGTGGAAGTGAGCCTCACTTACCCCCAAAGGTTGGACCCCCGGCTCCCCGCAGAACCCCACACCCATGGGACAAACAATAGTTTACATGCCAATGCATAATATATATGAAACAAGAATGGGTAGAGTGAAATTATGTGTTTGCCTGCTACACAGTGGACAGGACGCCCCCACCCCCCCCCCCCCCCCACGGTGGACCCGGCGGATCAGGTAGCCCCCACTCCAAGCATGCTAACAATTTTTTGGTGAGCTGCGGCAATATCAGAAACAGATGTGCGTATGTAGTATTCTACTGCTGAGGAGGACCAGCGACCTAGGCTCTTAATTAGATGCTGATTGATGTTAGCTTTTGCTGCTAAGGTGGTCGCTCCGATTCTAAAGGAATGAGCAGTGTAGAACTGAGGAAAAAGGCCTGCTTTGGAGATGAGAGAGGCAATGTGAGTTGAGAACCAATGTCTTGTAACTACTGCACGGGAGGAGCTGGTGAACAGTGGATCCGTCATGAGGAAAGGCTTCTTGCTGTAGATGTATCTGGATATGGAGGTGTAGGGACATAATGGAGAATCTTCGACATCTGTATAAATTAACACTGACGAAGTTGATCTGTCTTAGAGATGAGGAGCATACTTAGGAAATGAGAATCTGGAACTAAGGAGACGTCATTGGAACAGATGTCAAGAGAAGGGAAGATGGAAAGAGATGGGACTGTATATTTGGAGCATTTGAAGAATCCAAAGAAAGCAGTTAAGCACATGACTTCCATGAGGAGATCGTCGAAGGGCTTGAAACAGCCTTTTCGCAAGATTGACATGAGCAACAGTAGAATATCCAAATATGGGAAGTTGAGGTGGGGAAGTAGGTAGCTCTTAGATATGCCCCGGAACGTCAGGCAGATTGCTGGAATGGCCAGAAGAATCGGAGAGGACACTGACATGAGACAGTAATGGAACTGAATTCCGGAGATGTAAGACTTGATTGTCGAAGCGGAGAGGTGTAGAATGTCTCGTCCGTGGACGATAAAGGCTAAGATCCAGTCTTGATTAAATGGAACTGGCTGAATTTTTGCGCAGAAGGAGAAAGAAGACCAGCCTGTAGAATAGGATGATCTTGTTGATGGAGCTAGGGCAGCGGACATGTAATTTATAGCCAATTGAAGAAGGTTGAAGAGAGGAGAGCTCACAGGAACACTAGGTATTGCGGAACTTGGAGAGTTGAAGGAGCTGCTGCAGGAACCAACTGTTGAAATCTTGCGATCTTCTATAATATTGCAGCAAATCTGTGTAGAAAGAGAATGACGGTGGATGAAAGTGGGAGCTTGAGAGCAGAGATCTGCTGAAGCGAAGATCGTAACAGTGTGCAGTAGTGCGCAGTGACCTGCTTTAGAGAGCAGAGATCTGCTGAAGTGAGTGAAAATCAACTCATTGTGAGATATGAGCAAATTTAAGCTGTATGAAGTGCCTCCTTGGGATTGCACGAGGTTGTTGCACAATTGTCTGCCAACCAGAATTTTGATAGGACGTCGATGTTGGTCTTTAAGTGTTTTAGATGGAGCCAAAGATGAGGCTGCTGCAAAACCTACTGATTTGATCAGGAGCGGTCTATGAGTGTGTTGTCCATTACAAGGTAGGAGGATGCTTTGACTGAAACGCTGATAAATCAAAGGACATGGTTTCTGTACCTGACTAGCAGCTCACATCGAATTAAATATTGACGTTCCAAAGTAGAATTGATCCTGATTTGAAAATACATGACTTTCGAAGTGAAAGGACCAGCTAAAATATAGAACTTGTGGTATTATACTGCCATCTAGACGTTATGATTAGAATAAAACTGTTGGCTTTAGAAAATCCTGCAGGGCTGTGAATGGGCTGTGAATGCGCAGAGTCTGCAGGCATTGCCTCACAAACCGCTGAAAATACGGTTGAAAGAGGTCTAAAATCAGGAAACGACCGATCGACAAAATGGTTATCTGCTGATAAGATGGCAGCAGTTTAGCGGAGAATGCTTTATGGTACTCATAGAACACAGTACCCCCATATCTAACCGAGAGCTCCACGATGTAGAATAAAGTATTGATCCAGCTCTTGACAGTAGTGTGGAACTTAATGTCACGTGACTTGAGTGTAACATTGATATCTTTAACTGCAATTATTTATTTTCTGATGTTAGGAGAGAGTGATGCCTGATAGAAGGGGCTGTTGAAATCACAGGCGGCTCGTCAGTACAGGCAAGTGAGGCATGGCCTGCTGAACATCAGACATTTTGCATATTCTTTACATATTTATTATTAATTAAAAAATATACTGAATACATGTTTTAGGACAGTTAAGCATGTATATAAGTAAGTTAACATAGGTCCACGAGACGCGCCTGCAGTTGATTTAAATGTCACAAATTTGTCGAGTTGAACTTACTCTCTCCAGTTGTGAAAATCAGCAGCAGGAAGCTGGAAGATTGCAGTACTGAGGCACAGAGCTCACAGGGCCTCATGAAACTGGTTACCATGGAAACTTAACACTCCCAGGGCTTTGCTGTGGTAACCATGGCCTGTGAGGCATCAGTGGAAAGATGCAGCGCAGCAGTGTTGTTGGAGTTTATGCCATCGGCAATTTTTATTTATTTTTTCCCAGCAATGGTTTGTTTTGAAAGTGATGTTATGCGAGTAGGCTTCACGTAATAAGTTACAAAGCACGAAACTAGAACGAGAACAAAGCTGGGGTTCCCACGTTAATCTGGGAATTGAAACCAAATTAATGTCCTTACCCATTATGATTTTTTTGTGTCGGCTGCTGAACGTAAGTAGCAGTGAATTGCTAAACCAGGAACCCACATGCGGAACAGACGCAAGCAAGATGATTGACAGATCTACTGCGGAGGTGGGTGTTGAGGGAGCAGAGGCTGCAATGGCATCTGCAAGGAGATGAGAGAGTAACAGAATTGTGCGATTCTGTTATCGAATAACCAGGTGGGGAGGGACACTACTGTTGCTTTAACACTGAACTGATATGGAGAAAATACCTTTATGAAAATAGCTTTCAGAATCTTGTTGATGTATCAATCTTTAAAGAAAAGTTGTGGAGGGGCACCTGCTTGTAGTTGTTTGCAGGCGGAGGAAAAGGTAAAAAGGAAAGGAAAAGGGGCCCAGATATTCAAAACTTGTGCTTCGCAAAAATGAGTGCTTTTGCACAAAAATTTAGATTTTCCAACACGGCACAAAACAGTTGGAAAATAGCAGTTTTTTGCTCAATTCACAAATGTGTTTGTGCCTTGCAAAACCACCTGCTCATTCAATACCAATATAGCAGAAATGCACAAGAGCTACGCGTGAATGCGCAGAATTGGAATACTACATGACAATGTTAACAATACCCTGCCAAGCAGCTATCATAGGTGTACAGTACATACCAATATTCCTCAGACGAGTCTAACTTGCTTGACAAACCTGGGGGACAATTAATTAAACTTAAATAAAACTTTACATTCAAAACGATGACAACGTTTACCAATACAGTAATTGGTAGCCATCCCTCGAGACACATTTGCCTTTGTCGAACAAAGCTTTAAAATGTTTGGCGGAGGTCCGATCTTTATAGCGGAGAGGTTGTATAATGGAGCGGTGCTTTGAACGGCGTGGCTGGAGGTTAGATAGTTGCAGGCTTAACTGACGATGCAGCTGCTGCAGCGAGAAAGAACAAAAGAAGCAGAAGGATGAGAAAATCTTCGGAGCAGGTAGGAAAATTGTTCTAAATCATCTGAATCGGACGAGAGAACGAGAAGATAAAGTTTAGACATTAGTAAAGAGAGAAAGTTTGAGCACGTTTGATGGAGTCTGAGCAATTGCTAGAAAGCAAAAACACTAGATGCAAACAAACTGAAAATGCTAGACAGCAAGCTGTGTGAGATTCAGACTTAAATTGGAGATAGGAGAAGATTGACAGGGAAAGCATGGTGGAGCCCCGGATCTCGTCCCCTGAAATACGCCTATAGGCTATCACGCTGTTAAACTTTTAGTTTCAACTCAGTTATTGCAGGATATATACAGTAGATCAATTTAGTGGACATGCACAAATAATATTCATAATAGGGCACTGCTACAGATTATTATATTTTAAAATGAAAACACCCACACTTTCCATGATTCATTCAAACCCAGAATGTGAGTCATACATAGGCAATGACAGTGCCCAGAAGATAGCATTTACAGAAATAGCCTTATTAGCTTTGTAAGCTTTAAAAATGGACACCATAGCTGTCTGTTTTTAAAATGACAGAGAATGAGTTGAATTGAAAGGACTATTGCAAGTAGTGTGCTATTTCTATAGGGCTGGGACTGGAGTCAGCAAAGTAATAAGACATTCTCTAACAATACCTAGTGGTTAGAAAAAGTGGCTTTAACAGTATCTTTCTCTCCCTCATATGCATGATTCATTTCCCCCTGCGTTGGATGTACAGTATATGCCCAGCAATGGGGATATATAGGAGGGGCCTGTGTTTGTACTGCCTGGCCACTTTATTAGTGCTTCTCTACCCAACTGGATTTGGCAATGCCCTCATTTAGAGAAGCAACATGTGATCCCTGCTTCACTATAAAGCAGTAGGAGCTGCACGATTGCAAGCAGTCTAACAGAAATGGGGGATAGATCTAACAGCAAGCATGATAGTGGGTGCATGTTGAGCAGGGGCCACAGCAGCAAAGATGGTCATGTTGATTAGACAGCTCCAAGAATCATCAATGTATCAGCAATGGACCTCAATCAAACTGAGCATGTGTGAGATGAACTGGAACAGGCCATTGTTCTTCATGATCTTCTGCATTCCTCTTGCGTGAAATGTTAATGATTGAATGGACTAACATCTCTCGAGATACATTTCAGATCGTGTTGAGTCTAAGCCATGTCGTGTCAAGGCTGTGATCAGGGCACACGGTAGCTCACTCTGATATTACAGTAGGTACAGGTCTTAATAAAGTATCCAGGCTGTACTATCTAAAGAGCTGCCTATCCCATTGTGAGGAAACCTGGTACAGACATTCTTTAGCACAAGATACTACCAGAATCTGAGGGGAATGGAGAAATCAGTCTGTCTAACATCTGATTTGGAAGGCAATATTCCTGTCATATGTCAATGGAAGTAGCATTTTATGTTTTGTATTCTTCTGCTAACGTATATAAAAAGTAGCCCCTTATTTTTTAGCCTCCTCTTGTGGTGTGAGTAGGGATTACTGGTGGTGAAGAGGTCTCATGCAGGTTACATGTTAGAACCCATTTATAAAAAGGTTTTTGTTCATTAGTGTAACAGGCAGTGTGATGTGATGGCATTATGATTCCTGACCTCTGTCACTCAGATGAGGTTAAAAGCTCTGAAAATATATAAAGCTCAAACTTCATACCTGTAGGAAGTCATTTAGACCAAATTGTTTGCATTTTTATGATGCACTTTTTTCTTTTGGTGTCTCATTTTTGTTAGGGTGCAGTTCATAAAGACAACTGATTGTTTCCAGAAAAAGAATCAGTACAAAACTACTCTTTGGAGGAAAACATTTTATATTCCATTGTCATGTACTTTATTCTGATGCTTTAGATTTTATAGTGATAATGTTCCTATGTACATTTAATAGCTCTCTATCTCTTCAGCAACCACCTCATCTTACAACAAAACCTTAACTGTGATCTTAATGTTCAGCAACATGTTTTCACCTGTAAATCTTCCTTTGCAGATCCCTGTTGGCACAATCATTTTGTATATACCGTGTTTGACTTGAACTCAATGAAAGCTGCATGTTATGAGTAAATCATGCATTTCAGTCTGCCCCACCTGCTGATGAAACGCTGTATTTCTCTGATCAACGTTGTCATTTCTGTTTCTAATCAGCTTGCAAAACATGCAATGTCTTTTATAGAGCACAGTGCACTAACCTCACTTAAGATAGTTTACAGCATGTCCATGGATGTAGTATATACTGTATAGGCTTGTAGATCAACCATTGACAGAAAAAGGGTCATTTTGACAATGCTGGATATCAATGCTTTCTGATAGTGTTGCACTTTCTTTGTCATTTCACCTGGAGGGTGAAATCCCCCCCTCCCTCATCTAAATGGCTTCTTTTCTGTCAATATCCAATCAGCTCCTACCTCTGTTCACTCATATCTTTCAACTATTAACATGCAGTGACCCAGAAGACACTCCCGAAGTGAAATGACCCAGGAAGTATAACGCATTTCCAGTGGAAAGGGCAGCGAACATTGAAACGTCCTTTAACCTAAAGTAGTAACAGATATCATGTTTTAAAATGAAAATACAGGTGTGCTACAGCAAGTTTCTTCCAAACCTACCTGTTTAAGAGACCTGTAGTAATGGAAGTGTGAAAATAGCAAGATTTAAGGAATTATTTTGTTAGCTACAATTAAGGACTGTTTGAAAATGAGAATAAACTTCTATCCCTTTCTGTAACAGTGGGGGGAAAAGGTTTCATGAACTACAAACTTGATGTGATTTGTCAAAATGGTCTTGTTTAAAACCCAGAAACTCAGAGATATCATCGTTCAGAAGGAAATGTGGCATGAGATGACAAGTTTGTAATGGCTTATTTCGAAATTGTTCAGCATGATTTCAAATGAGCAGAATCACCCTGTGAGATAGCAGGGGACCTTACCAAAGGTAACATTAGGTAATATGGGTCTGGAAACTTGCCATAGAAAATTGAGCATTAATACCCCCAATATTACCTGTCTTGCCTGTCTTAATGACCTATAGATCTTTCGAGAGAGGGAGAGAGTTTCTCATATTTCTTTCCTGAGCTTAATGAATATAGCCTAAAGAGAAGCTAATTCTAAAGTAAAGATGGACCCCCTATTCACCCTATCCACTGTCTCTGCTCCACACATTTCCTTCCCTGATCGACACACTTGCTGCTGGCTGAATACTAATGCTGCTCTGCTCCTGGGTACCACAGCAGTCTCTCCTCATACTAATGCTGCTCTGCTCCTGGGTACCACAGCAGTCTCTCCTCATACTAATGCTGCTCTGCTCCTGGGTACCACAGCAGTCTCTCCTCATATGGCCTCAGCACAGCACACTTAGGCTGCTGTCATAAGGACACAGTGATTGCAGTTAAATAACAGTTACCTTATTATTATTTTTAGTAGTAGGAAATCTTAAGATAAAGCAGTTTTAAACTGTTTTGTATTGAATAACAAGTGCTTCTTTTCACTTGAATTAGTAAGCCACTATACGCTGTCAATCCCTATAATTGTTTCAATACAGAGGCCTGAGCTAACAGTGTGTTCCAAATGATAGGGTGTAGAGCAGATGTTACAGTCACAACTTGCATACATGTTATTCTGTGACAAGCATTTAACTATTAACTTCTTTTTCTTTTTACAATCGCACTTAATAAAAAAAGTTTTCTCACAACCAACGTATTATCTTATGTTATTATTTATTTTCTACATTCATGGAAACCACAAGGATAGAAAAGAAAAGATGTGTGATTCCATAGATCTACCTTGTCCAGGTGAGTCATTGTTAAATGCAGGCCCTGAAATAGCAATACGTGCAGGCCTGCCTATGCAGACCCCAAGAAGGAATATTTTGATGCACATATTTGACAATATAAGTTCTAAAATGTACAGAGTGCTTTGCAAGTAAATCCATGCTTTTGTAAGTAAACCCACCTGCCCCCTGCTCTTTCCCACCCCCAAAGCTGCTGTATCTGAATTCTCCAGCGCTCTGTATTTATAGCAGAGTGGGCCACAGCACATGTTGTTTTTTTATTTTTCTTTCACACCATTACCTAACTTCCCTGGGTGTTCAATTCTCTAAATGCAAAGACTCTCTAGAGACCTGCACCCAAGCCTTCTGCCAAGGGAAAATAGTTAAGCCAAAAAGCTTATCACACACCTGAATAGCAGCTGTCGGAAAAGCTGTGCTGTAAATATGCTGCTGTTTTATTCTTTTTTTAAGCTGCAAGTTTTGAAATCCCCCAACAGGTTTCAAGCCATTATATATAACTACTTGTGTGTTGTATTTGCTGGAACTGCTGTGATGGTACATATGCGTCATTTACTTCATTCTGACATAAAGGAATAAAGTCTTATTCATAGCAGTTGGTTTATTGGTAACACTTTAGTTTAGGGAACTGTTAAGTGGTTATAAACAATAGAAAAAACAAAACAATGACAAACGTGTATAATAAGTATATTGCAAAAACCAAGCAACCCCATACAATTGGTGAGAGATATAAAAACAGACAGAGAGACAGACAGACTATATCCGTTATACGCGATTATAAACAATAGCGCAAAAAACAATGGCAAAAGTGTATAATAATACTCTTATTATGTCTAATCATATTCTATAATTGTTAATAGCATAATTAATAACATAGTTTATAGATTGTTTATAATCACTTATATCGGATCCCTAAACTACAGTGATACTGGTTTATTTTAATTTAGTGTGAACTGATTACTGTGTTTGACAATAGTTAAAATGGCAGATTTGCACATGGCACTCCAGTATACCATGTTCAGTCTCAAATGCACCCTCAAGATACCCCTCAATGGTACTGATCATGTCAAAACAGAGGCAACCAATTGAACTGTAGTGCAGCAACATGCTGGCGCAGCAGCACTTACAATATCATTCATATTTTCAAAGAGCCTCCAGACTATTGGGCTTTCAGCAAGACAATCAGAAATGCCATACAGAAAGAAGACATTAAATTAAAAATAGCACTAGCAAAGGAGATGAATGATACCAGAAATTATAATAAAAGCCATCTGTAAGTGCATAAAACACTTTAAAAGGTGATCATTTTTCTTGGCTTGCCTGCTTCAGCAAGCACTTAACCTGGTGTCTTCATAAAAGTAAAAACAAATGATGGTATTGTCAGATAGAATGAAAAGTGGCTGATAAAGAAGACGCTCCATTAAAACCTTTGACTGGACTTACGATGCAATAATGGCACTTTCAGTTCTTTCTTTGGTAGCTGCTGTTAGGAAATACATTTTACCTAAAACATGAGACAGCTTATGCAACCTAATGCATTACAGTATTTGCCACTATCCTGGGTTCTAAGCTCTGCTGAAACGACTATAATCAAAATAGTTAATTTGCTTTGCATTTTACCCACTGAACCTAATCAATTAATACTGCCAAGCTACTTAACCCTGAAGGTGAGATCCATCCTGGCTGGTCTCTGTCTGGCCTTGTCAGATGTCTGACCAGCAGGGATCGCTGAAGAGCGATGATTCCTCCCTTCCATCCAATTATCAAGCGTTTCCAACTGACCATAACAATAAAACCAGTTTGGAATCCTGCTGCTCAGAACACAACAATAAAACCTGGTTGGATTCCCTCTGCTCAGAACACAAACATTTTTTTAAAATTTTTTTTTTTTTTTATCTTGGCTAAGATGAGTCCTGCTTTAGTCCTTTGTTTCTCTTCATATCTTTGTTAGTTTTTTTCTTGCTCTGTCTATATCTGCACATTACCAAAGTGAACAATTGAAACTCAATTGTAAGGTATGAAGACAATGTACTGAAATATCGGTTTTCATTTATTACACTTCATCCAAAATCAGAGCGCTATAAAATCTATTTTTCTAATCTTAGCATCCCTGCCTCTTTGCAGTTAAAGTACCTATAGTTCTATTAACTGCACATTCAGGACTTTTTTTCTTTTTGTATTATGATACATATATTCGTTATGCTAGCCGTAGGAACACTATATAAGGAGGAACAAAAGAACAATAAAACCTTGGACACCACTGGTTTGCCGGTAATGTCCTCTTTGTTCCTTTAGACAAACATTTCCTTGTTTATTCCTTACGTATGAGTTTGTAAAACAATTTGTTTTCCTTTATACACATAGATGCTCGTTTCCATCGGCAGCTGGAATTGAGTTGAAATCGGTTTGATATTCACTTGTTCAAGTCTATTGCCAGCAAAGGGATAGGAGCATGATTTGAAAGGGGAATCTGAGTATGATTGTGAGATGCGTGAGAACATGGGCTGTAAATATTGGCGGTATGTAATGATTTATAATTGGCTATTATACTATATGATACTGTGGCGGAGTGTCCCGCCCCTATTTATTATTATTTGTATTTTTGTTTGCGGCGCGGGTAAAAGCGCCGCGTCTTTTATTATTATTTAAAAACCCCGTGAGGATGCATGGCTGATCAGCTACTGATTACTTAAATAGCTGACAGTCATGCATCCTTACCAAACGCGTGCAGACTCTGGCCGGGGGATAATAAGATAATTACCAACTAGTTAATCCCTCGGCCAGAGTATATAAACCTGCAGCTCTCTGCACTTGATGTTGGGGTGTTGGAGTAGAGAGTACGGGGAGCGGAGAGAAGGAATAATATTTAAAAAAACAATTGCTAATACGTGCTGGATAATCCAGCACGGCACTTACTTGTTTGTTTATTTATTCGTTTGGCCCTCGTGCCCTTTTGTTTGTATTTTGTTTAAATATTTTGTTTGTTTATTATTAAATACGCTGAGTGCTTTTGCACTCAGTTTCACCCGCCCATCCACTGTTTTGGAGTCAGTTACTTCCTGGTCCGTGACGTCATCCACCACACCACTGCGAGCCAGACTGTCACATATGGTGTCCTGCGTGGGACAAAACAAACGCCTCCAATAGCCGGACCAGGAAAGAAAAGCTCGTTTTTTTTTGTTCGTTTTTTTTTCCAAAGTGTTTTTTGTGTGTTTTTTGGGGAAAAAAAAAAAAAAAAAAAAAGAAAATATGGGAAGAAGCGGACGGAGGAAGCAGCAGCTACAGCAGCGTGGGGCCGGTCGCAGGTCCCACTGTAGCTCAACCATGCTGGACGTCTGCCCCACCTGCTTGAAAGGTGAGGAGTGGTGCTTCGCTGTTGGGGAGGTGGGTCACATAGCACCCGACCAACCCCCTCCATGGCAGGAGAAAGAGGAGCCAGAGCGTCCAGTGAGGGAGGACCTGCATCCTCCAAAGAGGACGAATGCACTCTCCTCTGAGGGAGTCTGGGACTGGCTGGTGGAGCCGGGGAGGGATTATGAGGAAGCCCTCCCTGCAGTGATCAACCTCCTGTGGGCAAGAGATGGGGAGCGCTGGGAGGCCTGGGAACAGCAACACCACCCAGCATCCCTCCCAGACATCGCAGCCATGGTGCTCAACTACCTGGCTGCGGATATGGGAGAGACCCTGCTGCTGCCATCTCCAGCACCAAAGGGAGAGGAGCCATCGCTACCGTCTCCACCAGCAGAGGGAGAGGAGCCATCGCTACCGTCTCCACCAGCAGAGGGAGAGGAGCCATCGCTGCCGTCTCCAGCGCCAGAGGGAGAGGAGCCATCGCTGCCGTCTCCAGCGCCAGAGGGAGAGGAGCCATCGCTGCCGTCTCCAGCGCCAGAGGGAGAGGAGCCATCGCTGCCGTCTCCAGCGCCAGAGGGAGAGGAGCCATCGCTGCCGTCTCCAGCGCCAGAGGGAGAGGAGCCATGGCTGCCGTCTCCAGCATTAGAGGGAGAGGAGCCATGGCTGCCGTCTCCAGCATTAGAGGGAGAGGAGCCATCGCTACCGTCTCCAGCAGCAGAGGGAGAGGAGCCATCGCTACCGTCTCCACCAGCAGAGGGAGAATGCCTGCTGGTTTCGCCTCCACAGCCTGAGGAGGAGCCCGAACGTCCTACGCCCGAGTGGGAGGAGCCCGAACGTCCTACGCCCGAGTGGGAGGAGCCCGAACGTCCTACGCCCGAGTGGGAGGAGCCCGAACGTCCTACGCCCGAGTGGGAGGAGCCCGAACGTCCTACGCCCGAGTGGGAGGAGCCCGAACGTCCTACGCCCGAGGGGGGGGAGCCTGAACGTCCTACGCCCAAGAGGGGGGAGTCGGTGCGTCCACAGCCCAAGAGGGAGGAGTCGGTGCGTCCACAGCCCAAGAGGGAGGAGTCGGTGCGTCCACAGCCCAAAGAGGGGGGAGTCGGTGCGTCCATAGCCCAAGAGGTGGAAGTCTGCGCTTCCACAGCCTTAGGACCCAAGCTGCAGTCCCAAGAGCCAGAAGGGGAGGAGTTACAGGCTCAACCCCCTGAATTTTTCTGGGGGGGAGAAGGGCAGGATGCTGGTGTTCCCCAGCAGCCTCTATTTATGCTGCTGAAGGGAGCACGGCACACACCAGCCCAGCCGCCACAGCAGAGGGAGCCAGCACCGCCACAGCCTCCCTCTGAGTGGCCAGCATCCGCCCCATCGCCTCTGCCTCCACCACCACCAGGAGCAGAGCAGCAGGAGCTGCCTCTGTCTCCACCACCACCAGGGGCAGAGCAGCAGGAGCTGCTTCTGTCTCCACCATCACCAGGAGCAGAGCAGCAAGAGCTGCCTCTGCCTCCGCCACCTCCACCAACAGAGGGTGAATGCCTGCTGGTTCCACATCCACCGTCGTGGGAGGACTGCTTGCCCCTCCCACCTCCACCAGCAGAGGGTGAATGCCTGCTGGTTCCGCCTCCACCGTCGTGGGAGGACTGCTTGCCCCTCCCACCTCCACCAGCAGAGGGTGAATGCCTGCTGGTTCTGCCTCAACCGTCGTGGGAGGACTGCTTGCCCCTCCCACCTCCACCAGCAGAGGGTGAATACCTGCTGGTTCCGCCTCAGCCGCCGTGGGAGGACTGCTTGCCACTCCCAGCTCCACCAGCAGAGGGTAAATACCTGCTGGTTCCGTCTCAGCCGCTGTGGGAGGACTGCTTTCCCCTCCCACCATTGCCATTGCCTGGGGATGGCTGTTCTGCATCGCCTGGGGCTGCCTTTTGTTCTCCACAGGACACAGGGTACGAGGGAGAAGTGGAGCTCCCGCTGCCGCCTCCATGGCCAGGGGCTCCCCTCCCGAGTTCGCCTCCCGAGGGTCCGCTGCGGCTGTCGTCGCCTTCCGAGGGTCCGCTGCGGCTGCCGTTGCCTTCCGAGGGTCCGCTGCGGCTGCCGTTGCCTTCCGAGGGTCCGCTGCTGCTGCCGTCGCCTTCCGAGGGTCCGCTGCTGCTGCCGTCGCCTTCCGAGGGTCCGCTGCTGCTGCCGTCGCCTTCCGAGGGTCCGCTGCTGCTGCCGTCGCCTTCCGAGGGTCCGCTGCTGCTGCCGTCGCCTGGGGTCGCCAGGGATCCTGCTTCGCCTGGGGTCGTCGAGGGTCCGGCTTTGCCTGGGGTCGCCAGGGATCCTGCTTCGCCTGGGGTCGTCGAGGGTCCGGCTTCACCTGGGGTCGCCAGGGATCCTGCTTCGCCTGGGGTCGCTACACGATGGCCGGAGCTCCATGAAAGGGAGCTGCCAGAAATGAAGAAAGGGGGGGAGGTCAGGAGACCAGCTCCCCCAGCCGCACTTTCGCGGCTGGAGATCATGTGGTCGGAGCCCCACGGAGGGGAACTGCCGGCCATGAAGAAGGGGGGAGAGGTCAGGAGACCAGCTCCCCCAGCCGCACTTTCGCGGCAGGATAGAGTGTGGCGGGAGCCCCGGAAGAGGGAGCTGCCGGCCACGAAGAATGGGGGGGTGCCAGAGATTCCACCATGGCCACCCCCCAGAAGTAACTTGCTTCCCCCTCTTCCGGGACTTTAAGACTGAGGGGGGAGGTGGCCGTTGGGGCCATGTGTGCTGCGCACAAGGGGGGGCATGTGTGGCGGAGTGTCCCGCCCCTATTTATTATTATTTGTATTTTTGTTTGCGGCGCGGGTAAAAGCGCCGCGTCTTTTATTATTATTTAAAAACCCCGTGAGGATGCATGGCTGATCAGCTACTGATTACTTAAATAGCTGACAGTCATGCATCCTTACCAAACGCGTGCAGACTCTGGCCGGGGGATAATAAGATAATTACCAACTAGTTAATCCCTCGGCCAGAGTATATAAACCTGCAGCTCTCTGCACTTGATGTTGGGGTGTTGGAGTAGAGAGTACGGGGAGCGGAGAGAAGGAATAATATTTAAAAAAACAATTGCTAATACGTGCTGGATAATCCAGCACGGCACTTACTTGTTTGTTTATTTATTCGTTTGGCCCTCGTGCCCTTTTGTTTGTATTTTGTTTAAATATTTTGTTTGTTTATTATTAAATACGCTGAGTGCTTTTGCACTCAGTTTCACCCGCCCATCCACTGTTTTGGAGTCAGTTACTTCCTGGTCCGTGACGTCATCCACCACACCACTGCGAGCCAGACTGTCACAGATACCTATAGGCAATTTGTGTAGCCCAATGTCCGGTTGCATGTTTGATTGTAGACTGCAGACCTGCGGTCCCAATTTTATTTTGGAAGGAGATGTTTTTACAAACAGACCTATGGGTTAAATTAGCCGAAAGGATTGCCAGCAACTTAATATATTACATTCTTAATAAATAATGAAAACAAGATGTAAACTCATCGTAACAACATGCTTGAAAACTCAAGTGTTTCCTGACATTCTTTTTTGTCTTCAGATGCTTTTTGAGTTGAGAGGTGGTCTGGGTTAGTTTCAAGATGTTCAAAGAACTGTGTTTCTGAAACTGACTTTTAAGCATTACTTAAAAAGCACATGCTTCATGGGAGAAACACCAAGGGATTATGGGAAACACACTTCAAGATTCATTAAAGATGTTACAACGAAAGATTAATCTTTAGTGCAGATACTGCAGGAGGGGGGAGGTCCACTGTGTGTGTGTATCATTGACAGGAAAGGGAAGAGGTCCAGTGTGTGTGTGTGTGTGCACGTGTGTGCACGTGTGCGTGTATCATTGACAGGAAAGGGAAGAGGTCCAGTGTGTGTGTGTGGGTGTGGGTGTGCGTGTGCGTGTGTGTGTGCGTGTGTGTGTGTATCATTGACAGGAAAGGGAAGCAGCTAATATAGTCCCATAATCACATCAATCAAAATAGGTCTCTGTACTTGCTGCTTGGATTTTGTGAGTGAGAAGATAACGTCTTCTTACTGCAGCACAACTGCACCACATACTGACCTAAATAAACCTTGTGACCCCATCCAGAGATTTCCCTGTGGCTATACCCCCAGAACGATTCTATTAACTTGTGCAAGAGAAATCTGATAAGTTAGACATAAGTAAGCATCCCTGTGAGGGGAGCTTTATATGTGTTTGTAAAGTCTCCTCCTTCTCAACTGCTAATACCTCATAAATCATATCCGATGGAAACAATCTAACAGTGCCCTTCCATTTAACCTGAGTTATTTTCTTCATGCACAATCATAGTGTGTGATTCACTCAATTACTGGTTGGTGTTATTTTGTGGTACAGTATGCTTTAAAAAGTGGTACACCGTGTACTGCGCTTGCTCGGGTATGCACAAATGATTTTAGCTCAGAAAACAAGGAAACGCCCATCTCAAGGGGTACAATGTACTGACTTTGGCCCTTAAAGTTATTTTTAATATATATTTTTTCACAATTCAGCAAACGTATGTGACTTTAACTGCTGTGCAACAAATTGGATACGGAATGTTCCTACTCCACCTGCACCTAATTCGCTTCTTGCTTCTTTTACACTTTTAAAGTGGGTTTGATGACCAATGCTTAAAAGGAATACTTTACACCCTCTGATTTTGCATACTATTTCATTTTTGATTTGTTTATCATCTCATTATATGTTTCCTAAATGTTTTTTTTTTTCCCTAATGTTTCTTCACTCACATTATCTGGCATGTTTAAAGTGGTTGTAGCTAACACACTAAATACGTTCAGAAATCTCACTTTCATTCACTATATACTGCAGGTCTCAATGGCGCCATTTTGAAAGAAATGGCACATCGTACTACACGAGGTAAAATAAAGTTATCGGTTTGCTTGCCTTGCCTTCCAGGAAATATGTTACACTTCCCAGGTCATTTCACCTCATCTTACTGGCTGCAAACCATGTCAGACATTCAGGGAAGCAGCTGGTTATTAAAGGGGTGGGGACAATTTAACAATCTGAAAGCAAGGCCTGCACACAGAGATCCTTGTGCAGGCCCCTGTAGCTTGTTTTAAAATGATAAAACAAGTTTGCTCAAATTTCTTTGAAAACTACACTTTGTGAAATTATTTTGTTAGCTACAATCACTTAGTTTAGCTACAATCTCTCAGTTTGGTAGAGATTGTCCATCACAATCTTTAACAAACTCACAGCTTCCGGGAGAGGTTATCAGTGGACGTCCCTAGTTATAATTTTAATACTGGCCTCATTAGAAAAATGAGGCCAGTCCACATTGCACAGAGACAGCCCCAAAGGTAAAATATACTCAGTAGTGCCCTTATTAAACCATGCCAAATATCCATGTGGGATGATTAAGAACTTGTTACATCAGAAAAAAAATGGGATCTTAAATATTATGCAAATTCAGAGGGTCTATATTACAGCATACAGTAATATATAAAGAACCCTCGTGCTCTGACTACATGATTTCAAACCGGCTCTCGCGTCTCCCTCTACGTATCGGATGTTTTTCAGGTGAGTTGAAAAGATGTCATTCTGCTAGCCTGCAATCCTAACTGAGACTGACAGGGTCGCAGCTCAAATGGAAAGTAACGTGCTTGGTTGCAAATCACTTTCAAGTCAGTACCAGAGGCAGGGGTGGCAGGGGTGAGTGGGTAGTGTGTGGAAGTTTAAATTCGTTAAACACAGTCATTCCATAAATCTAGCTGTGCCCTTCCATTTGTTTTACAGTATAATGTCCAGTTTTGAAAGAAAAACGTGTTATTGTAAACACATCATGTATCTTTATGTTAAAACATGATATATGGTGCTACACTAGGTTACAGAAACCTCTGTATGATATCACTGCTTTCTGATAGTGTTGGACTTGCTTAGTCACCTGGAGGGTGACATTCACCCACCCCTTCAATGGCTTCTTTCCTGTTATTAACCAATCAGCTTCTTCCCCAATTGACTGACATGCTTCCAGCCAGTAACATGTCCAATTAGACACTGCTGAGGTGAAATGACCCAGGATGTGCAAGTATAACATATTTCCTGTGAAAAAGGCAGAGGGAATTTTAAATTATTTGAACCTAAACCTATGAAAATGCATGTTTCCAGGTTCATTCAGAACTGTGAATACAGCTGACAGACAGGCAAAATTCTGTAGAGAATAAGATCGCTAAGCTGACAGTGATTTGGAAAGACCAGCGTGTAATGCCAGTAACCAGAGACTGATGAGGTGTTGGTTGGATCTCTTTGGATTTGGTGTTATTTCTGTTTAATGTGTTGAAATATTTACCAGTTGAGATGAGCCATCTTGTTTTAAACAAGTCCTGGTGAGAATAATTTCTGAACTGTCACGAGATGGATCAATCACACTTTATGAGATCAATATTAAAAGTAATATAGGGTGATTCAGAAACAACCAACTACAGGAAAAAGCGGCACTTTTACAGAAGTTGACAAACATGTGGGCTTGTATGCAAGTCAATGTCGTAGAGCAGCAGATGCCATGAATAGCACAGTATATACAGTCGAACCTCAGAGATACGACCACCAACTTACAAACCCACCGGTCAAACGGACACCTCACTTTAGCCGTAAGTGTGCAATCACTCAACTATGTGTACGATGCATCTAGAAAGACAATCCTATCAGCGGTCTGCTATTCATGAGCAAGGCAAAACTACTGTACCAACAAATGCATCCAGACAGCGGTGAGGCAGATTCAAAGCAAGTAAGGCAATTTACTGGGAACATTTTAGTTTTAAACAGAGCAATGTTTTTTTTTAAAAACTGAGTAAGCTGCATGAATGCCTTTTGTTTAAAATAAAATAAAAACAAGCACCACATTAACCCATGATTTCCTGAATTTTTAAGTCTGTGTTTTGTTTTTTTTCTTCCATGTATAGTCCAGTTTAAAGCCTTTCAGACCATAACAATATGATTCTTGCATTACTGTGCTGTATCCTTGTATTATTCACCAGATTGAAAACTAATTTTCAAAGTTAGAGACATTTCAGACTTATGAACAACCTCCATTCCCAAGGTCTGCGTGACTCTGAGGTTTCACTGTTGCTGATATAGTATAGCTAATAAATTGTCCAGCCTATATTTTTCAGGAATGTTTCATTCTCTTGATCTGACAGTTTTTTTTTTTTTAATGAGAGGCTGCAATGCACTCAGGCATGTCCTGCAATGCAGATTGTGAAAATACAGCAAGGCAACATTAAAAAGAATGGTAGGCTATTAGCAGACATGTACATTCACTTTGTGACATTATCCAGCCAGAAACCAAATATAAATAACATTCAATGAACTTTGGCTGTGTTAAAAAAAACAAGAAGTCCACAGCGCCCCCTGCAGTTTTATATGCTTTTTTCTATTTTCTTCTGCCACCTGGTGGCAAGAATGGTGAAGAATAGCTGATTATAATCTGATCAGAAAAAAAAACAGATTGCACATTGTTATATTTTTGTGTTACAGGTCTGTGACAGGTGAAACAGTCATATGTGGGCTTTCACCACAATGTAAATGGCATTTCCTAACATTGCACATGCTATGTCATGCTGTCTGCATCAGAAGTGAAGTGAATTAAAGATGTCTGACAGCTGTTTTTTTGAGAGGGAGAGGCAGTTACCAGTTAGTTTAGTTTAGTTTCTTCACTTTGTGCCCCAGGCCCAGCACAGGTACATCTCAATAGTGTGGCACTAATACAAACAGTGACCTTTGAATGTCCCTCAGGTTTCAGGGTCCGAGAGCTGCGTTGTATACCAGGGGCTTTGTGCAGCTTCAACCCTATCAACATTTGATCAACTCTCTGAGCCTATCCCACCTTCATTAACTCTAGTTTCAATGTCTTATATGGAAATAAAAAAATAGAGCAATGGTTAGCTTGCCTGCTGTGTTGAGTGCAGTTTTAGAATGATTAAAAATGAAGATAACAGAAAGTGCAAATATAAAAGTAACTAAAAGTAAAAAATACATTTGTCCTTTTTAAAAAAAAAAAAATTACACAGAAGACCCCTTAAGACAAATAGTATGCATTGTTTTATGTGAATAATTCAATGCTGATTAACAGATGTGAGATGTGTACCCCAAACTGGTGCCCAGTTCTAGATTTCCTACCAGTGCAACTCCACTTAAACTATGTAGCTTTATATCTGTTGAAATGTTTAGTTTATATGGGGTATTATAAATGAAGTAATGAAGTATTATTTCTGTCGTACATACTAATTACAATAAATGTAGAAATGTGTAAGACAGTAATGTTGGTTAATTACAATTCCTGGAAAGAATAGTAAACTGCACTGGGCACTGGGAATAGTAAACTGACTGAGCTGTTGAGCCGCGTGTGGGTGGTGACGTCACGGACCAGGAACAGAAACCAAAGCAATGAATGCCGAGTGAAACTGCAGCGCTATGGCACTCACCGTTTTATTAAATAATAAACAAATAAAAGATTTAAACAAAACAAACACCACAAACAAAAGGGCACGTTGGCCAAACAAATAGAAATAAACAAATAAGTATCGTGCTGGGGTAAAACCAGCACGCTTAGCAGTTGTTTAAGTTTTAAATCTCCCTCCTTGCTCGCTCTCCCGTACTCTCCTCTGTACACTCTCCTCGAGTGCAGATAGCTGCAGGCTTTTATATTCTGGCCGAGGGGTTAACTAGCTGTTAATTATCTTACCCCTCGGCCAGAGTCTGCACGCGTTTAGTACGGATGCGTGACTGTCAGCTAGTTAAATAATCAGTAGCTGATCAGTCACGCATCCTCACAAGGTTTTTAAAATGCAAAACAATAACAAATAACAATCGGCTTTCACCGTACATAAATCGTAATATAAAATAAATAATAAACAAAGGGGCGGGACACTCCACCACACACATCAAAAGCTGTAATGTTGAATGCTGTCTTTTCGTTTCATATAAGTGATTTTATGTGTTAGTATATGTAACACACAGTGCTCTCCATATGTTTTTATAATCTAAATATGTGTTTTTTTATAATCTAAATATATATATATTTTTTTTTTATAATCTATATACATGCCCTTCATTTAGTGAATGTTTTACGTATATTTTCATATATTATCCACTAGCCAAGTAAGAAAAATGTGGAAATTAAGCCGAAGCGTTTAAATTAGAGTGGGACAGGGAAACAATCTGAAGCGTTTTGCACTGCAGTGACACAACGCAGCTATAAATACAATACAATGGCAACTGCACATGGAATTAACAATGCATATCAAAATGCAATGTATTAAAATAAAAGTAATAGCGTTTTAAATGCTTCATACGCTGCTGCAGACTCGCTTAGTTTAAAAAGAGAATATGTTCAATGAATTTGAATTTGAACTACATGCAGGGCTTATCTATTGCAAAGTCTGTTTAATGTCCTTGATGGAAAGCTGGTGAGATTTTGTATTAATTATTTACCTTATTGAGTAGTTTGTTTACTAAAAACAAATTATTTATTTCAGTATTTAATTTGTATTTAATCAAAGCATATCTTAAGGAAGCAGTTTTAAAAATGCACCAAAACATTAAAAAAATTGTTTTTAAAAGACAAAATAAAAAACTGTATATATACATCATTTATACAGCAAAATGTTAATGTATTATTTGATATAAGTTTTTAGCAATGGACAAAAATGTAATTTCTGTATTGTCCCTAATTATAACATAATAGGACACAGTTTTCTATGTCAGGGGATAGTGGCTATGGCCAGCAACCCTGGGTGATGACGCTATTGAGCAATGCAGAAACCGAAGCTCAAGTTCATTACACCATGCCCATGTAGCAACGCAACGTGTCATCAAGAGAACTTTCAGCATCCTGAAGAGTCGGATTTGCTGCCTGGAACATAGTGGGGGTGCCCTCATGTATAAGGCTCTGTGTAAATATTCTATATATACTTAAGAAATAAAAATAAATAATTTCATAATTATTATTTGTATTTCATACAAAAAAAAATCACATAAACGAAACTGTACAGCTCTGCTGTGTGTCTGTGTGTACTATTCGCCATGCACATAGTGCTGTGCAGTGATTGGCATGTGACTATATGCAATCTAGGCGGGAAATTAAAATACTACACACTGTAAACAAGAAAATGGATGTCTCTAAAAAGGCTAAAAATGTGTCTGTAGAAGATCACGTAAAGCAATATCCAGCAGGAGTTTTAAACAGCAATGGAGGTAAGCTCTTCTGTACGGCCTGCAACGTTACTGTAGATCACTACCTAGAAATGGCTGTTGACAGGCATTTAGATTCAAGTATTCACCGAAACAGAAAGGCGGAAATTCAGAGCAGTACTGCGACTGCTTTACTTGCAAAGAAACAAAAAACAGTGACTTCCATGTTCCAAAAGTCCACTGAAAACCGTGAAGCATGAAACACATTAAATATCCCTCTTGAAAAATTGGTCAACCAAAAGTTACGTAAATTATGTAGCAAATGGTGGAGTGATTTCTTCATCAGCCCAGCTGAGACATGGATACTTACCTAAAGTTGCAGATTCTGGAATTGGTAAAACAGTCTGGTTGGTTGTCAGTGGTCACTGACGAGTCGACTGATGCCCAAGATCAGTATGGGTTACACATTGTATTTGTTTTGCAGGACCTGAATGGTGAATATGCATCAGACTTATTGGAACTGAAAGCTGTCCTTCCAGATACACATTACCTACAGGCTGTTAATTACAATACTGTTTCACAAGCTATTGAAAAGTGCTTGAATAACTTTTACATTGATTTTTATGATGTCAGTGCATTTATCTCTATATTTGATGTTTAAGAAAACAATAATAATCTGTACACATAATTTATAAAATAGTTCTGTGCACATTCCGCGAAATACGGTACTTTACCTGTGACACTGCCGTGAATTCTAAAGAAAATGTCAGTGATTTTCACAGGGAATTGAGTAATTTGCAGTGCTCTTAAGCTTACATAGGCTGCATTGCAAAATAATTACCTGGCTGCTAGGCAATTTGGATTTTGCAGGTGCAATTGTTTGCACTGCACCTATCCTTACATCAACTCCTGAGAGAACAGAAATCAGTGCAGCCTAGTTGTTGGAGAGAGCCCTGGAAAAATACTGAACTGCAGCTGAGGACCTGAAGGCAACATAAGCTTGTAAATCCAGATTTGGGAGCTTGCTTCAGAGAGTTTTATGTAAACCCATTGGGCCATATTTTCAAAGTGTTTCCTCCAGTCTTTAATAAACTCCTGTTTTTTTGTAATTCTTGTTACAGTATGAGAAAGAGGGCTTAAGAGAACTGTTACCTTGAGAGTGTGTCAGAGGACTTGAATTATATTGTTGTTTTGTTCTACTTTTGTAAAATGAACAGGCATTAGCAGTTCCATGGACATGGAAGGGTTAAAAACACATGCCAAGTAAGGTAGTGAGCCTTGGTTCCAACCCTAGGCTCATCAAAGCAAGCAAGCAGAACATGGCATGTTGACCTTCAGCATACATAATCATCTTATGTTTTTGTCATACTGTGTCATGATTCATGGTCCATAACTGATAGCTCAAAGCCATTGTTAGAGATCTCAAAATCCAAATGACTGGGAATACTGTATGTAGATGCTGCTTTAGTCTCAGTGCATGTCTTATCTAATATTTATATAGCACATCTCAAGCCTCTAAGATTCACTCCTTGGCTGAACATAAAAGTATCCATTCTATTTTATGTATAACAATGGCTCATTCTTATTAGCATTATCAGCATTAACCTTCTTTTTGTGTTGAATTTTTTCTTTCATTGTTTTAATTTGGAATGTGCCCTGTGGATGAGAAGTTGCTGCTTCTTCCTGGTACCCAAACATTTTGTATTGAATTTGCATCTCAGCCCATTAAATTTAATGAAAATGTAAGGGTTGGACATGAACCACAACCATACCATTCAAGTAAAGAGCAAGCTCTCTAGTCATGAGGTGAGTACAGGTCTTATGCTGATGTCAGTATTACTAACCCATCAGCTGCTAGGAGGAGATCAATTACAGTTTCCTTTGTGGTATAATTCAAACATATTCCAATGGTCTCGCTGCAGGCACCAGAATGCAGCAGTTTAAAAGAGATATACCTTAAAGAGACATTCAAAACAATAAGGGAAAAATATATATATAGTTTGCTAAAACTAAATAGCTGATTGAAAAGAAGCAAATACATTTTTAAAAAGACAGATTAGAGGTTTAACTGCAAAAGACCCAGTTTCAGTATTTTAATTTAATGCACAATAAACATACATTGTGTTTAAATGCATCAATTTATTTGCCTTTTGACTGACCTTGCTTCCACCAAAGACTAGGCCTGTAGTCTATTCAAACCCATTAAGATCCTTGAATGGGATACTCTACTTCAAAATCAGTGTGACAAATAGACCCCAAGAGCCATCTCTGAAGAGCATTGGTACCTCAAATACAATGTTATCTTTTTACTACCAATGCTGAACAACAGGGTCTAACGTGAACACTCTTTCTCTACAGGCCATTCTTGGGAACAGACCTCCATTTCCAAACCCTGATGGCCGTTGGTAGTAACTAGTAACTCCTCCAGCTACTAGCAGCTCACTGAGTCATGTCACTGAGTCAGCAGTCTCATATTTTGATCTACACTAACTTGACAATCAATTGAAGTCCATTTGCTGAAGCTGCACATTTTAAGGCTGAATACATTTTGTTGGGAGGACTGCCCTGATAAACCCCTATGCATGTCCATTAGCTATACAGATCTCAAATGTGCAGTTTAGAAATAATATCTAAAACATGATATCTGGTACTACATTTGATCCAATAAATTCCTGTTTGCAAGCTGTGCTTTTAGATAATGTTGCACTTCCTTGGTAATTTGACCTGGAGGGTGGAATCTCCACCCTTCAATGACTTCTTATAACTGCTTCACCTATTGGCTGACTTTCTTTCAGCTGGTAACAAAGAATAAATCTCGACGTTTCAATGTTGACTCTTTAGAGAGTATCTAACAAAATAATCCCATTAATAGTACCTGTTTTGCGAGTCCATTAGCTCAACTTGGACTAATTAGCTGTCATTTATGTATTTATTTAAAATGTTATTTTTTAACAGAACTGCCCCTTTAGTCATAGTCGCACCCCACCTTACTGACTCTCCGCGTCCCCCACTTTGCACACCACTGCTCTATCTTATCTATCTGATGTAGTGCTGAAGTTTAGTACTAGTACATAACTAGCACATACCGTAACACAACTGCCCATAGGGGGTGCTGTTAAAGGCCATATGAGCATAGTACATGGTTAATTACATTTAAGCAGCTATAAAGCAGTGTTGTTGAGGCCTCATCTTATTCATTTAGCATCACATCACTCATGATAACTCTTATAGTAAATTAACAATGTGATATGGACTTCAACAATTTTGCATAATGTTGTTCCCCATTATTTTTTTTTTGTGCCATTGTCACAAAGACGGCCGGAGTGGGTGGCGTCAGACCAGAAGCAGGAATTCACAGACACAGACAGTGGTTGTGATGAGCTGAGTGCAATGGCTGCACTCAGCGTTTATTAACAAATAAAAGGTTTGCAACAACAAAAACACAGGACACGGCACTACACGCCAAAATAAAAAGACAAACAAAACGGACTAGACAGTAAACAGACAGACAGACAAACGAAACACGGTGAGTGAGACAGTTCTTTCCTTATTATTATTATTATTATTATTATTATTATTATTATTATTATTATTCTTTTTACCTCCTTCTCCACACTCGTTCTCCACTCACCGAACACCTAACCCCGACTGCAAGAAATGTGCGTCTATATATACTATTGTGCTGGGATTCAATTACTAATTAATTATTCACTTGAATCCCAGCACGTGAATTAATTCTGTGCAACCCCGTGCTCACATATTACATTTAACCAGCACGTGAAGTGATTTGTGCCCTCCTCGTGCCTAAATATAAATCTACACTTTTTAAATACACGTGAAACACAGACCCGTTTATATCCTGTGTACCAATCTCTATACACCAACATTAACACACGCACGCAACATACAACATATAAATGCACACAGGGGCGGGCGCATTGCCACATATACCCCCCCTTGTGCGCAGCACACATGGCCTCAACGGCCACCTCCCCCCTTAAAAATCCAGCAGTCCAGGCCAAAGTCTCGGGCTGGGAAGGGAGGCTTCAGTGGGCCCATGGCTGGCAATGCTGTCAGCACCCCTGCCGGTAGTGGCACGGCTGACAGCCTTCTGGTCCATGCTTGCAGCGAAATTGCTGCGGGGGATGCTGGTCTCCTGACCTCTCCCCCTGTCTTTGTAGCCGGTAGCTCCCTTTGGTGGGGCTCCGACCACAGTACTGCCGGCAGCGAAGAAGCTGCAGTGGGAGCAGGTCTCCGGACCTCCCCCACGATCTCCGGCAGCGAAACTGCTGCAGTGGGAGCAGGTCTCCAGACCTCCCCCACGATCTCCGGCAGCGAAACTGCTGCAGTGGGAGCAGGTCTCCTGACCTCCCCCACGATCTCCGGCAGCGAAACTGCTGCTGGGGTTGGTGGTCTCCAGACCTCCTCCCCCTTCTTCGTGGCCGACAGCTCCCCTTTCTGGGGCTCCGGCCACCGTACTCCCCGTGGTGGAGGTATGGGAAGCAGAGACAGCTCCTGCTGTTCTGCTTCTGGCAGTGGCAGAGGCAGAGGCAGCTCCTGCTCCTCTGCTCCTGGAAGTGGCAGAGGCAGCTCCTGCTCCTCTGCTCCTGGAAGTGGCAGAGGCAGCTCCTGCTCCTTTGCTCCTGCCGGTGTAGGTGGCGGAGGCAGAGGCAGCTCCGGCTGCTCTGCTCCTGCCGATGTAGGTGGCGGAGGCAGAGGCAGCTCCGGCTGCTCTGCTCCTGCCGGTGAAGGTGGGAGCAGCGTGTAGTCTCCTGCCGATGGAGGTGGGAGCAGCGTGTAGTCTCCCCCTTTTCCAGGGGACTGGTGCTGCTCTGCCTCTCTTGCAGGGAACTGGTGCGGCTCCGCTCCTATTGCAGGGGACTGGTGCGGCTCTGCCTCTGAAGGGAAAACCAGCAGGCATTCTTCCTCTGCTGGTTGTGCTGGGGAAACCAGCAGGCATTCTTCCTCTGCTGGTTGTGCTGGGGAAACCAGCAGGCATTCTTCCTCTGCTGGTTGGGCTGGGGAAACCAGCAGGCATTCTTCCTCTGCTGGTTGTGCTGGGGAAACCAGCAGGCATTCTTCCTCTGCTGGTTGTGCTGGGGAAACCAGCAGGCATTCTTCCTCTGCTGGTTGTGCTGGGGAAACCAGCAGGCATTCTTGCTCTGCTGGTGAAGGTGGGAACAGCTGCCTCTCAGGCTTCGGATTCCCGCGGTCCCCCCGTCTGGGCGCTGGACGCTCGCGGTCCCCCCGTCTGGGCGCTAGTTCCTCCTCTTCATACTGGGTGGGGCATATGGCTAACGTGTGCCCATAAGCCCCACAGCCAGGGCATAACTCTGCTGCGAGGTTCTTTAAAAAAACCTCCCAGCCATCATCCCCGACCTCCTCCCTTTTGGGCTGTGGACGCCCCGACTCCTCCCTTTTGGGCTGTGGACACTCGGGTTCCTCCCACTCAGGCGTAGGACGTTTGGGTTCCTCCCACTCAGGCGTAGGACGTTTGGGTTCCTCCCACTCGGGCTGTGGACGCTCAGGCTCCTCCCACTCGGGCTGTGGACGCTCAGGCTCCTCCCACTCGGGCTGTGGACGCTCAGGCTCCTCCCACTCGGGCTGTGGACGCTCAGGCTCCTCCCACTCGGGCTGTGGACGCTCAGGCTCCTCCCACTCGGGCTGTGGACGCTCAGGCTCCTCCCACTCGGGCTGTGGACGCTCAGGCTCCTCCCGCTCAGGTACTGGAGAGGGCAGCGACTGCTCCTCTCCCTCTTGCTCACTGGAAGGCATCCCTCCCATGTCTGCAGCTAGGTAACCCAGCACCACCATGGTGAGGTCACGAACGGATGCCGGGTTGTGCTGTTGCTCCCAGTCCTCCCATCGTTTCCCATCTCGCATCTGTAGTGCGTGAATAACCCAGGGGAGGTCACTGGCGAAGTTCCCCTCGGGGTGCACCAGCCAGTCCCATATTTCCCGGGACGGTGGGGAACCCGGTGGCAGTGGGGGTAGAGGGGTGGCTACTGCCCCGTTGTGGCTGTCCTCCTCCCAGCCCGGCATGCAGGATGAGGGCTGCAGCTGTTGTTGTTGCTGCTGCTGCTTCTGCTGCTTCCTGCAGCTCTTTCTTCCCATCCTCGCTTTACTATTTTTTTTTTTTTTTTTTCACACAAAACCCCTCCTGGTCTGACGCTTGGAGGCGCTGTTATCCCACGATGACACCACGTGTCACAAAGACGGCCGGAGTGGGTGGCGTCAGACCAGAAACAGGAACACAAACGACAGAGAGATGTGGTTTGGTATAAGCTGGGCGCGTGATCGCGCTCAGCATTTAATAAACAGAAAATAAAAGGTTTTAAACACAAAACACGGGACACGGCACTACACGCCAAAATAAAAAGACAAACAAAACGGACTAGACAGTAAACAGACAGACAGACAAACGAAACACGGTGAGTGAGACAGTTCTTTCCTTATTATTATTATTATTATTATTATTATTATTATTATTATTATTATTATTATTATTATTATTCTTTTTACCTCCTTCTCCACACTCGTTCTCCACTCACCGAACACCTAACCCGACTGCAAGAAATGTGCGTCTATATATACTATTGTGCTGGGATTCAATTACTAATTAATTATTCACTTGAATCCCAGCACGTGAATTAATTCTGTGCAACCCCGTGCTCACATATTACATTTAACCAGCACGTGAAGTGATTTGTGCCCTCCTCGTGCCTAAATATAAATCTACACTTTTTAAATACACGTGAAACACAGACCCGTTTATATCCCGTGTACCAATCTCTATACACCAACATTAACACACGCACGCAACATACAACATATAAATGCACACAGGGGCGGGCGCATTGCCACAGCCATTACCAAAATTCAGCACTTGACTAGATAAGCAACAGCATGTGTGGATATACCCCAAACCATGCAACTCCATGCAAGCCCTGGATTATATCTTAATTAGGAACTGATGCTAATCTCATCTAATTATTTTAATGGAACCCAGTGGATTGGTTCCTGCTCCCTGATGGGTGAAAAATAAATATAAGTGAAAAAGGATATATTTAATATCATGTATGCCTTCGACATCATTATATCTTGCTGCTTACCTGAGAAAGGGAAATTCCAGCAGGGTTGATGGCATGTCAGTGTCTGCAATAGAGGACAAGCCTTACCTCACCACTGTTAAAGAAGCACCACACAGATGTGCTTGGAACTATACATTTGGAGCTATTCTCCTTCAGACATCAAATTAGCTGAACATTGCAAAGTGTTGATTGAACTCTCTACAGACTACCCTAGTGCTAATAGTTCTGGCAAGGAGACTAGAAATATTGACATTAACACCAGTATTGATACAATCCTCAATACAGCTAGATCTAGACACAATGCCAATGGGACTGACAACAATGATAGATAGCGACACCCTGCACTACGGTCCTTTGTACCATCAATAAGCAGACAGGTAGGATCTTACATTCAACAAGTGTAATTAATAATGACAAGTGCCAGTGGCAAGACCAGTATCTTTGCTGCAGCTGTTTTGAAATAGAATAAATGAGTCAAGAAAGTATATTAACATTTTGAAGCTAATACAGTCATACTTTGATTTTCTACACCCCGATTATGCACAATTATGCATTAGCTGAGCCCTTGGCATTTTGTAAAATGATACTTTATCTGAGAAAAGATATCATAAAGAGGGACCCAACTGAGTAACCAGAACCTTAGCTGAGTGCCACTGTCAAACATGCACAATAAAAAAGTATATACAGTATAAATAAGTATTGTATACAGTATAAATGATCATCGACCACCTAAACACCTACTAACCCATGCTGCTGCTGTTCAAAATACACAAAACTAGTTACATAACCAGGCATGGATGAAAAAGCAGAGGAGGATGGGCATGAACTGCAAGCAGGCATCTTAACCACTGTGCAAAAGAGCTGGGCTTGTCTGCATTCATGATTTTAAGATCATCTCAATTCACCGACGGGACAGAATCTGTAACGGCAGTATATCACACAACACTGCCCGTTACACTTGTTCCCCCTTTAACCTCAGCGATCGGCAGCAGCTAGTCTGTGAGATCCTACTCACAGGGGCACTGCTCCCACCCCCTCACAATTGCAGTTTTTCTTGTATACAGAAAATGGTTATACACTTTTGCCACAAGTCTACATTGTTATTGGAAACCAAAAATCAACAGACATTGAATAAGGAAAAATGTTGTATCACTATGTTTGTCTTTTACGTTTGCCTGTGATATTGCCGGAAGCTCTATCCAGATGGTACAATGAACTGAATTTCAATTTGTGCACTTTTGAATTTGTTCAGAAGTATTATTGTCAGTTTTATGTGCAGAGGACTATGGTGTGGGATAAATTTAATCCTACTACTGAAGAAATCCTCACTAATGTTTAGTGTACCTCCTATTCTTTTTGCTTGTTTGCTTCTTAGATAAAGCAAACACATGGTCACATGGTCTGCCTGCAGTATGTCTTTTAAATACTGTACCTCCATATCCCAAATTGAAGTATAAATGACAAGCAAAGAGCCAAAGGACCTTCCACAGAAGAAATGGGGGCCAATTTTCCTATTGTTAATACTATCAAGATGTAAACAAGAGGAATATTAAAACCATGGTTACCAGACCTTTAACTGACACGTTATACATGCCAGAGGGTTGTGTATATAACATGTTGTGTGTAAGAATCTTATGTAGGAGTTAGCAGTAAACATGTCTAATCATTGGCAGGGTGGCATTTTGATTCTAATCACTGCTCATTTCATATTTCATATTTCAACAGCTGGTGTTCTGTATAAAGGAATGCTAACCAATATATTATAAACATTCTGACACCTATTAGCACTAGCAAAATTATAATTGATCCCCCTTTTCTCTTATATCTGTTGGTTCCTTGCTTGTATTTTATACAACACAATTGTTGCAAAAAAAAAAGCTGAGTGTCTCAAAGTCAAATGGGAGAAACAGTCTGTCCACATTCTTTCAGCATTTTTAAAGGACTAAAAGATAAGAGTTGAATCTTACTTTGAAATGCAGTGCTTTTTGCTGTGTTCACCACCAATAGTTTTGATGACTCACCAGTCTTTTCAAGATAACATTGACTAAAATCATGTATTTCCATTTTTTTCTTTTCTTTAAAATCCATATCTGGGATAAGGCAGTGATGCCAAGGTCAGAACATTCAAATGAGTGAGGTTAAAAAAGGGTGCGATTTAGGAATGACTCCACATGGCATCTTACTTCCTTTAGGAGTGAAACTCCACTTGTACATACAGTATATCACATGTTACTAGAGAACCGCTTATCCCACTGTGGAGAGACTTGAGGTAATGACAGTATCAGAATCATTGAGTATAAAGTTCTGCTGCTGCGCATATTGTAATGATCATTTACTAACTGGTTGCTGTACATTAAAGTAACATATATAGTTTCTTTGTGCCACCTACTGGGTTGTAGTCTGTGGAATATCTCTCAGTTGTTGAGAGGGTGGAGAGCTGTGTAGACGTGCCTCAGGTGTATCCAAGTAACACGGGTTAACTTGCAGGCTAAATAACAGAAGTACCTGACACAGGGACATATGTGTTTTCTGTATTTTAAATTCAGGTTTGGCAGAGATGGGGTTAAAAGTTGTAGAATATGGCCATGTTCTAATGGATTGATTGTCAAGCAGCCCTGACCACACTGCCTATAAGAGAAGCTAGGAGACAGCTCCCTGAGAGGACTTGACAGCAGTTGGCTGTGCTCTCTGTCTGCTCCAACATAGCTGTTGCTTGTGTTCTGCTTTCTTTTTCATGTATACATATTTTGTTGCTTTGTTTGTTAAATAAATCTGCACGAAAAGTGCTTTGAACTGCAATCCCCATCTACAGCATCTGCTAGTTCCCTGCTGGCCTTGACCGCATACTTACCCTTCCACTGTCTTGTAATGCATATGTGCTTGTTAAAAGAGTGCTGCTGTCACATTGTGTAACAGTGACACACACACAAACAACACAATCCACAATCTTCAAAAACTTTTAGGCAGTGTGGATTGAAGTAACTGGCTGGCAAGTTGCTGGTATACTGTATGAGCATACTGCTGATTGACAGCCTCTAAGATTGTGCCCATATGAAACCGAGAGGATTTGTTTTCCACAGGCAGACAGATGAGTTAATTAATTATGATAGTGAATTTATTACCATACCGAGCGGACTTCCATAGCCTCAATGCAACTTGAACCTTCGTGCTTGTATTAACCTCACTGCTGTCCCATTACAGCCTCTGAATTGAATCTGAACCCTTGCATTTGTATTAACCCACTGCTGTCCCATTACTGAGCCTCTGAATTGAATTGTCTGACTATGAGATCCCTGCACTGTCTGTGGAGTTCACCAGATTGATTTGAGCGTCTACTACTGATTTTCTGTGCATTTAAAGTAGCAGCTCTGCGATGTGAAGGATTGAGGTCTGTGGATTTTTTTGATTTTTTTTTATTATTATTCACATTCAGATTGCAGTATATATTGAGTTTGTTGGATAGTACCAAACTCTCTATTTTGAATAAAAAAGCTATTACTGTATGCAAAAAGCACAATTGTGAAAATATACAGTACGGTATTCATAAAATACTTCACTGTGAGCTCCTAATTGACAAATCAATGAATTCCGTATTATACACTAGTGTTTGTATTCTTGCTTCATTGTGAAGAAATATGGAAATATGTCACTACTCCCAATTAATGAACACAGCCCTTGTCCCAGTGAACACATACTGTATAACTATGGGCAGAGGTTTTGCATCACCCTAAAATTTAAGATTGAGAATTAAAAAAAAAAAAAAAAAAAAAAAAACTATATGTACAGAATTGATAGTTCATTTAACATCATGTAATCAACATAACTAGAAAATGACATAGCCATAATCTGTCTACCAGAAGCCATAATAGTTCAGTATTTCATGTTAGATTTCAAAATGTCACATTTTTTAATTTGTCAGTTTTTTGTTAAGTATATGGAAAACTACAAAGTGGCATGCAATTCAATATGTTCACGTAACATTAGTCAGCAGGTTTCATTTGACTTTATGAAGCAAAATTAGATATATTGTAATTATATAGGGTGATGCAAAACTTTTGGCCATAGCTGTACTGCAGGGCTTTTCAACTAGTTTTCTTAAAGGGGCCAGATTGGAAAAAAGTAGGCAGGCCAGAAGTATTTTAATCTGCACATTTTTAAGCAGTATAATACATATTATATAAGGTAATGTTTGTATATTGAACAAGACATACAAATGTTACCATATGAATAGTACTTTAATAACAGAACAGTGTGAGTATCATTCCAAACATTTTAACATGTATGTGAAATATTAATAGTATAACTGTTATACTAAAATATACTATAATATACAACCTGAAAGCGTGAACTGTGCGACATTGTGGTTGTAAGTAAAGTAAAAATGTGACACAAAAAACTTTCATCACACAATATGTGAGTATGCCACTGTGACAGGGTGGCTGGGCGGTGACGTCAAGGCAGAAGCAGGAACTAAAAACACTGACACCAAGTACTGCAGTTTAAAATAAAGGGACGTGGCGGCGCCGTTTTATTTAAATAATACAAAAATAAAATAAATATTTAAACAGAAAAGACTTGCTCACAGAGCGAAATAAAAAGGTTAAACAGAACAAAATCACGAACACAAACAACACGACCAGGCTGGGCAATAAATAGCCTCCACTGATCCGTTACGTTATTTTTTTCTTTTAGTTTTGTTTTCTCTCGCTCCTCGCTCGCTCTCTCTGCTCACCCACGAGAGCGCAGAGAGCTGCAGGCTTATATGCAGGTGAGCATCTCCCGATTAGCAACAAATGAATCACTTAATTCGGGAGATGGCCACCTTCTGCACAAGGTTTTTAATTATTCCTGGAGTACCCACTCTCGCCTCTGCCAGAACACACTTTAAATAAAACAATAAACAAACAAAACGCACGGCTACACCGTCATATTTAAATACAAAATAAATGACATGGTGCTTCGCCGTCATATAAATACAATAAAATAAATCATAACAGATACAACAAAACAAATACAAAATACTGAAGGATGGCACCTTGCTCGTCCTCTATAATAAATACATAAATCATAAAACAAATACAAAGTAACACAGGGGCGGAGGGGGAGACCCCGTTCTAAAAAGAAATAAATAAATACATTTTATAGGGCTCCTCGCCCTGTTACAGCCACTCAAAACAAATAAACTTGTGTCTGTTTCTATTCCATCTCGGACACAACAAAAGAAAACTTGAATACGTTAACAGACAGATTAGTCCCATGGAAAGGGATGTACCAGTAATCATGTGTGGCGGAGTGTCCCGCCCCTATTTATTATTATTTGTATTATTGTTTGCGGCGCGGATAACAGCGCCGCGTATTTCTTATTATTTATAATTTAAAACCCTGTGAGGATGCGTGGCTGATCAGCTACTGATAGCTGACAGTCGCGCATCCTTACCAAACGGGTGCAGACTGTGGCCGGGGGTAATAAGATAATTAACAGCTAGTTAACCCTTCGGCCAGAGTATAAGAACCTGCAGCTGTCCGTGCTGCAGGGTTGGGTGTACAGAGAGGAGGTACGGGGAGATAGAGAGAAGACAGAAAATAACAATTGCTAAAACATGCTAGATTAGCCAGCACGACACTTACTTGTTTGTCTGTTTATTCGTTTGGCCCTCGTGCCCTTTGGTTTCTGTTTTGTTGTTTTGTTTAAATCTTTTGTTTTGTTTATTAATAAAATCAGCTGAACGCCGTTGCGTTCAGTTTCACCCGCCCATCCATTGTTGTGGTTCTGTTACTTCCTGGTCCGTGACGTCACCACACCTCACCACTGCAAGTCATCCTGCCACATCATGTTTCTACATTTTGGTTAATTTCCCAAATAATGACATTCAATGTTTCTGACCAAACTGTTAATCTCCTTTGTATGGTCTACTTTCTAATGAATCTCAAACAACAACCAATGAGTGCAAGATCGCACAAGAGCTGCACAAGAATGCTTGTAGGAAGAGCTCAGCGGCTCTACTTTTGAGCTTCTAACTGCTGAGCCCTCTGGATACGTATTTCCAAAAGCTCCTTGTTTGGTTTCAAAATGCCTTTTCACATTACTGACACATATTCATTGCACAATAAACATATTGGCTTTGTGTTCGGTACTGTTGATAAAATAAATAAGTATTTATTGGTCCACTCATTGTTGAATCTATGATTTTCGTCATCGTTTTCTCTTTTTACTAGCTAGATAGAGAGCCATGTTTTAAAAAAAGACAGTAAACAGCTAAAGTCACCCATAGAACACGCAAAGTAGAGCTCAATGGAACTGGCTTGTGTGAGTCGCGCTGAATGGCTAGTGCCTGGAAAGGGGCGGTGTGATGTGTGCGCTGCTTTGCCGGATACAAAACCAAAACACGTCTTAATCATAAATTGATTATTATGGAAGTTGTTTCGCCTTTAATTGATCTACCATTGGGTATATTTGCAGTAATTAATTGTCTGTTGTAACATTCTTATTTTTACATGTGTTTTGAATCCTAAGTAGGCACATGTGTGCATTTGTGCTCATTTTAAGGTAATTGTTCCTTGGTGTGTTTAGCATTATGAGATGTGATACATATTAAAAGATGATATTGTTTAAAGATGGTGCTCACATTAAAATAAATGGGTGCTAAGTAGGAAAAAATGACATTAAAATGTGAAAACTATGCATGTGGGTCTATATAGTATTAAATACACATGGTAAAATAATATCACAGTAAATATCTCAGTTTTGCCTGTCCCATCGTACAGACCCTTGCAGTAATCTTGCAGCCAGTGCATTAGTCCCCGGTTTTTAGTCACTAACGGCAAATATCAATATTCACTCCCTAAAAAATAAAATACATATTTTTTCCTAGATACAGTGGCAGCTAAAAGTACCACCTGGCTTTCCATGTCAGTCGTTTTTACTGTAATGAGGTGCAGGTTTAAATGTATAAAGAAAGTTTCCTCACAGATTCATTTCAGCATGGTAACAGTGGCTGGTACCATCACAGCAGCCCCTATTCTTAATTTATGTTTACATTAAATGACTCATAAAACAGTCTGCTGACAGTAAGTGGCTTTTATCTGCATAAAGTGCTAAAGACAGGACCATTTTCAGGTTGTTTTATTCGTTTGCTTGATTTCTGTGCAGTCCTGTACTGTGCAGTATATGGTTATACTGTCAATGAGCTTTTATCATAAAAGCTGAAGGCAATTCACTTCTGATGGTGTATAAGACTGACTTTGTTTCAATGGGATTTTCTTTTTCAAAGATATCGGATGGGTTTTGTGGCTATGACGGTCAAAAGGTCATTTTAGTTGAACATTTATTATCCCCCCAGAGGATACAATCCCCGGCGACATAGATATAGTGGAGGCTGTTATCCGTATGTCTGAATGTCACACTTATATCTGGAGCACCGCTAATCCAATTGTGATGAGAACGGGATATTTACATGATTTAGTTATTGGTTGTATTACAATTGATTCTGTTCGTACATTTGAACCATCTGTATATTACACTTATATTTTTGCATATATCTGGAAACCCGCTAATTAAATTGTGATGAAACTTGGTATTAACATGATTTAGAATAAGTTATTGAGAGTATTAGACTGTGGCTGTCTCTCTGTCTGTCAGTATGTGTATGTCACACTTTTACATATTTGTTGAACACAAGAAGTTATTCAACATACTGTAAATTAGTCATTTTAATATACTTGAACATGATACTGATTTCCATTACACGAGAGTAGATGTTAAAACTTCATGCTGATTTGAACTCGGCTCTCGCCAAGATAAGCACCAACTAAGACGTAGCTTTACAGTAAACTAATGTGATCCATATGTGTCTCCATCCATTTACGTTTCCTTCCATATGATGATGTAGATATCCTTCTGTCTGGTGTTAATGGCTGAAGTGTAATGCTGGCTCCAGGGATCAGCTTATTTTGCCTCCCTGGCGCATCAGCACACACGACGGCTGCGATGCTGGCTCCGGGGATCAACCAAAGTGCGGCCTCCCCAGCGCATCAGCATGACAACCGTCTGGATTGAGCTAAGTAGGGTACATCTCTGGGGTTTTCAAGTGGGCACCTTCCATCCTCAGTGTTTCGTCGACTAGCCCACGACACCTCAAGAGGGCTCGACGGTGATTCTGGCGTCCCAGCATCACCCCCCTCCGTCCCCCACTCAACTCAGCCCAGCTTACTTACCTGTCCCCAGCCAGAATCTTTCCGTCTCAACCACAGCCAGTTGCTGCTCCTCTCTGCTGCTAATACACCTCATTTGCTTACTTAATGACATCTAGGTTTTAATCACTTATCCAAGTTTCATTAAATTATTACTTGCCACTTCTTATTCTATACTGTTCTGTACATAGTGTTGATATGTATGATGTATGTTAAATATATATATATATATATATATATATATATATATATATATATATATATATATATATATATATATATATATATTATGGATATTATTAAATGATCAGACATGCTCTGAAAACAGATGGCTTTGTGGTGAGGAAATACACACAGGCTGAAGCGCGTATTCAATTATAAATGAAATACTTATACAAAACAACACACAATATAGACAAACAAACACTTTGTAGCAAACAAGAACCGTGCTGTTTGAAATCTTGAAATCCAGCACGAGTAGCAATTGCAGATTATATTTTCTCAGTTCTTACTTGTCTCGTTCCTCCTCTGAACACCCAACCCTGATCAGCAAAAGCTGTTGGTTTTTATATACTGCAGTCGAGGGATTAACTGGCTATCAATTGCCTAGTTTATCTCTCGACCATATTCTGCACAGGCTTTCTCATACGTGTGGTTGACAGCAACTCTGTCAATAATCACTAGCTGCCGACCAGGCATTCTCACGATTTTAGCTGGATGGGGCATTCTAACCCCATCCATGCTGTAAAACAACAATAAACAAGCATTGTGTTTTTAAACACTAAGCAATGCATTTAAATCATAATAATACATCAAATACAAAATACGCACAGGGCCAGGGTGTACCCTGCTAGACATGTGTTTCTGTAGCCCTAATTTTGAATGTAGGTCCGTGGATGTATGATAAATACAGTCATCCTCGGTTAACTCAACATCCCACAGGGATGCCATCTTGTGTCGGCTTATCCAAGGTGTTGAGTCGAGTTAATCACAGGTGCCCATGAGCCATGGCATTAACATGCATATAAGTAACAGAACTCACACGTTTACAGTATTACAGTATTTATAAGTTTATTTTTAGTTAAATGTCCTTATGAAAACGGTTGAAAGAACTGCAGTGAATGACAGTATACAGTACTGTACAAACTCAGTACAACTCGTATAGTTCGATTGAAATAAGAATGAATAAAATAACAAATGTACATTATACAGAATTAACTCTGAACAAGAACAATAATAAACAACACAGTTTCACACAGAAATCAAGCATTGTCGATTGTTTCCCATGCAAAAACTAACTTTTCGCCTCTCACTCTCAAAACTGTCTGTCAAATTAAGCGAAGGTGACGAGTCATCCACCGAGGTTGACTGTATATATATATATATATATAATGTACGTTATCAAATGATCAGACATCCATTTCTGTAGTAAGCTGGACTCCTTGCAGATAGCTGCAGCTTACTGATGATAGTTTAAAGTCCCAATGCAGCTAGTCATGTAGGATTCGCTCCCTCAGCATGCAGTACAGCTCGTTAGGATCTACAACAATGCGGGCCCTTTCATATTGTTTCTACTTATTTACTAAAAGAATGTAAACTTAAATCATTTCTGCAGCAATCTTCCCCTCCCAACCACTATCTTCATTCATAATGTATTACATTTTTGAAAGCAACAAGTAATGGAGTCTATTTTTCCAATAGCAAATTAAATTCAGTGGACTTTGCATTCCCTTAAGAAAAAAAGTATCTTACCATACTGCAAAAATGACTGTAGTCTATTTCCCTTAATTCCAAGACTTGTTTTATTAAAATATAAACGTATACTGTGACTTCATGTAGATAGTAATATAAAGTATCTGTAGTCTCAATATTGCATGTAGGCTACAGTACAATCTGTTGATGGGTGGCTTTAGGATTTTCATCGATTTTCACTCATTATCATGCTTGCAATAGTTGTATTATTATTATTATTATTATTATTATTATTATTATTATTATTATTATTATTATTATGTATTTCTTTATTCTTTCTAAACAATACGTTAGATTAAAATGTATAGGCTACTATATAGAACATAATAGTGATCATGTTTTTATTCACTAAGGGGTATATTGGATTTTTTGCTGAACTATAGCATATTCTTGTATTACTTCCAATGATAAATTATTTTTGCATTAGTGATTACCTCCGCTGTTGTAATATTACTTTTCTTATACTTCAATAACAACAGTCATTTTGAGTTCTAGACCTGCATATCAATCAATCAAGCTTAATTTATTTAGCGCCTTTCATAATGGACCACCATCACAAAGCGCTTTACAAGATATAGTAATCAGCATTAAGCAGGAGATCATTTACAATCCGGAGCAGAGCAATTTCAGTTCTGTGATCCGGCCGGAAGCCAGACTGCAGAGATTCAAGCAGATTGTTATCTGTGAGATGTTTCATCAGCTGGCTGGCTAATAGCCCTTTCAAGAGTTTTGGAGAAAAAAGGGAGATTGGAGATTAGATACAGCCGGGTCAAGGGAGGGTTTTTTGAGTACTGGCATAGCTCGGGCAAGCTTGAGGGCAGCAGGAACCAAGCCTGAATCCAGGGACAGGCTGAGAGTGTGCATAATGGAAGAAGCAAGATCAGAAGCACAGAGACGGACGAGATTAGTCGGCCAGGGGCCCAAGAGGCATGTGGCAGTAGTATAGGGTTGCGATATGTGAAGAGTTAACTAAAGTAGCTCAGGCTCCGGTGTGCATCACAATGAATGAAACACTAACATTATTGTATTTATATGTCTCTTTTTTTAGCTGCACTTCACACTTGAGAATTGAAGTTGTTCTGGTCACCCAGTTAGGAAAAACAACATAGCAGTTTGATAGCTAGATTAATGAATCCTTTTCACTAAAGCAAACCAATCACAATGTTTAGCAATGCCAGCAATTTCTTAGTCTTTCACAAGACAGTGAAAAAGACATTTGTCAAACTTTAGTGCTGTACAGTAAAATCATAATAAGGGGAACTCATTAATCAGAGTGCGGTGGGTAAGCCATCTATCTATATTGGTTGGAATTTATTTTCTTATGTTGACATCTACTTTTGTATGATTGTAAGCTAAAAATAAATACGTTTTAAGTGTCATTTGATTTTTTAGTTTGTAATGGATGACCCCTGATGGCCGGGTAGGCACAGTGTACGTGTGTATAAGACTACAAACCTGTTAGGGGGGATTTCCCGAAACTGTAGCATGTCTGTCTTAGCTTTAGTGCCAAGCTTTGGCGGTTCAAATCCGGACCGCGGAGAAAATAATAAATAAAAAGTGACTTGTTTATTATTAATAGCGTTAAAATTAAACTATACCAAATCATGTTTTTTATTTACAACCAATATATCTGGTTTTCACGATCACGTCGCCTTAAGTTCAAACCAAAATTGCAGATATTTATTAGTGCCATAGCCTTATCTTTTCGCCTACTATTTCGCCCCATTGTCACTGAACTTCATGCATCCATGCATCCCTTCCTGCAGTGTCATCGGGCAGTGTGTTCCGGGCTTAAGGTTACAAATTGTTAAAACATGTGAACAAATCTCATTCATAACAACAAGTATATAAAAGTCTAATTTCCATAACTACAAATATTGAACTATCTAGGTAGTCTCTGTATCGTCGGCATCACAATCTGTTAAATTTCTGTTTCAAAGTGAGTTGTCTTCGTTAATTAAAATCCTCCTTTTCCAAGTGAAAATTAACTCCTGATAAATTATGACAACTAACACGAATTTGCTTTTAAATTCCCACACAAGCAAAATAAATAGTTGTTAATGCTCGTTAAGATATTAACTTTATTTTGTAAATCACATTTGGACGATTATCTAATAACGAAATAGGCATAGTGACCGCTTGAAAATGCCAAAATCAATGCTACACACCGATTTGTTGATTAACACTGGAGTTATCATTTACGACCTTTTGAAAATCCTACCCAATGGGTCTTGCAGGCGACATGAGAGCTCCACCTGACAGCTCCGCAAGTGAGTGTGTGCATCCCAGTCCTGACCTGAAGACGCCCTCTCAATACTGCAGAATGCTAGTGCTCCCTCTCTAAACTGTGGGCTAATTGCTAATCTGGTTGTGCAATTAATAGCTCTTGTGTATCACCCCATACTTTTAAAAATAATAATCCTCACTTATTAAAGAAAGTTGCTACTTTAAATTAACTGTAGCTATCAAAAGAATTCCATTTTTCCAGCCATGCACTATATAGGTCTCATATCTCGATTGGCAAGACATGTAACAATCTCTGTTGGCAAGACAGCTAGTAAGATGCTTTCACCCCGAAGACACTGCTGGGGTGAAATGACCTAGGAAGTAAAGCAGTAACAGGTTTCCTGGAAATCAAGACAGCAAACTTTCTTTAACCTAGTGTAGTACCAGATGTCATGTTTTGAAATGAAAATAAAAAACATATTTATGTATTTGAAATAAAAAAAACAAGAATTTGTGCAGAAATAATAAAAAGGTAAAGGGACAGCAAACGGTAAGCTTCTTACTCTTTATAGCATCTATATTTTCTAAACATGCCATGCCTTGCCTATTGAATATCCTGTGTGTTTTCTCTATCTGCTTACATCATCATTGAACATGCTTACTAACAATCTGTACTGCACTATGTATGAAGCCCAGAGGTGAAGCGCTGTGCCCTGATCCTAGCAACACTAAATATGCTTCCCACCACTTTCCTTGAGGATTTTCAAAAGCAAATTTGCCGGAATAGTCAGTAAGCATGGGATGATCTAACCAAAAAAACAACACAGAAGAGTAGACGACACACATAATAGGTAAGAGAATGCTAGATATAAGGAACGTGCAGATAATGTAAAGCATCCATAGTAGACCTAGGTTGAAAGTATTATCTGTACTTCTCATACTAATTTCACTATAAATGCCATTTGGAAAAGTGAGCACTTTCTATTCTGCTTTTGTGAGAAATAGCTCTGGTACTTTGAGTCCTCAGAACTCAAACTGTCTGGTCAAGGGCATGGGATCCCAAAGTGAAGTTTAACTGGAGCTACTTAACTGAGCTAGAAATCTTATGAGAAAAGTTACTCTCACATACCCTGACCCAATTAAATACAGAGAGAATACTTCAGTGAACAAAATATTTCTTTCTATGGTGTGAAGACTATTTATAGAAAATGATAACCAGAAAAATGCATATAACAATCATTTAAAAAACTACTACGACAGAGTAGTGATATTAAGTAATACCCTTGAAGAAGGGAAATGCATCACCTCTATAATGAATTGTGAGATTATAGTCCTGGACAAATAATATTCGATTAAACAAGAATATCCATCTCTCACTTTGCGATAGCTCTTCAGTTAGGTCTAAGGAAAGGTCACGTCTTCATGACGAATCAGTTGTATTTACTAGTAGACATATTTAAATCAGGAGTTTATGCCATTGGTTTGGCAGTACAGCATGACAAATGTTATAGTGCCGGCTGAAATTAAAAAGTACTTCCGATCAGCTTTTAAATCACTCAAGGTAATTACCATTGATTGGTACTCAATTGTAATGGGAAATGCAGCTCTTCATGCCCTGAAATTAGCAGGTTAATCAATACGTTTGTCTGGTTTCATTTAAAATTTACCAACAAAACATTCTTAAACGTAATGACTTGGGAGAATATGAGTATCTGTACACCCCTAATTCTACCAAAAGAAAGAGCTTGGGTCAGAGTCTGGAATCCAGCCATGTACCTCTGCCAGCAATATGACCTTATGTCCCAATCCACAATATCTACTGTATTACTGCTAGTGTGGCATACCCATGTGGAAGAATATAGTAAACGAGACCACAAAAGATGCTGTAGTGTTGAAGTGATCCCGAATTTGGAACACTGTCAGTTCGTTTTTGTTTCTCTTTTGAAATGTCTAGAAGTTGTGTTCCTGTCCTATATGAAGAAGGGCTTCCCTCAGGACATGTACACAGAATCATGCCCAAACCTTTATGAGTTTAATAGCAATTATTCTGCTCCAGATACATGACAGCAGTGTACGCAAGCCTTCCAAAAAACCCACAGGCAAGCCTCACTTGCGCAGGCAGTTCTCTTATCATTGGGAGCTACAATATGAAACAACAGATGTTACTGAGAGAAGGACTTTAAAATCCCTCCAAGAGAGCTAATGTGGGTTATCTGTTCCAGCACATCTGCTGCTTCAAGCTTCTGTGCGCTTACCCTCTGTGCGTGCACTCAAAACCCTGCTAGGGGGCGCTGGAGAGAATGAGAAAGCCACCGTCCTATTCAAGAGGCCCTGAGTAAAGTCATTGTGGCTAACAAAATGCCTCCACCAAGATACACCAGTTTTGCACTTCCAATAACTACATAGGTCTCAAATATTTAGCAACCTTGTATTTTCATTTTAACATTAGACCCACCAAGATTACGGACTACATATAACCACCTCATCCGCAAAATGTGCGGCTCCATTACGCCCTCTAGTCCCGCGGGCGGAACACGGAACTGCACGTAAATATTATATTTCAGAACTCATTTTTAATATTATTACAAAAGCAAAAGAGAAAAAAAGCTGACTTGATATCAAAATCGTTGTTTTCCTACCGTCAAACAGCGAAGGAATTTTTCGAATCCGTCATTTCACCGCTGAGATATCCCATTCACAATGTGTCTAGTACCCCCTTGCATTCAAAACAAAAGCAATCGACTAGCTTGCGTTTTGCTGCTCTGGTCTTACAACCTTGATGACGATGAAATCTCCCTGATCACGTTGTAGGGGAGGTCACAAGCTTTCCATTCATGCCTTTACTTTGTTTGTAACCCAATCCATCACAGAGTAATCGATGTGCAAACAAACACGCCCACCTCTAGAATGAGATAAGGGGGGAAAAAAAAAAGCCTCTCAAAGGCAAATGCATGTGGCAATGGCTAGCCTGTGAGGTGCCAGAAGATAACATCCCTTTTAGAACTTAGTATATCAATTGACATAAAGATTTAAACAATCTTTATTTTTGGAGAGGTTTGGGGACCCTTGGGCTTAGCTTTGTAAAAACTCCTGTAGAATTTGATCCCTTTGTTCAAATTTCCAAATTTTTACCCAGTATATTAGACATGTTGGTGAAGCACTGGACAAAAATCTGGCTCTTTTCATATGCTACAAGTTGAAAAAATGACTATAGAACATAAAAAAATGAAAAGCGTTTGTTGTTTTTTTATGTATTTTTTCTGGATATCTCCTTCCAGTGTGGTACTGAGTAAGACTTTTATCACACCTGAGGTTTTAGTCTTGATGCCCAAGGGGTTACCTTGAATTCAAGCCCTGAACCATGCCTGTGCTGTCTATACTTTGGAAGATATTGTGATTTATTTAAGGGCACAGCCCCCCAGGCGGAAATTGTCTGTGAGGGGCTGGGGTTTTGACAGGTTAAAAACGGCTTCGATATAAAAATGAAAAACAAACAATCGGATACAAATTCATAACTTCAACTTCATAACATTTTCAGAGCAGAAACTATGTATTTACATTGAAAATTAAACCTTTTTTCAAAAAGAGCACATATACATAAACATGAAAAACTACGCAATAAACCTCTGTAAGTGTAGAAAGCTGTATGCACATATAACATTATAAAATATAAATATCTAGTTATAAAAATAGCCTAAAACAAAAATATAACATAACTTATGCAACGTGAAAGCGCTTTGAGTGAAACAGAGTTCAAAGGCTGTCTGTCTGTTCAAAGTTCTATTTGCTTTCTCAGTACAATCTGCGCAGAAAACACGCTTTTCAGCTGTACCAGTGCATTTGCCACAGACTGCCTTTTCACAATGGGCACAGACATCAAAAGTTATATTTTTATTGCATTTAGCAACCTGGCATTATCTTTTATTCCGTGTGCCAGTGGGCGCAGTGCTGGCTGAAGGTTCAGGGGCATTTGCTGGCCGGCTTTCGTGTCTTTTATCAAAATTAGCTCCAGGGCTAGCTGCAAAATGATGTCCCTCCGAGTGATTGTGTTGCCGGTGCACTCCTTGTACAAAACCAAACCGTTGATGGCTGCCAGGCCCAAAACATTATAAAAAACAGACACAGGCCACCTGCGAGTACCACCTTTGACAGAATACAGCCGTGCCATTTGATCCAGTATATCCACACCATACTTCGTTGCGTTGTAAAATGCTTTTGTTTAGCACATTTTAAAAAATGTGTTTAGCACATTTAAAAAAAAATTTTACACCTGTACACACTCAGAGTGGCACAGTCGTTCTCCCTGATGAGTGTAGTGTCTGGAGTGCAGGGGGATTCGCACGGCGTGAGCTGTTGATGGTAACTCTATTCAGAAGACATGCAGAAGAGAAAAAAGTAGCGTAGCTATATCACACTGATTCAACGTGCATATTTTTTGACAACTGCTAATAATAATAATAATAATAATAATAATAATAATAATAATAATAATAATAATAATAATAATAATATATGATGTGTACAATGACTTTCATTAGTGTTTCAGCACTCGGACGTTGATTTTATTACAAAGCCCAGACTAAATTGTCGGCTATATTGTATTGATTTCAATATGTTGCATAAACTGCGGGTCTGGCGGTTGCAGAAGCAAGTGCTTATAACTTATTAATTTTTATAATTCTGATGCTGAAACACCGTATGGGTATTTAATTCAAATATTTAGTAACACATAAGGACGGACATGCACGAGATATTCACATACGCAGAGATATTTAAATTTGAATTGCACAAGCCGTTCAAAAAGCAGCTACGGCGGTGTTAGTGTTAAAACATGTTAGAAAATTGGAATTCTAAATATTCTGTCCTGATTGGTCAAAACGGGTCACGTGGGTGTGTTGATATTACAGCATATCAACATGGATCGGCACTTCTTTTCAAAAATGGGCAAATCACTATTAGATATCCATACACCACTAGAATTTTGAATCGGACATCACTCTAATTCAAGTAGTGAAAAAAAGCTAAAGTAATTATTCAAATCAATTCAAGATGACCAACAACAATACTTTTTGGAAAGTATATAAAGGCGTCGCAAGGGAGTGTGAGCGGACAGCAGATGAGGGACGTCTCGCTACCACCAAACTAATCTTTGTGGTGTGAGCCTGCAACCTCAAGGACCCTTCTGCCTAATGAAGGCATAGAGGGATCTACCACATTGAGTCGGTAGAACCTGGTGAATGTATGCAGAGTAGCCCAGCTAGCCGCTAGATATCAGTCAATGAGGCACCTCTAAAGAAGCTATAGCTCGCTCCTATTATATTTGCCTACTACTTCTTTCTGTTCACTATACCACTCATTTATCTTTGGACGGGAGCTTCGAGGGGGCGGCGCTCAATTGGCCGAGCGTCGTCCGGGGAGAGGGAGGGTTAGGTCGGCCAGGGTGTCCGCGGCTCACCGCGCACCAGCGACCCCTGTAGTCTGGCCAGGTGCCTGCGGGCTTGCCTGTAAGCTGCCCCGAGCTGCATTATCCTCCGACGCTGTAGCTCTGAGGTGGCTACACGTTGAGTCTGCAGAGTGTAAAGAAGCGGGCGGCTGATGGCACACGCTTCGGAGGACAGCATGTGTTCATCTTCGCCCCTCCCGAGTCAGCGCAGGGGTGATAGCGGTGAGCTGAGCCTAAAGGTAATTGGGCATTTCAAATTGGGGAGAAAATAATAAAAACTGATTGGCAAAAACTAAATTAAAAAAAAATAATAATAATAATAATAATTGCAAAATGTGCTTTGAGCAAATGCACAGTTCCCAAACAGATTTTGAAGATGCTGCTCAATCTGCGAATAGCAATTAATTGTGCTGTGTTAAAAGTGGGCATCAAGTGAAGTACATACTTTTTAATAAAAAATAAAAAAAAATATTGAATGAACATAAAATCAGTAAATTATATGTATGAGATACACGTCATTGATTGATTATTTATGTATTTATTATTTATGCAGGAAGTTAACTCATTGAGACCGTGGCCTCATTTGCAAGGGGGTTGTGGTAAGCAATTTAGGAGGATTGTGACCTCAAACAGTAAACTTCAAGCGAGTTTGAAATAACGTTCGTAATGTTTTCAGCTTGTTATTTAGAAAATATAGTTTTAGAAGAAAAACACAATTGAAATTGGATTGTTTTATTCATATTATAAGACTACTATATACACAGTATTTAAACTGCAAAATCAAATGTCAATCCATATTTGACTAATCACTGTTTTTTAAGCGAGAAAGAATACTTACAGACCCGATCAGCACCAGACAGTGCTGCACCTGTGGAATAAAGACAGAGACTGCTTTTGACAAGAAAGACTTTTATTTTAAATGATGACAACTTTGGTAAATTAACATTTTCAAAAGAAACCATATAGAGAACTCCACTGGGCTACTGAGCCTCATTTTAAAACTGTTTTGATTGTTTAGATAATAACTGTCAGGTAAAATTAAAGTTGTTAAGTCAAATTATATACATGTAAAGAGACCATAAATAATAAATAATAAAAAAACTAAAATAATATTTACTCATACAAATCAGACCGAAGACTGAAGAAGCTGTCTCTTCTTTTCTTGGAAACTACGTTGTGTTTCTGAAAGGAGAATCCACCCTCTAATCACATATGTAATCAAACTGTTCCTATAAATAGCCCTATCATCTACACCTCCTTGTTAGTCCTTTGTTTGGTCCTCCTCCTGCTCTGCTTCCACCTTGCAGTGTGCCTTGTCTAGAGGGAAGGTGGCCCTGAGTACCACTTGTTCTGCCTGCTAGCATTAGCTGTCATCAATCAATATTCATTACATAGTAGTTCGGCCAGCGTATAGGGGCGGCTATTGAGCTCCAATGGACAAGGCAATGGGCCAAAGTATGTTACGTTTCATCATGGAAATAATCATCTGTCAAATTCAATAAACAACTGTTCATTTCAAATCTTAGTGAGACACACAGACTGGACCTCTCCCCTCCTGCTGATGTTTAAATGCTCAAATCACAAAATGGTTATTTTTGTCGGTGATTGACTGAATCCTGACTCTTAGTGTAACATATGTAACGAATGGAAGTGCACAGCAGGTAAGATTTATGGAATTGTTGTGTTAACTACAATCACTTCAAGGGTGTCAAGTTCAAATGTGTCCATGTTAAGAGTGCTAAACTTTTAGTAGTGCACTAACATTTAAACTAAATATCAGTCCTGCATTACTTTAGTAAGCTATTTATTTGCTTTGTTGTTGCTTTGTTTTAGTACATACATTGCTACTAAATGGAGAGCACTCTAAATGTGAGTTAATTTACTGTGTGTCTTTGTGTCCAAGGGTATACTGTACACCCCCTAAGCAGCTGAGAATCAGACAAGCTGGCATTATCTAGAATTCACTGACACTGAAAAAAGTGATGCAGTCAGCATTGGTCTCTGAAGTAGTCTTGTTAATGCAGCTATTTCATTTTCTTCCCATCTGAATCAGTAGAAAAAATCCAATTTGATAATGGAAACGAACTCTACTAGCTGGAGGAAACATTTGTTTTCCATGCCCCCCATTGTTTTTCATCAAAAGCTTTTTACAATTAAAGAACTTGCAGAACAGAAATGACACATTGACGGCTTTTTAGCACACATACCTCAACTCATGTTTCTAATATTTCTGGGCGTGTTTTCTTTTGTGTACTTTTTTTTTGTTTCTGGTGGTTTGACCTGCATGGTGTCCATAAATATGTAATACCACACCTTCCTTATAAAACCAGACTCTCTAGGATTATGTTGACCAGGAGGGGAGAGGTCCAGTCTGTGTGTCTCTCACTGAGCAGGAGGGAAAAGACCAGTCTGTGTGTCTCACTGAGCAGGAGGGGAGAGGTCCAGTCTGTGTGTCACTGAGCATGGGAAGGGTTCAGTATGTCCCTCATTGACCAGGAGGGGGAGAGCTATGATCTGTGTATTTATAACTGATCACTTTGTTAAAACGTACAGACCTCCTTTCATTTCCCCTCCCCCACCCATGATATTTGTAGACAGGAGATCCTTTGCCATGTAAATGTCTATTTAATGACTCACTTCATTCATTAAGGGAGGAAGGGGGCTGGTATCTTAACACGGCAGAGCTGGAAGACAAAACTAGTTTCACATCCCTCCTAACGTGCAGAGTTTGCTGATCAGATGGGAGAAAAGACCCTTTAAGACTGAGAAGAATAGGATTTATTTTTCAAGGTCCAGTGCTCTCCTTTCTCTTAACTCTGTAACATCCAGTGTTTTATTTTTGCTAAGTAATATTCTGAAATATGTGCATTTACTGTACACAGAGTTCAAATACACCCCTTATTTAGGACTGGATCTCATTTTATACTAACCGTGCAGGAATTACTGTTTTGAAATGTTAAGGTACCTCTTCCTTATAAGTGGTAGTAATTACAGATTAAAGCTGCAGCCTAAATATGATTCCTGGGTTAGTGTTTACTGCATTCCTCCATGGTTTAACTTTCTGTGTACTCTGCTTCATAAGAAAACCAGACGCTGTTGGCATACCAGCTTGTTTTCATTATTCAAAGACCACTTCAGTATGATCGTGTTAACATAAAGTGAACAGATTTTTAAGTCCTTAGACTGGGACAGTATGGAAATATTGTGAATAACTTCCAAACTACGGGGAAGCTTTAGAGTTTTAATTTTCACTTTGGCAATGTTTGATATTCAGAATGGAATCTTTTACTTTCAAAAGTAAAATAAATAATAAATGATCTTATTGTCTTTATAATTTCATTTCTACACAACAAGTATAGTTATTACATTACACAGTAGCAATTCAATAATATAAAATTCCGAGATTCTGTTTTATTGCTGATTACTGCTGAAATTAGTCCCTTTTCTACCTTGGAAACTGCATCTTCTCTCTTTGATTTCCACTTTCCATCTTGCTCTGTCTCTATGCTATCCTCCAGTGTCAAATCTGCAAACCAGACCCTGTATGAAAACATAACATACAGTATCTCAATATTTCTATTTATTAAACGGTTACTTTGTAGAATCTATTTTTTTCAAAATATGTAATTTCTTACCATTTAATATGTTTGTTCTGTATTTGTTCTGTATATTTTCTTTCTATCGCAGTTTCTGCTTGGATCATTAGTGTGCCGTGATTAATAGATACTAGGAATTTTTTTCAACCACTTTCTTCTATTAAACTATTACTATTAAACGTGATGAAATCTGTTAAATATTTAATCTTCTGACTGTGTGTGGCAATGTGCCCCGCCCCTGTGTGCATATTATGTGTTGTATGTTGCGTACGTGTGTTAATGTTGGTGTATAGTCATTGGTACACGGGATATAAACGTGTCTGTGTTTCACGTGTATTTAAAAAGTGTAGATTTGTATTTAGGCACGAGGAGGGCACAAATCACTTAACGTGCTGGTTAAATGTAATATGTGAGCACGGGGTTGCACGTAATGAATTCACGTGCTGGGATTCAAGTGAATAATTAATTAGTAATTGAATCCCAGCACAACAGTATATATAGAGACACGTAGCACTCAGTCTGGGTTGGGTGTTCGAGAGTGGAGAACGGGTGAGAGAGAGAGAAGGAGAAATAAGTTTAGAATATCAATTGCTATTACGTGCTGGTAGGACCAGCACAATACTTGTTTATTTAAAACTCACCGTGTTTGTTTGTGTGTCTGTCCGTGCACTGTATAGTCCGTTTTGTTTGTCTCTTTATTTTGGCGTGAAGTGCCGTGTCCTGTTTTGTGTTCAAACCTTTTATTTTTCTCTTTTTTTTTTAAATCCAAAAATGCTGTTCCTGCTCTGGCCTGAGTCCTGGAGGCGCTGTAGATCCCACGCAGGACACCACGTGTCACAAAGAGGGCCGGAGTGGGTGGCGTCAGACCAGATGCAGGAAATAAACAGACAGATTTGGGTTTTGGTGAAGCTGAGCGAATGCTTACGCTCAGCATTTAATAACAGAACAGAAAATAAAAGGTTTCAACAGACAAAAACACTGGACACGGCACTTCACGCCAAAATAAAGAGACAAACAAAACGGAATATACAGTGCACGGACAGACACACAAACAAACACGGTGAGTTTTAAATAAACAAGTATTGTGCTGGTCCTACCAGCACGTAATAGCAATTGATATTTTAAACTTATTTCTCCTTTTCTCTCTCTCTCTCGCCCGTTCTCCACTCTCGAACACCCAATCCAGACTGAGTGCTACGTGTCTCTATATATACTGTTGTGCTGGGATTCAATTACTAATTATTCACTTGAATCCCAGCACGTGAATTCATTCTGTGCAACCCCGTGCTCACATACTACATTTAACCAGCACGTGAAGTGATTTGTGCCCTCCTCGTGCCTAAATACAAATCTACCTTTTTAACCCTTTGCGGTCCATTTATTAATCGCGCGTCGGGTACGCCAGGTCTAATTAATTTTCACACGCGCAGTTAATTTTATACGCGCTGTTTAAAAGTATTTTTTTTCACAGTCAAACGGGTTTAAATGGCCCTGCATATCAACAAAGCACACACTAGGCATCTCCAGCCCCGCCCCAGCCTTTTGTTTGCTATAGCGTTCAGCTGTGTAAGAAATAAATAATAATAATAATAGTCGTACATACCGATCGATCATCTCCAGATCACTCGTTTAATCACCAAACTCCTCAATAATGCGATCCAAGTCATTATTTTATTACTATAACATCTGAAAAAAGCTCTGCAAATGTCCATGATAGTCTCAGTGCGCTGAAGCACTTAGCCAGCTTGTTTACTATGGACGCCCATTATCTGATACCTGATACCATGTATGACTATTCATGAAATACGCCTTTTTTTTTTTTTTTTTTTCCGACTTGTCTCGGCTCCTGTCGCTACCACTCGGCAATTGAATGGTTTTCTCGGCTTTTTCCGGAGAAAAAACGACTAAACACCCGTTTATTGCGTTGCTATAATGATGTCGGACCCAGTCCGACAAAGGACCTGTGAGGAATAATTGCAATGTCGGACCCAGTCCGACAATGGACCGCAAAATCACACGTGAAACACAGACCCGTTTATATCCCGTGTACCAATCTATACACCAACATTAACACACGTACGCAACATACAACACATAATATGCACACGGGCGGGGCACATTGCCACACTGTGCAATAAATGAAGCCCACTGTGACAAGCTGACCGAGGTAAGGAGACTCAAGAGTCAGGATGTGCAGGGAAAATAATACTTTTAATTTAACAAAATACACAAAACAAAAGGCACGATGGCCAACCAAAAAGACAAACATAAAAACAGGCTTTGAACATAAACGATACCAGGCAGGCGTCTTCTCACTCTCACAAACACTCACCAACTAACATACCCAACCACTCCCTTTTATACAGGTGCCTGGGCTAATTGGGAAATTCGCACCTCATTAACCCAGGCACATTCCACACATTCCTCACACAAACTCACTCACTGAACCACACCCCAAACTCACTCATATCCACTCTAAACAATACAAAAACCACAAGACCACCACAAAATAGGCTGCACCCCATCACACCCACTAATCAGCTTTTCTGGGTTTTGTTTAGAAGCTGCCCTGATTGCAGAAAAATAATTTCCTTCTGAAGTAGTTATTAAGTATAGTAATAGTAATCCACGTAGGCAAACCCTTTAAGTTTCTCCGTATAGTTGTATTTCCAAATTCCCCCCTTTAACATGCTGTAAGCTGACGACCGTTGCTTAAAAACATGTCAATTGCATGATGAAATTTCCTGCCTATTCCATTTTTCGGTACCAATCAATGGTCATGAAAAAGTGTCTTCTATCAATCTAAATTAGATAACTACCCATTTTATGAAGGTTCATTTCTTTGCTGATCTTGGCTGTTTATTTTTTTGAGCCAACAGTATAGGCTGAGACATGGATCAAGCAGTAATACGATTACATTGTATTCCTTTTCTGATCAAATGAAATTACGAAACTAATACTATTCAATCTTCCTTAATATACTGTGACAGAGAGCGAATGAATCCAAGTCAACAATCTCCCTCCCGACCAGTGAGGGCGCTGTGTCAGGAACAGTGTGCCCTGTACTGGATGGTTTGGCAGTTTATTCCAGGGTCAGTCGGAAGCCGGCCATCCAGGAAGGGGGCGGAGCCACAATACCAGAAGTCATCACTTCAATGCGGTAAGCGATGTGAGTCACGGATTGGAGGGGGGTGACGGAGGGTATTTAGGGGAAGTGGTCGAGCTCTCTTCCTTCGTTGTGGTTACTGAAAGGACATTTTTAGGAAACGGAAGTAATTAATTATCGTGAGTGTTTTGTGTTTTGTTTCTTTGATAACTGTTTGTCTTTTGTCACTGTTAGACGGCTACTAGCCAGCACCAAAACACGGACTACACTGCACCACTGTTTCACAAACTGTTGTCTTTCACCCCACCTGCACTCGAGCACTCACTGTCTGGTGAAGTGACCGTGTCTGTGTTTGGTGTTGTTATAAAGTGTCATATTATTTTGGGACTGAAACCCTGGTTTTGCACGGAGCGATACACATGGCTGTGTAGAGCCGTGCTTATTATTTAAATGTTGTTGACACGCAACCCAGGCAAATAAAGGAGCTGCTTTATTGAACTTTCACTGTCTTGTGTGTGTTATTCCTGAGCACTGCACCAACTACACCTGCACACGGCAAGCCACTTTGCCACATATACGCATAATCATTATCCTATGTAAAATGTGCAGAGAAGCTTTCAGATTGTCAGGAGATACTTTCTCATTATCATTGATTGGTACTGAAAAACTACATAGACAAGGCAGGAAATGTCATCATACAAATAACACATTATTAACAGGTTCCTTTCTGTTTTAAGTGATACCTGTCTGCTTAAAACATGTTAAAAAGAAAATTTGGAAATTAGAATATTTGGAGAAACTCAAAGGGTCGACCCCATCCCCAGTCCCCCTAGTAATTCCAGCTCTAATATTTGCCACTTTTGCTGAAGGAAAAACATGCGTTTTTATCAATGTGTTGTTTATCTTCTATTGAACTAATAGCTGTGATAAAGTCAAATATGTATAAAATACATTATATAGCTATCCCACGTATGCAACAGATAGCATTAATCTTAAATATGAATACAACATTGTCTATTTTTTTTCTTAAACTTTGCAGGATAAAATATACTTCTTCTATAATACATTTAACACAGAAATAAAAAATAAGGGGTTACCAAATTTAAAATGAGATTAATCCTGCCTCTAGGCAGCTTATTTAGATATTTTTTAAAGGAAGGTAAAATGAAACAAGGACGTGATTCTTTTCTGTAATTTTTAAACTATTTGTATCATATACAGTACTCAGCTATCAATGTAAATACTGTTTTTAAATAAATTAAATGGGCACCTGGAGACCTGAAACTATTGTATTTCATTATTGCTAAAAACAACATAACATGTATACGTAAAGAAATAAAAAATGTTATGAAACAACATGAATTTTCCAAATGTGAAAATAACTTTTGTATTCATTAACATAAGTTTCTTAGAGGGTACCAGTGGTGAACTGAAAGACTTATTTCAATAAAAAAAAAATGTTTACAAATACTTTTGTCATATTTTACAGCCCCTTCTATTGTTGTGAGGGGCTATTCTGATGCACAAAGTGTTCAAACCATGACAAGCTTCAGTGCACTGCGTTGTAAACATGGCACGGTGATGTGACTTGACAGTGTGGATTTCCGCAACTGAAGCAAAGTCGTTTGCATGCAGATATACTAATATCATGGCTGTAGATAATAATTTCAACACAATACAATGGTACCTGTATGAGCCGTTCATGTTAGACTACCCTAGTCTTACCTGTTCAGGCAGCGAGAGTGATGATTCAGACGAGGATAGGCGCCAGTTTGTTTTAGCAACAGTCAGTGGATAAAACCACCCGCAATTCTCTGATTGGTTGCAAATATGAACATTGACTGTTCAGTAATTCTCCAGATTTGCACAGCGCTGTACAGTTGCTTTTCGATGCTACTGGACATTCAACTTCGCTTTAGTCACATCAAGTGGTGTTGTACTGTAATAAGTCAGATATGTAACATAGTAGCCTGCATGAAAATACAATATTCTGTATGCTGGGGGGGGGGTGGATGGGACGAAATGAGTGCCCCAAGAAATTTTCTGGGGACACTGGGACCAGTGTTCCAAAAGTGAGATTGTCCCGTCCAAAACAGGATGTCTGGTCACCTTATGTTAATACGATTCCGGTCCTAAAGGGTTAAGCCCTGGAGTTAGTCTGGTTGTTGGACTCTGTCCAGGACCATAATGTCCTTTTGGTACTGTGGTGACCACAACTGGACACATATAGAATTATTTTGTTAGCTACAATCACTTTAATGTAAAAAGCTGTAGCTTGAAAGTGACTTCTTTTACACAAATTAACCTATAATTCTACATAATTAGATATCTTTAGATATATTATTAATATTATAATACTCCCCTACAACAGTATGCAACATATTTGTGTGTCATATTTGCTAGAGGCCAAACAGGTTTAGAGAAGAAACATTACTGGCATTATTATGGTAATGAAGTATAACATCTCATTATTCATACAGGCACAGCCGTTAATAGCCATGCATGTGAAGGGCTACAGAATAACTCATTTGTGGTTACCAAGCAGCATTCTCGGTGTGCTTTCTAAAATACTTATAATAGATACTTATCAGTGATGACAGTGATGAGGTTTTGAAACAAGCTGTGAGAAGCGTGTCAATACTGTGCTTTAGTACCGCCGTTATCATTAAAACCATTAGCATTGGAAGCCTTGATGTTTTAAGTTTAATATAATTTCAGTATCTGCCAAGTTTGAACTAAATGTGTTGTATAATATACAAAAGTTAAATATACTCATTTAGTAAACCTGACTTTGCATGCAGATTAATTCACAGTGCTCATCTAATATGGGGAAAGAACTCTGACCAATTTGAGACAAGCAAACTGAATAGCTTCATTTTTTTAAAAATACAGTTTAGAAGATTTGCATATACAGCTATGGCCAACTGTTTTGCATCACCCTATAGAATTAACTACTTTTGCTTCATAAAGTTAAATGAATCCTGCTAAATAACATTACGTTAACATAGTGAATTACATGCTGCTTTGTAGTTTTCTATATACTTAACGAAAAACTGAAATATGTGACATGAAATACTGTACTAGTATCATGGCTTCCGGTAGAATATCATTTTGTAGTTTATTTGATTACATGATGTTAAATAAAAGATCTAAATTATGTTCATATAGTTTTTCTTTTTAAATTATCCCTCAATCCTAAAATTGGGCACTTTATTAGGACCTGCACCTAATATCAATTTGGGCCACCATGTGCCCTGATCACAGCCTTGAAACAACATAGTAGATACTAAGTGCTGGAAGGTGTCTTGAGGAATTTGAATCCATTCAGTCACTAATATTTCACACAATTTGTGCAGAGGTGTAGGCAGAGGATTGTGATGATGAATGGGATGTTCAAGTTAATCTCAAACATGCTCCATTGGATTGAGATCTGTGTATTGTTGTGAGCATGGAAAATTCCGGAAGTGTTTGTAATGCTCCTCATGCACACACAATTCTGACACAGTGGATGAGTGCTTTAACATCAGCCTTCGTCATCAGTGTGCAGATGCAGCATTGTGGGGCAGACTTGATCTGCAACACTTCTGAAGTGAACTACGGCATTCGTTCTGCCTTCCAGAGTAATCAAAGGACCCCGCGTATACCCGGGCGATGCCAAATCCAGTCAGGTAAACATGTGCTCGTAAAGTTGCCAGGTTCTTTGACGAGCATTGCAAATGTAATGCTTGGGTTTTACACTCTATTGAACGGCAAGACCAGGACACGAACCTGCGACCATGCGGTTAAAAGATGAACGCCTTACCAGTCAACTAAACAGCAAGCTCTCTAGTCGAGAGTAAAGTACATGTCTTATGCTGATGGTAGCGTTATAAACCCAACGAGATGTCTTAATCAATGCCTTCATGTGTCTCCTATGTGGTTTGTTTTGGATTTTGCATGGCTAATGCCCAGGGGGAGCTACTGCGGTTCACTGCTCTGTCCTTGATTTGACTGTACCACCAAAATAAATGAGGAAAACCAAGACTTTAGCTGTCTTTCTAAGATTGATTAAACACTGTTTATTCAATGTGTCCTGCAGGACTACACTTCTGTACATCAGCCGGGAAAGTGTTAATTGTATCCCATATGGGAACAAACCTCAAAGATACTGACTTCATTACATATGGACTGTTGGTATGCCTTGCAGTGAATTTCCGCAATTGAAGAGGAAATCCCCTTCCCCCACTGGATATAGTGGCGGCGCCTGTACGTTAGTTTGAACCTCACACTTATATTTTTACATATATCTAGAGCTAGGCTGTCCAACTGATTCTTGTAATTTAGAAGTGAGGTATAAGTGGCTCAAAGACAACAGGCAGCCTCTTGCTGAAGGTACAATCAAAATGACCGTGTTTAATAAGCAGAAAAAATACTGAATGCAACACTTTTTCTACAACTTTTTAGTCAGCTTTTTTAATTTCAGTATACTTATAGTTTGTGGTCTTGTTTATAAAAATGTTTGCAAATGGAATTTGGAGTCTTTAACATATTGGATAGCTTTGCTCGAGAAATGGCTCTGCAATTGCTGTCTTATGAAGCTTGTCAATATTGTGCTTTTAGTACCTCTGTATGATTTCTAAAATCATTAGCACTGAAAGCTGTAATTACAATGAACACTGTTATAAATGACCTTAATGTTTTAAGTTGAATATCATTTGTGTATCTGTCAAGTTAGATTGAAATGTGTTGTATAGCAATATACAAAAATGAATGTACTAATTTAGTAAACCTATGCTTGAATGCAGATTAATTCACTGTGCTGGTCTGATATGGGAAGGAACTTTTATTCATAAAATTAACTTATGAGGTTTGGCATTTTTAATAGGGCCCATTGCTTACCACTGACCACAGGGACCCCCATTGCATAGCAGTTTGATCCACTCCTGGTTTTCTTAGTTTAATAAGACACACCTGATCCTGTTACCTATACACTGTGGCTGATAAAGCTCATATTAAAAAGTGGAATGGGCTAAACCGCTATGCAATGAGAGTCTTATTGCAATGGGAGTATGTTTTCCATTCCTGGGCCAAGAGATTGAACAGACTTAATAAAGAGTAATGTGTTGCACATTGTGAATATCAGAAACTGGGAATTTGTATCTGAGGAACATTTTTATTTGTATGTAGGGCCTACATATGTCATACCTACTTGTATTGTGGAAGCAGGTCATGATAGTGATGGCTCATTTGCTTTTAGAAAGAAAGCTTAAACAATGATATGTATTCAATATAAATGGATGGTTTTGATTACATAGTTTATTGCTGCTGTTTAACTTAATTGCAGGTCATAATATTGATATATACATAGAATAATGTGTGTGTCAGAATATACTATCACACAATAAAATGTGTCTTGAGATGGATTTTGGCAGTAATGTTCAAGTGTTTATTAAAATAGAATCCCCCCCCCCCAAAAAAAAAACAAAATGTAAAGTTGATGTCAAGTCTTTTTCTTGTATTTAAATGTTCCAGCTCTTTTAAAATAATTTCTTACAATTATTATGTTATTGATATGAATCATGTTGGTTTGGAGTTCCCTTTATTTTAAGTGTGTTTTTCTATAATGCTTGCGGTGTAAAAAAAAGTTATGTATCATTTAGGATGTGTAATTTATAGGAATATGTTTTTGCACATACCTATGTATGAAAAATACAAAAAATGTGCAATAGATCATTCTAGTACCACGATAACATAAAATATATAAATAGAATTATAAGAATCTAGATCATTTTGCATATGAACTGAACTGTGAAAAGATTAAATTCGTGAAATCCCTCCAGAGAATCTTCACTGCTTTAACCGCAACTAACCCATCTTAAGAAAATGATAGTTTTTAATCAAAATGGATCCTCAATGGATCCTTTTTCATAGTGCCCAGGCTGGGCCTGTCTGGGTGCGTGATCCTTTTTCATAGTGCCCAGGCTGGGCCTGTCTGGGTGTGTGATCCTTTTTCATAGTGCCCAGGCTGGGCCTGTCTGGGTGCGTGATCCTTTTTCATAGTGCCCAGGCTGGGCCTGTCTGGGTGTGTGATCCTTTTTCATAGTGCCCAGGCTGGGCCTGTCTGGGTGTGTGATCCTTTTTCATAGTGCCCAGGCTGGGCCTGTCTGGGTGCGTGATCCTTTTTCACGCTGCCCAAGCTGGTTTAATTCCCTCATGTTTTGATGTGCGTCTTCCCCTCCACTTCCCCTATCTGCGATCACTCAATGGATGGATGTGGTCCCCTCTCTGTCACCTAGCAGTGGCTGCACAACCACCCCAGATATACTGCAGAACGAGCCCTCGGCTACAACCCTGAGGTGTTTATATTGCATGAAAGGTGGAATATTTATTAAGGTCTCTCCACGACGACAGTCCTAGTGCCTCCTATTACAGGATTAACTCAATAAAGCCAAGGAAAAGCTAGCAGCAGCAGCAGGGCCAGTGTGGAGCACAACTTGTCCATCACAATGCTTTGATTGACTAACCTAGCCTGACCCCACTGAGGCAAATTGGCTGGGCATGACTGGGTATTTTAGCCTTCAAAATGAATCATACCGGGCAGTTCGTCTCTGGCAATTAGGTCCACAGAGTGGAGTTTCACCAAGTCAGAGAGGAGAAGACACTCAGGGATAATGGTTTCTTGAGGAAGTGAAGAAAAAGGAAGGGGAATTGGAATGAAAGTACAAGAAAGGGAGGTGGGATCAAACACACAATGAAAGAGAATGAAAAGTTAACAAACAATCTGAAATGAGTTGTTTGTGAAAATAGATTTGATAGTTTTATTAATAAATATGATTTTAAAATCACTAGGTTTCAAGAGCTGACAGAGTTGATTCCTTTAAAACTCTTTAAAAACTGGTTTAACACTAGAACTACCGGAGAGGTCTTTTTGATCGACGGAGGTTTTTAAATGCATTTTCTTCACTGATTTGCTTATCTAATTATCATGAAACTTGGTATTACCATTATGTTATTATTGAGAATATCAGATTCTGTGGATATACGAGGTTTGCAGTCTGTATATTCGACCATCTGCACACCATACTTACATTTGTGCTTATTGTCAAAGTAACCAGCAGCAACTATCTGCAATTAGCAAAGAGCTTGAATAATAGATGAATGTGGGTAATATAAAAACATGGATAATATCAGACAGTGCATCAGTCACTGGCGAGATTAGCAGAGACTTTTTCATGGGCAGCTGAAACAGACACCATTGCTGTTGGCCAATTGCTATGTGATACATTTTTTTTTCAGACAAATATGAAACACAAGCATAAAGGATTTGGAAAAGGCTTTTTTACTTCCTAAAGGAGGCATAAAGCAATTTCTGGTAAGTTTGTGAAATTAATTTGCCTATTTTCTTGCTTTCCACCTGCATGGTTTTTCATATTCTTATCTAAATAATGCAGTGCTGTGCTGCTCTTGGAGGATACCATTCCTAAGAAATATATCACTGTTCCAGCATAACAATAATAACTTAGATCTTTCAGAACATGAAGCACAAGCGTAAAAATGCTAAAACAATGATTCGACAGTTAGCTACAAAGGGGCTTGGAAATATATTCATACTTTTATTACAAAATGTATTCATTCTTTATGTAAATCCAACACGTTCCTAGTGAAAAAACATAATGACCATAACTTTGTATATTCAGAGTGTTGTGTGTCTACAGTTTTTACGTTTGTAGTCCTATGCTGGTGGAGGTCTGTGGATAATCCCTTGATTAATTAATAATAACGAAAGCAGCACAGACCTGTATTTACCTCTCAAATACAGAGCATTCTCTGTAGTTCATTAGATGTTTGTCTGAACCGTATAGTTTGCAGTTCGCCTCCAGCCATTCAATTCAATGGGCTGAGATAATGATTAATTACAAAAAAGAAAAGTCGCTCCAAATCCTTGGGGATGGCGAGTGGCCGCAGTTACAAACCTGACATTGAAACTTCTGTTGAATTTGCTCTCTATGGAACATGACCTAGGAAGTGCAAGTAATAGAAAACATGAAAGGAAGGCATGAACAGCAAGAGATTTCTTTAGCCTACTAAAGTACAAGATATAATTTGATAATGTAATCTGTTTTTTTGTGAGAGTTCTGTAGCGAATAGAAGTGGGGCCATTAAAAGAGCAACTCTACTAGTTTCGCTCCCTTTGAGGGTGGGGAGGAGGAACAGAGAGGGATAGTAGTAAGATAAGGTAATAAGGGGAACACACTTGGTAAACTAAAGGGAATGAACAGCTAATGGTTTCCAGCTGCAGTTTCCGAGGCTTGGTAATTATGTGGTGGCAGCAGAAAATGTTTTAAGCACAACAGAGTTCTGAGTTCTGAACACGCCGACTCATTAAAGCTAATTGGGCCCTGGCGATCGGGAAAGAATGTAGTAAAATGCAGGGGGTTATTAGAGAAGCAAGGCACAAGACTTTTAGTAGATGATTCAGATTTAAATAGGAATCAATGAGGGCCAGTGGGGAGATGTTGCATCCACCATAACAGCTTGGAATAAGGAGACTGCGGGGCTAAGAATCATCAGAGGCCTTCATTAGCTGTGACCATTCTCGAGTAATCAGAACTTACTTTGTTGTGTGTTTTTTAAGCTCCTAACCTATTATTAGAACAGCCTGTATCACTGATACCATACATTTCAGTCTGGAGTATGCAGATAGTAAAGGCGGTTGTTGCTTCCTGGTATGAAATCACTTCCTTTGCTGTAGTTTGGGTGTCTAGCTACAATCAGATCACATGCGGTGGGGTCTATTTTAATTTCACTGTTTGTTTTATAGTAATGCTAATAGGGTCAATCACCAGTTAGATTAGTACAGAGCTAAAGAGAGGCAGTATTTAGATCATTAACTTGTACTTGAGAAATCTGTACAGTATATCCAGATTTCTGAATTAAAGTCAGTGTTAGAGAAGTTGCATTTAAAAAGTAATCTGTTACAGTTATGAATTGTAATTAGTTACAGTAACTTATTACTTTGAAAAATGTTTTTAACTAGTTACAATTACAGTTACAAATAGTTACTTTCAGGCACAGTTTACATTTTTTACAGAGATATTTTTTTTTTCAGTTTGGTCAGGCTGCAGCTCAAAATATTCTATCAAGATCCAGCTTTGATGCCATTTTCTACCAAGATGATATGAAACCACGTTCATGTGACATGTAAGGTTTGACTTGCTCTGTTGAAGCACTTTCTAATTTTCATGTTATGCATGAGCCATAATCCTTTTTTTAATGTAACTGACTGAAACAGGAACCATTACAGTTACAAGTTTCAGAAAAATGTTACCAGATTAGAGTAATGCATTACATGTAACTCCCCAGCACTGATTAAAGTACATTATCAACCTTATATAATGTTTCGCACCAATCAGGATGCAGGACTGCCGGTCTGTAACCTACTGGTAACAGCGACGGTAAACATCACTGTGACAGGATAGCGTTACGGGCAAGGCTGTTCAATGGCAGGAAGTAGACCCAGAGGTGGAAAGCTGCAGTTTAAAGTGCTGTTGCACATTTTTATTAACAAATACAAAATAAACAGGAACAAACAAAAAGATTTAAACTAATCAAAAGAGCAACACCCAAGCAGAGCTATATTTAAACTTTATTTAAACTAACAAAAACATACTATTTACATGTGCAGGCCGTCTGCCCTGCCACAATCACCTGTATTAAGTTCTTATGCATTTCTCTGTCTCGACTTTAATTTAAAAGAAAACAAAACTCATTGCACAACTAAGAGAGAACAAGATTTTGTTCAGCACATATAAAGTACACTATTGAATACAATGAAACCCAGAACGTACAAAGTGACAGAATGTATAAAATCCCACCCCCATTGATGGCCTTTTTTTTTTGTTCCATTAGTGATAAAGTGGTGCTCAGAGAGAGTGAACGAATAGCCTATGCTCTACCACAGAGCCAGATCTACAGATCTCTGTTTGTATTTAATCATTCAGAGATCAGTGAATGAAACGAGAGCAGCAATCAAAAGTAACTACTGTATAGCTAAAAATAATTTTGAATTTCAAGATCGTGTACATGTTTAAATAGAAGCAAAATGTAGGTGTTTGTGGGGTCTAAATACAACAGGGATGGCAATAAGATGCCCATTGCATAACTGGATGATCCATTCCAGGATTCACAGTGAGCCCAATTCAGTTGATGTAATATAAACACAGACTTCTGAAGCAGAATTTGTCTATTAAAAGATGTACTATTCCTATCTCCTCCTCGATGCAACTCCTGTAGTAAAGAAAGACTACCAGTACTATTTAGTGTGACTAAACATTGTTAATTAACAAAGAAAATAATTCTGAGCGTGGATTTGGGTCAAATAGTCAAATTGGGCTACAGCAAGCAGGCCAATCAGTTTTTGTTATATATTTTTTTTCAGAGATGCTGGTACAACAATAAGAAATCATATTACAGTATTACACACCCGACTCCAATTGCCCTGGTGTATGCAAAGAGGACTGTGCATATGGGGGTCTCAATTAGCCACTATGTATGGGTAACAAAGGTATGTGTAATTTAGCTCTAGGAAAACCTGGAATGGAACAAATTGCTATGCAAGGGGAGTCTTATTATCAACGCTAACATGCCTCCAGCCCAGGATGTGCTTCAACTAGCAACCCACTGTTGCTGAAAAACAGCAGGATGAAATGGCATATAGCAATAATTCTAAATATCACTTTACTTTGAAGAATACAAGCTACAAGCAGGCTGTGTTACAAACAGCAGTGCAGCAGCCAATTCTCACAACAGAACAGTTCAACTGTTCGACAATTGTTAAGTTAGATTTTTGATCGTATATACTGTTGAATTCTAACTGTAAAATCCTAGATGTTCAGTAATTACCTTATAAACATGTCACTTTTATCTGCCTACAGATGTTGAATGTTGAAAACTAGTATATTTAAAATGTGCTGAGATAAAATAATTAAATGTTCTAGTTTTGTAAAATTAACTGGGTTCATTAGTTTGTTTTTATGATTTTAAAATAGAATGGGATCATAGCTTTGAAAATACGAACTAACTATACAATACTAATCAATAACTACAGTTACAGTGAATATTGAGTTAGGTGTGTATTTCATAAAGCACAGAACTGTATACCAAGTAAATATACAATCTGCATGTGTTTTAGAGCTAGCACTGAATACCAAAAGTTAAACTCATACCAGAAGGTAAATGTCCTTTACTAAACAGCGGGTTTCTGCACCTGACTACCTCTGGATTGTGTAACTGTGGCAGAGCTGTTGTTGAGTGTGTGGGTGGTGACATCACGGACCAGGAAGTAACAGAAACCAACAATGAATGGCGGATGTGAAACTGAGCGCTACGGCGCTCAGCTATCTTATTAAATAAACAAAACAAACAAAACACCAAACACTAAACAAAAGGGCACGTTGGCCAAACAAATAGAAATAAACAAATAAGTATCGTGCTGGGGTAAAACCAGCACGCTCAGCAGTTGTTTCGCTTTCTAAATCTTGCTCTCTCCTTGCTCGCTCTCCCGTACTCTCCTCTGTACACTCCACCCTTTAGCGCGGACAGCTGGATGCTTTTATATTCTCGCCAAGGGGTTAACTAGCTGTTAATTAATTATCTTATTACCCCTCGGCCACAGTCTGCACGAGTTTAGTAAGGATGCGTGACTGTCAGCTAGTTAAATAATCAGTGGCTGATCAGTCACGCATCCTCACAAGGTTTTTAAAATACAAAACAATAACAAATAAGTGGAGCTTCGTCGTAATATAAACATAAATCATAATATAAAATAAATGACAAACAAAGGGGCGGGACACTCCGCCACAGTAACCCAATGTGAGGTAGTAGAATATGTCTTTGAAAAATGTCTAGACTCCTTATTCAGTGAAATATTGTTCTACCTAACATTTTTCTATAAAGGAATCTCACAAGCCACTACATATTGTTAAAAGGGTTCAATATTTAATACAAATATGAGAGTGAGGGAACACATATTATATTCCAAAAAAATGTGAAGGTGATTGTGAATGGACTAACTTCTGCCATTAAAAACCTGAATGTTCAGGTCAAAATGTGGGAAAGATTTAGAACTCTGGATAGGTGGCAACAACACTCCAGCCTTCTCATTGTTGCTCAGTTCCCTGTGATGTTCTTGGATGACTTGTTTGGCACTCCTCAGATGTCTGAATTACAGGGCTCGCATGGATAAAGTGGTGCTTGCCTGCCTCCTCATCTTGTGCTTTTTACAATGCTTATCATCTCTCACCTGGAAAAGATGAAATCCACACTGCTCATCAAGGAACAACAGAGCAGCGTTGGCAGTGGCCTACAATCAGTGATATCATGTTCATAGGACTGCTTGTTTTCTGTGATGAATTTAGTTGCTTGTGAGAGGTGACTGATGATCTGCCCTCAAGAAATTGTTCTGTATATTGCAGCCATTATACCATATGCGCACACTGGTGTGGGGAATCCAAGTATTCTTTTACAGACAGAATCACACTCAAGAGAAAGTCAGGAAAACTATGTAAAACAACAGGTTTGACCCCATTTCTATTGTTTAAACACATGCAGTATTTATATTTGACAAGGCATCTGTACGTAATCTACATGTTTGCAATATTTAATTTCTTATGTGTTTAATATCCTATTATATGTAATAGGATATTGCAGATGTCATTATTCAGCTCAAGTGATTATTTACCAGACTGACTAACATGTGGCAATTTTCAACAAAGGAAATTCCTAAAAGCTGCATTTCTGAAGTTCCTGTGTAGTACCTGCATGCATGGGCACTCAGATGACGTCACCGGAAATGGACTGGGCTAGACCTGGAGGTGCCGAATAATGCATTTCTAGCACTGACTGTCATTCAGAAAGGGACTATACAGTACAAACATTTATTTAACAAAGAGTTTCATCATGAAGACTGTTTTTATCGTTTTTATTGTTTACTTTATTGTTCAATCTATTTGTGAAATATTAGTCCCTCCTCTTTCTTGCATTTGACTGGCTGTCTATTCCTTCTTGAAGTTGACCTTGATCACCACCCAAATGCAACTGGGAGCTGATCAAGTAAAAAAAAAAAAAATGTTTTGCATAGAAAAATGATATGTTTCAAGTTAAATGTCAATGGCTTTTTTTGTGTATTATTCTTCTTCACAAAAATAGCTATAGGTGTAAAGCATACTTGTTTAATCAAACTACTTGGCACAACATTGCAATAAAGTACCCCTTTTACAGTGATTATGTAAAACACCATTTACTATTGTTTTATGCAAATGTTATTCCTGGACTGTTTTGTAATATATACAAGATGCATGTCCCTGTTGAAAGGCAGTTTCAGTCCTGATAGACAAGACAGAACATCTGACAATCTTTGATATAAGCAGTCACTTAGCAAATACCAAAGACAGTGGAAACTCTGTCAGAAATCAGCCTACAGTTTGGTCCAACCTCTTTAGACGTGGTCATAGTCACAACCTCTATAACAATTTCAGCACGTTATCACACCGAATCGGCACCTTCCTTCTTGACCTTGATAGTGATATGACAGGTGTTTCTTTCACAACCTCTAAAATAAAAACAAAACAACCTTTAGTCAATCATTTTAATAATGTGTTGCTCATAACATTTTTCTGGTCACCTTGTCCCTATTTAGAATGTAGCAACTACGCAGAATATTGTTGCTTTGGTCTTATAGAGAACGTAAAAATCACAGATACTTTCTGACCTCAAGTCAGTTGCTCAGAGACGTATTCCTTTACCGGTCCAGGAGCTGTGGGTGTGCAGCATCAGTGATACTACGTGGCACTATGCTTGTGCTGCAGCTTAGGAAATGTATTAGTAGTCTTATAACACCAGTCTGCTTTTTATTTATGCCTCATTTTCATGAGTGCTTTCATAGAAATATGGTAAAATAACTGGTGTATATTTAAAACAAAAATTAATAGTGACAAAAAGTGGTTTATAAAAGGGGCAATTTTAATAAAAGATAATAATGGGTCATTTTCAAGCAATTCATTAGTGCCTGCTATACATTACGCAGTGTGTTCTGAGCAAGTGAAATAGCAGGCTGTTTTCTCCTGACCACAGTGTTTCTCCTCCAGCCCACTGTAGATCTTCACTGTGTTTCTTCTTTAGTTCAGCGACTCTGCTAGAGGCTGTGGAGTCACAACAGGCTTACCTAAGGATTTTGTTATAGGTGCATTTCAGCTGTTATTTCAGCACTTAAAGTGATTGCAGCGAACAAAAAAAATCCATCCATCCATCCATCCACTATCTGTAACCGTTTAATCCTATAGAGGGTCGTGGTGAGATGGAGCCTAACCCGGCAGACACAGGGTGCAAGGCGGGACTACACCCTGGACGGGACGCCAGTCCAAAAAATAAAAATCCATAAATCTTAAATCGTCTTGCACTTCCATTATTTACATGTGTTTCAGACGTTTGATTATGAAAGAAACCCATATTATTGCAATCATGTATTTGAATTTTAACAGCATGCAGGGTAGAAATACACATTCCTAATCGTGCAATGATTTTGTATTGTTTGCAGGCGATGTATGCTACTAACATACTTATTTATTATTATCATTATTATTTGTTTATTTAGCAGACGCCTTTATCCAAGGCGACTTATAGAGACTAGGGTGTGTGAACTATGCATCAGCTGCAGAGTCACTTACAATTACGTCTCACCTGAAAGACAGAGCACAAGGAGGTTAAGTGACTTGCTCAGGGTCACACAATGAGTCAGTGGCTGATTTGAACCGGGGACCTTCTGGTTACAAGACCTTTTCTTTAACCACTGGACCACACAACACATTTATATAGCAACACATCCACTAACAGATTCTAACTCCATAACTCCAGATTTTTTATGTGTTCTAGATGTTACTATTTCACCTGGTAATTGATGACATGCTTCAAAGTGTTTCATACCTTCTACTTTGAATCAGAACTTGCTTTTGCTCCATGTGTGCCCCATGTCTCACCGCTCTGTGCCCAGTTTAAAGGGATTGTAACTGCCTGTGCTTCTCTGATTGAACCCTGACTGCACCAATGTTGTGCTTGTTTTATGAGCAGTCAATTTCATGAGAAAACTGGGGCAGAGTCTCTCATCAAAGGATCTCAAGCGAGTCCTAATTTTATGTTCTGTGTGTTTATAATGTTTATTGCTATGTCAGGTTGGTGTTGGATGAGGACTGGGTTCTCACATGTTTCCCAGATGGATGATAATGGGTCTCTTTATGGCACATTCAATAGTACTTCAGAGTGCACTGTTGGTTACTGTTTGTTGGAATTGATAATAAATAGCATTATTTAAGTGGACAGACCCCATATTATGTCCAACTTGACATATATTAAAAGCATTTTATGTTACACTTATATGCCTCTACATTTGTTTTTTATGTGTATACATACATGTTCATATATAAATTATATGCTGATTGGTTATAAAATTGGCCTGATTGTATAGTATTTTTCATATAAGGATTTTTTGTGTTAGTATATGCAACATGCAGTGCTCTCCATATATGTTTGTTTTATAATCTGAATATATATTTTTTATAATCTAAATATGTGTTTTGTATAATTTAAATATATGCCCTTCATTTGGTGAATGTTTTATACAAGTTACTAAATATTTTTCATATATTATCCATTATCCAAGTAAGAAAAATATAGAAATTAAGCTGAACCATTTTGAACTCTGCAGATAAGTTTCTGCCAGTTTCACTTTCATGAAAATGTGTTCAAACTGGACATTTAATAAAATGTTAGTACACATTTAGATCAAAGAAACAATAACAATCCAAAATACAGTCACTGTTCAGCCCAGCACTGGAGAATGCATAACCCAGACATGTCTACCACACCTGACAGGATGTACCATTGCTATCGGGGTGGGGAATGTTTTTTTTTTTTTCAAATGTGCTGTAGAAAGGTATGTGCAGCATTTTATTTTTTTAAGGATGACTATTATGGGTATTTACTTGCTGTGGCTGTGGTCAAATCAGCAGGGCTTCTTTTGTACAGCATCTGATCAAAATATTAAATGTATAAAAAGCCAAGTTTGAAGTAGCAGTACTTTAAACATACCTAAAAAGGGACAAATTAAAGAATAAACCTCAATTAAATGGCTTAGTTCTTACTACAATTTTTAAGCACAAAGTATTGTAGTAACTGATAGAAAATCTAATATTTATTCAAGGGTTGGTCCTTAGTAAAATGTTACAATGAGATGGTATGGGTGCTACGCTAGCTTTAATTGTGTCTTCCCCACCGCACTGTAAGGAATATAAAACCAACACCGGTTTTAAACTGTAAATCAAAGACTCCAGGCTGATCATTTACACTGCCCTCGGCCACGTCACATTACAATTAGCAAATGCGCCTCCGCGCATCAGCAGTTTAAATACAGTATACAAATGTCAATGGTGCTCAATCACCAATGACAATACATCAAAACAATAAAAATATCCTCGTGGGTAAGCAGCTTGTTATATGATCACGATTATGTTTACTCAAGGCTGCAGAATCCTATTTTACTACAGTATACTTGAGAAGCGATTGTCTCGTGAGGGTGCCTAGTTTAACTGCCGTACCGTGTTGAAATGACATTATAGTACAGTATTTTACTGTCAGGACTACCACTGCATTTAAGCATCTGTGGCTTACTTATTTTCTGTTGCGATGCAGATCTCAGTTTTTCACTAAGAGGAAATGCAAAGCTCTGCAATGACCTCCCCCCCTCCACATGCATATCACACAATAACACTTTCAGAGAATACAAAAAAACATACCTGCACAATGCAGAGGCGCACTCGCTGTCTGATTACAAACAATGCAGTGTTTCCTGCATCATTGCACGATCTGTGCTGCGTACGTGCATAATCACACGAGATGTGATCAAATTCAAATTCAAAAACAGCTTGATTGGCTGTGCACATCATTGCACTTGATACAGTACTGTTTTACATGTAGTCAGTTTCCCCCAAAATGATTCTTATAAGCGGATTGCTTGATTCTTACAAGCATTTTAGCAAGTATCTTACAAGTATTTTAGCAAGTATCTTACAAGTATTTTAGCAAGTATCTTACAAGTATTTTAGCATGGTTAGTATAAGAATAATTTTGTCCCAGTGGGTTGGATCACTATATGCCATTGATTCTTATATCAGTGAATCTTATAAACGGCGTGCACTGTATATAGTAAATATGGACTGGAGAAGAGGGCTATAGTAGAAAATTATTGACCCGTCTTCCCGAAGGGCATTTCATTTTCCACTATGGCTGAGTTTGCAGTACATATTTAATAGAAAGCTTGCAAGGTTTCAGGCAGGAAATCTATAGTACAAGTGCCTGCTACATTCATTGGTTTTTCTACAAAGTCTATTACCATCAAGTACTAATGAACCTATAAGGTGTATCTATGCCTATTTCACAAACTCAATCTTGCCATGCTTTCAAATTAAACCATAGAAAACGTTACGTACGGCTGCAGTGCTTGTCGCTGTTAACAAATATCTCTATTAAACGTCCAAATTGTCATTAAAGGAAATAAAAATAAAAAGGACTTCACCTACCATAGCTCTGGACCTACAATTTTCAGGAAGAGCTTCCAGGCATGTCATTCAACACATGGTGTCTAGACCTTTCCTCTCCAGATCACTGGCACAGGAGTCCTTGGATAGCGCAAAGATGGCCCATTCCAAAACTCCTAAACTCTGTATGCCCTCGCAGGATTCACCCTGTCCAAAGATACGAACCATGGCAGTCTGATTTAAAATCTATGTTTAAAAATCACCCGGCCACCCCAATCAACATAGGAGAACTGTCTCACTTACTGTCCAATCACCCTAACAAGCGTTGAATTGACAACAGAACTGGCAGAAGGCACTTGTGCATATTTTAGCCTTTTAAGTCCTGATTTCAGAGTGACCTTCGTACTGTTCTGTACCAGTTCTGTTGTCAATTCAATGCTTGTCTTCTTTCTATTCCTTCAGGATATTATCTTCAAGTATTGCTCGTGCTTTTTGGGTCTTCCAGTCCTGGCTTTGCCAAATACAGATTATGTTTCTCTGTACTTGTTGATTATGCTTCAGATACCACACCTTGAAAATCGAATGATGCAAGCTATTTTACTCAATGTCTTTCCTTCTTTATACAAGTCAAGGTTGTTATAATAGTAGTGCATCAGAGTAAAAAAATGCAGCATGTCTAAGACTTTTGCACAGCAGTGTGTGTGTATATATATATATAATGGCATACTAATCAAGTTGCATAGTATCATGAATTTTGGTCATGCATGTTGCTATTTTGCTTATATTTAAAAACATATTAAGAATATATGTACATCAATATATGGATATATGATGCATATATGTAACATATTGTGATGGACTATACAGAAATATGCGTGAACCTATGGCACTACCTGCCACAACCTGAGTGTGAGTGGGTGTCACAAGAATATAAGGGTAGCGCTATGCTTTTGGCAGTAAACAGAACTATAGGGGGTGAGCGCTGAGGGCACTCCAGCTTGATTATTACCTTTTCATAAAACTGCTTACCAAGAGGTTGGGGTCTTATAAACCTTTCAATAACTCACACTCAACACCAAAACGGCCATAGGAAAATTGTTTATATGATTGTTTCCGTTACAGTCAATTACAAAAGCCATTGTACATAAAATCACAATTCAATCTTTTATCCTTTGGCTTGAAAAGTACATAAACTAAGAACCTTCATAACACACATAGCATGTAGTTGCATTGTTTATAGTAATTTACACAACTCAAAATTCTGTAAGTAAGGCTTGATTAATTATTTGAGAAAGGCTTTGTTTGTTTCAGTAGAGGTAAACCCATTTAAACCTTGCTTTACTTATTAAGCTGCAACATGTAATTTCACTATTGTTCTTATGGCTTTCTTAATTATTGCCGGTTTCAGTTTAAACCATACAATTACCTTGTACTATTTAAACATACTACCCACATTCCTTAAGTACATGTATTGCAATGCAAACCTCAATTTACCCTTTCACAATTCTCAGTTCAGAATGTAATTAGAAAAGTCGTTTACTGACTCAGCCTCAGATTGGTAGGCCTCTAATCTAACCCACCATCGATATTAAGAAGTAAAACCTATTTTTAACCCTTTCCTATTCAAACCCTGATCTCACCAAGGTTATGCTGGCTTTCCCAACTATCCTGTCATTTATGTTCCGTCACTGTCCCCTGACCAGTCCGTCAGTTTGTTAGTTTAGTCTCCCTTCTTCCCCGGTCTGCTCGAATCATTCCTAGTTCCTCATGATTATACAACTATTTACAAAGACATTTAGAGAAGTAACACATCCCCTATGTTTGATCCATTACCATATAAACCGGTTACATTGCATATATTTAAAATATGTGTTCTTTCCGTATGGGACAGGACCTATTTATTTCTCCTTATTTAAAGGTGCAGTGTCCTGTACAGGTTAAGACATATTTTTTTGTGCTGGGCTACAATTATTATTATTATTTATTTCTTAGCAGACGCCCTTATCCAGGGCGACTTACAATCGTAAGCAAATACATTTCAATTACAATGTGGAAGGTAGTGGCTCAGTGGTTCAAGTAGCTCAGTGGTTAGAGAATGCGCTGGGCTGCAGTGTGGAAGATAGTGGATTCAAGTAGCTCGGTGGTTAGAGAATGTGCTGGGCTGCAGTGTGAAAGGAAGTTGTAACATGGTGAGGTCTGTGCTGGCTGTCTGACGCATGCATGGTTCTGCAGGAAGGGGGCAGTTGCCCATCAATCATGGCAGTGACACACAGAGGTTGGGTGAGGGTGTGCGGTCTCTCCCTCTCTCTGAGTGGTTGGGATGCGGGTCTTGGGGGGTTGCTGGGCCTGTAAAAATGACGCTTTGTTGTTCCCTCAGCCCAGCCCATCTAGGAAGACAGACAGCAGGAGCTCTGCTCAAGAATGGAGAAAGACAGAAAAGAAAACAAAACAAAAGATAAGCGATCAGTGTTGACGTACCTGAGGGGAACATGTTTTGAGATAGCTGGGGAACCCTGGGCAACACCACGAAGTATAAAAGAAAGGGAATAACACAGCGTAGGCTGGAGACTCAGGCCGTACGAATAGCGACGGTTGGGGACGCTGCATAAAGCAGCAGCACCTTTTATTTTGTAGTTTTATTGCTGTGTTTTATTTTCACTTTTCCTGTGTGCCTTTTGTTTTCATTATTACTTTGAGCATGTGTGTGTGTGCCACGAGTGAACGGCTAACCTTTTTACCATTGCTGGTATTGAGTTGTACTCTGCAACCATTGTATTTAATTATATTCTGATGTAACAATCACTGACACTGTTATCTGCTCCGTTATTGAATCGTATTTTGTCATACTTGTACTTGCTAGAACCAAAGTCATTGTATTTATCTTGCTCTTAATTGTATTATTACTTGTACTGTGATTCTTGAAATGTATTTTTGTTTACGACTGTAAGTCGCCCTGGATAATGGCGTCTCCTAAGAAATAAATAATAATAATAATGCCACCTTGTGGCGGAAATAAATCAGTGCGCCAAGTGGCGTTTCAACTAAAGTCCTGTCTCCTGTGTGTCAGTGAATTTCCCCCACCCTTCCACAGAGGTGGATTCAAGTAACTTAGTGGTTAGAGAATGTGCTGGGCTGCATTGTGGAAGGTAGTGGGTTTGAGTAGCTCAGTGGTTAGAGAATGCTCTGGGCTGCATTGTGGAAGATAGTGGCTTCAAGTAAGTCTGTTGTTAGAGAATGTGCTGGGCTTCAGTGAGGAAGGCAGTGGGTTGTGTAGCTCAGTGGTTAGAGAATAAGTGGATGGTTGATGGTCAAAGGTTTGAGTAGCTGCAAATAGCAGTAGACTGCAGAGGAATAGAAACAGACAATAAAACAAACTGTATGTCCTTTCTGGTTAGGCTCACTGCCATAAAAATGGAAATAAAATGTCTTGTTAATTATAATTTGCTGACAGCAACTCACAGCAGGAGGAATGGCCACAAATGTATTTCTTGGTGATCCTGGATTTGAAAATGGCCTGAACCATTATAACTCTCATTCTTCAAAGATATCATTAGAGAGCTCCACATAATCTTCACAGCTTTCTAATGAATATATAAAAATATATTTAATTTGATCTCCCGGCAGACAGCGGGGAAGGAGAATTAGCACCCTGGTCCTGTTCTCCTTTTCAAACCTGACATTGCAGCTGGCTCACTTTTGCATGCTCAAAAGCCTTTTGTTGACAAGCAAGGTCGCTTCAGCAAAGGCTGGCTGTGCTGTAATTTATGAATGCCTTTAACATTATTTTTTCTTCAGCTTAATTCAGCTTTCTTTATCCACATTTTTAAATTGTCAAAGTCCGTAATGCAACAACGCCTGGAAGCCTGGACTCCTGCTGGGAGAGGCAATGAGCTGTGGGGAAGGTTAGAGGTTGAGTATATCAATGGTTAGAGAAAGTGCTAGGCTGCAGGGTGGAAGGTAATGGGTTTCAGTAGCTCAGTGGTTAGCAGGGTGGAAGGTAATGGGTTTCAGTAGCTCAGTGGTTAGAGTGCTGGGCTGCAGGGTGGAATGTAGTGGGTTTCAGTAGCTCAGTGGTTAGAGTGATGGACTGCAGTGAGAAAGGCAGTGGGTTTGAGTAGTTCAGTTATTAGAGTGCTGGGCTACAGTATGGAAGGCATTGGGTTTGAGTAGCTCAGTGATTAGTGGTGGGCTGCAGTGTGTAAGTTAGTGGTTTTAAGTCACTAAGTAGTTTGAGTGCTGGGCTGCAATACGGAAGGCAGTTTGTCCAAGATCTGGGCTTCCTTGTGTGTTTTAGTAAAGAGACACAATATCACTGACTCACAAAGAACAGCAGAGATCAGCAAAACCCAGAGACTCAATCTGAAGCGGTGACTGCCAGCCCTTTGTGTATGTAAGATAGAGAGGTGTAATTACAGCGTTGAGCTGTGTTCAAGGTGCCCTTGCATTGTATGGACACAAGGTATCACAGTGGCTTTACATAAAGGTAACTTACATTATGATTACATTAATCTGCTACCACAAATGCAGACAGTACTAAAATAATTCCAGCTGTTCTATAACTTCCATGTTACTAACCCCGGTTTGTCCATCATCTGGTAATGATTAATATTAAGTGATAAGTCCCTCTACAGATAAATTCAAGGTACTTCTATTGCTCATCCAGGAGCAGTTGTTCATCAACCTCAGTCTGCAAACTCACATTTCAGTAGAGCAGGGTCAAGCCCAGTGCATTGTGGGGGATATGTGGCAATGTGCCCCGCCCCTGTGTGTATTTTTGTGTTATATGTTGTATGTTGCGTGTGTTAATGTTGGTGTATTGTAGTTGGTACACAAGATATAATGTGGGTAATGAGCACGAGTATTTAACATGTATAATTGTATTTATGCATGGGGATTGCACTTCTCTTCACGTGCATTTAAAGTATGTAATATGTGAGCACGGGGTTGCACAGAATTAGTTCACGTGCTGGGATTCAAGTGAATAATTAATTAGTAATTGAATCCCAGCACAACAGTATATATAGATGCACAAAGCACTCACTCGATTTTGTGTGTTCGGTGAGTGGAGAATGGGTGTGGAGAAGAAGAAAGTAAGAATTAAAGTAAAGTAAATTAAAGGAAAGCATTCCATTACTATTTCATGCTGGAAGGACCAGCACAATACTTGTGTGTTTATTTTTACTCACCACGTCTGTTTGTCTGTTAGTCCACCGTTTGTTTAAGTGTTAGTCCATTTTGTTTGTTTATTTATTTTGGTGTAAAGTGCCGTGTCCTATTTTCTGTTTTGTTCAACCTTTTATTTTGTTTAATAAACGTACTGAGCGCAGCCATTGAGGCTCAGTTTCACTCATCACTACTGCCTGTCTGTGTACTCCTTTCTGGTCTGACGTCATCACTGAAGCCAGCCTGTCACAGGGCTGTGTTCCATTAAAAAGAACTACAGATATAAAATTGTATTGTCAGTAATTATGATGACCCTTCAGCTGTGTGCCCTGATTTCTGCTTGGCTTTTTTTGTAGATACAGTAGTCTCAGGCTAAGAGAACACCCCTCGGGAAACAAGCAAAGTGTTCTCTAAGGCAAAGTGTTCTCTAAGACGGAGTTGACCACCAGACACAATATGAATCAATAAATAAATAGTGAATACCGGATTAAATCAGATAAGAATAAAATAGAAGCTAAAGAATTGCTTTGAACATCAACACATAGTGCATTTAAAACCCATTACCACTGAATTGATTTTCTTCACAGTGATAAAAGCAATCTTGTGATCTCTTGATCTGGGTTGAATTCCCCTTTAGTTCCAGCTGTCATGTTTCCTTGACAAATTCAAAATGAAATGACTATTTTTCATATAGATTTTTCAAGGAAATTAGGCAAAATTTCTCTGGTGTGAACCAAACATGTGTGTCCTTTTATTCTGCCATTCGCTCACTGTGGTGACTTGTACTTATGTTTAAGTATACATGCAGCATAAAGTGACATTTAATCGCCTGCTCACACTAGATAATATAATTGAAGTGTTGTAGCTACAATATTGTAAACTAGCATGTACAAGCTATTGTCTTTCTTCCAGAGCATAAACATATAACTACTTCATGCAGCAGATCACAAATGTGTTTTTATGTCATAAATGTCAAGGTCTATTAGTCAGAGGCAAAACTAAGCCGGGGGTAGATTGTGTCAAATTGTGTCACTATCTTTGAATTGTTGTATTATATTTTTTTGGATGAATTTTACATATATTTAGAGAACTGCTTATTCAATTGGTTTGGTTAAGAAATGTATTTAGAACAACTTAGTGTTCATACTGGGGATGCAGGTCATGGGGGTCTCTTGTTTCATGTTACTGGTAGCTCTTAGTCATTTATATTCCATGCAATTGGTGCAGAGAGGTATGCAGAGGGTCATTCAGGGTCATCCAGGACATTAAGATTAATATGCAGGGATTGTGGTGATCATGGAAGATGCCTGAAATCTCTGTCACGCAAGCTACTTGCGCACAATTCTGACAAGCTGGATTAATGCAGTGTCGTCTTAAAAGTAGCTTTTGCAATCAGGATACAAGTGCAGCATTGCTGGGTGGATCCGCAACAAATCTCAAGTATACGGCAGCTTCTTTCTGTTGCAGGGATAACATCATCAACTATGTATTTTCCAGTGTTGAAAAGATGATCTAATTTAAAAAGACATTTCTTTTTGGTGTGAAACATATAGATAAACTGTATAATTCAAGAAATTCTATTTTCACCACTTTTTTTTCTTTGCCAGTAACTGTTTGTTGATGATATGGTAATAGTTAATTAAATAGTTACAAAAGTTGTACCTGCTTTGCACATCATTTGCTATGGAGATCTCTCGTGTAGTTTCAAAATAAACAAATGTTACAAAAAATATAGCTGGTACCATAATAGGCTAAAGAAGGCTGCTTCTGGTTATTTGTAGTAATCTCCAAGATTATTTTAACTTGAGAGTGAAACTGCATGTGCTTCTTCAAAGCCTTCTTACTGCTCTGTGCTACTTTGTAGAGAACCATGCAATGCTAATGTACTGTGATGGAGAGCCGCTTTGTTACCACTGAAAAGAGGAAAATCATGACAAACTGCACAATCACCAGGCAACCCCAGTACACTTTATTAGAAGTCTTTCTTCTTCTTCTCCTTAAAAAAAAGACAATTTGCAGTATTTCAACATTATGAACATAACAACATTCTGAGGTACATTTTAAGTTGACAAACATTAATGAAGACTCTAAAGACTTTGTTTCTGCCTCCCAGTCATCTCACCTCAACTGGGAATATTTCTTCTTGTGAAACGAATGTTGTGTATTATTGAGAGGTTTATCTAAAAATTAAAGTAGCTGTTAATTTGGTTTTATTTTAAAAGAAACAACACACTTTAAAGTTTTAAAACTAGACCTCAGAGATGTAATTAATACTTTTTAGGTTTCTTTAGCTGTTTCTTAGTGATGTGATGTGTTGTTGTCCTTTCATTAAAATATGTTTCAAATTACACTGAAGTAAAAGCTTAGAAAAACAGGCTCATTATTGTGCATGAGCAATAAAGAGCTTGTTTTCTCCTGGATGTGGGATCTATGGGGGGTTCTGGTTGTTAAAGTCTACTTAAAAGCTATTTGCAGCAGCAGGACTGTTTTTTGACTGCTGTGCTGTAATCAAGGTTTTGTTGACCAGTAAAATTAGGTCTAAGAATCTTCTTTTATTTCTGTGCTGGTCAGAGTATCAATGATTTTGAAACTGGCAGTATCACTCACAGTATTATTATTATTATTATTATTATTATTATTATTATTATTATTATTATTATTATTATTATTATTATATTATTAGTCGTAGTCGTAGTTATTTTATTTATTTATTTATTTATTTGGAAGACGTCTTTATCCAAGGTGACTTATAGGTGTTGCAGGGCAGTACAGGGTTACAGTGCAAGATTAATATTTAAATGCAGTATAGTTTACAGTAGGTTCAAACAATACTACTAAAACACAATAAGAACTACTACTAAAACACAATAAGAACTGGGTTAAATGCTTAAACAATCCTATTGTTTGACTTTTGTAAGTTGTAGCCAGACCTTTAGCTCTGTTTCTCTTGAGGTTGATTTTAAAGTGATATTGTATTTTAATTGAGAGAGTTACACATTTCATTAAATCAATGTGTTGTAGTTTTGCTTTCAGGAAACCTAAACCCTTTTGATATGCAAATGTGAGCATTCTAATGCTTTTAATTTTCATTATAGACATTCAAATAGCGGTACTTTTAAACTGTGCATCGGAGACACACTTGGAGTTATTGACATCCCCACAAAATCCCTGGGATGGTTTATGATTCAGTAAGCAAATTGTTGGAGGCAGCATACATGAACATGAGTGAAGGAAGACATTACTTTTATGTTACCCAAGCAGAACCATGATGTTTTCTGTTTATCGTTTTTGAGAATTAATACCATTTTTTTTAAACTGTGCCTTTTCTTACTTAGATAACATTCTGTATTAAGGAGGGAGTTACCTGGGTGATAACGCTAAGTAGGAATGTGTGGCAAAGTGGCTGAGTGGAAACAAGTGCAGGAGTGATGCAGTGCATTAAAGAAGCAGACAGAGATAATTGTAATCCGGTTTGGAAATGTTTTATTTTATTTTCCAAGTCTGGTGACCAAAACAATAATCCCCTAGCAATACACACCGATGTGTACTGCACAGGGTTAATAACAAAGGGGTTGCAATCCCAACTAATAAACAATAATATCTGCCCCATAATAATACATACATGGTCACCAGTCCTACGTGCGTGCAGTAGTGCTCGTGGTGGGTGATACAGTTTGTTTAGTTACTATTGGCGTGGTGCTGTTCCAGCTTAGTGCTGGCCCTTGGCGACAGCTCCGGAACTGTGTTAGCTGTCTGGTAATGTACAAGACAAGACAAGACAATTACAAACAAACAAAACACAACACTCACGATACTGTTCTCAATACACAGGGTCTCTCACAGTCCTTCTCGGTTCAAAACACAAACCAAAGCGAAGGACCAGATTGCGATTCTCCGTCCCCTTTCATGCCGTTACACATGACCCCTTGGTAAACGAGTGCAACCGCCTCTCTAATCTGCGGCTGCCACATCGTTTCCCTTCTGGGTCAATGCGTTATTGCAACGGAGTCCCGCCTGCTTTCTAGCTGGCCGACTTCCCTTGAACCCTGGGAAAGAACTGTCAGGCCAGCCTATCCAGGGAACTCTGTTCTCGCTGCTTAGCACCCTCACAGGTTGGGAGGGAGATTTAGAACCAAGAATCATTGTATTTCTGTCACAGAATGTTACCAATTTTATTGCTCCTAGTTTGCAATTTTGAGGTGTCCAACTGCGGGATATACATAGGAAGGTTGAAACAATAAGAGAGGGGGAGCTGGAGGGCTGGAGTCTCCTCTATGTAGTTTATATGTCTTTCGGGTTTGTTTAAATGTATTCCTGTGTCTGGAGTTTCCACAGCTTCTTCAGTTGAATTATTCTCTGTTGTTTTGTTTTCATGTTCGCGCAGGGAAAGGTTTGAGGATACTCAGGGCCATTTACCAACTTTCAGAACATTGATGTTAAAAATCTTCAAATAAATAACTCGGGAGGTTAATTTCATTTTCCCCAAAAAAACTGTGCAAACTTAGCTCAGTAAATGCTTTATAAATATTATCCTCAGTATATGTGGCGAGATTTTTTTTTCAAAGGCATCCCTCTAAACTCAAAAAGGGTTTGCACTGATGCACTTTCATAAAGCAGTTGACGCTGCACTGTGAAGAGTATCAGTCTGCACCAGGGTCATATTCCGAACATCTTTCCAGTGAGCCAGCATAGGGTGACTTTGACAGAGATAACAATGATGTAATGAACTGGGGAGAAAAACGCTAGATTTGCTGCCCTGTGCCATGTCACTGTGTGTTAATAAATGGTGGAGACACTGCAGGACCATCCCATTCCTTAACCAAGCCTCGTTGTAGCCATCAGCAATGGCAAAGTGATGAGAAACAAATTCAATTTTGGCTTCTTAGATGAAATTTCCTTTGAAAAGACAGCCTTAGTCGACCGCCCCCTTGCAGAGACCTATGCTGAACCTGTTTACTACTGAACAGATAGAACAGTAAGCATATAGACACAGAGCTCGCAAGGATATCAGTCCCTGACCTACTCACAGCCACTAAACCCATCCCTCTAGAGACGGAAGACTTCAGTCTCCAGTCTTCATCCATCACCTTTTTCTAGGACACTCGTCTACAACAATGCAAACAGACAATCCTCTGGCCCTCTACAGCCAAATGAATTGTCCTCTTACACCCCTCTGCTAGTTTCCAGCCACTTCACCACATGCCTAAAATCCAAGAACGTTATGCTGTATGCCAGGGCAGGGCATTCTGAACTGAACAGAGCTCCTCTGCCAGCTTTCAGACCTGGGAACAAGCAATGTTAGCAGTGATACAGAGAGTGAATGGTGCAGTGGGGCTAACGCCAGCTACTAGTCTGGCCTTTTGTACTGCTTCTCCTGAAACCAGACAGTGTTTCCTCCCCCTGGAAACCTGTTTGCTGCCCAGTGTCAATCTGTTACAGCTCAGGAAGCATTTAAAATGAGGATTGACTTTTTCCCAAATGCTGTTTTAATTATAGTAAATAATAGCAATGCATATTATTATTATTATTATTATTATTATTATTATTATTATTATTATTATTATTAGTAGTAGTAGTAGTCGTAGTAGTAATAGTCGTAGTAGTAGTTGTAGTCATATTCGTGTCAGTATTAGTATTAGTATTTTGCCTATTTGTTTGGCTTTATTGGTGAATTACACTGGAACAATAATGCCAGTTAGAAAGGATTGGTGCAGGCAGGTATAGTGAAAAAACAGGTTTTTTTTTTTTCTGTATTTCTCAGAAATGCGGAACTTACTGCAATGCAAAGCCTCTGGCTTTCTATTGGATGTAACTACTGAGTTATAATATAACAATAACAATAAGAGACTGTACATTTGTAGTTGCTTATTCAAAGACTTTATCTGTTCCTATAAAAGAAAACTGAGTAACACATTTCTGATTTTTTTTTTTTTAATTTAGTCATTGTCAATTTAGTTTTTATTATTTTCTCCCCAATTTGAAATGCCCAATTATTTTTAGGCTCATCTCACCGCTACCACCCCTGCGCTGACTCGGGAGGGGCGAAGATGAACACACGCTGTCCTCCGAAGCGTGTGCCGTCAGCCGCCCGCTTCTTTACACTCTGCAGACTCACCGTGCAGCCGCCTCAGAGCTACAGCGTCGGAGGACAACGCAGCTCGGGGCAGCTTACAGGCAAGCCCGCAGGCGCCTGGCCAGACTACAGGGGTCGCTGGTGCGCGGTGAGCCGAGGACACCCTGGCCGACCTAACCCTCCCTCCACCCGGACGATGCTCGGCCAATTGAGCGCCGCCCCCTCGGAGCTCCCGTCCACGGTCGGCTGTGGAATAGCCTGGACTCGAACCGGCGACGTCCAGGCTATAGAGCGCATCCTGCACTCTAGCGAGTGCTTTTTACTGGATGCGCCACTCGGGAGCCCCTCACATTTCTGATTTTAAAACCTGATGGTTCCCTTCCTGTAAGTTGTGGGCAGGGCTACTGGCACTCCTCCCCCGAAACTGCTCTAACAGTCCCCTGAATTACAGCTTTTTCCACTGTAATAAACCGGCCTGTGGAGGTGGCATTTTCAATTGGCTGAGTTCGGTGAGAGCAGCCATTACACTAAACATCTCTCTGCACTGCCTGGGACACTTTATTAAATAGCTATCAAGCATAGTTCATTATGTTTTTACATGCTGCGTAAATATGTAAAAGATTTGTTCTTTGACAAAATTTGAATCCTACAAAAATCAAATATCAACTTATCCTGTTCTATAGTCTGACTGATTTTTGTATAGATTTGTCAGAATATCTATGAAACATATTATAGCGGATTATGGTGGTGGAGGAAAGAACGAGGCACTTTTATTCACAATACACACAGGTCAGGAACCGTGAGGACCCCTATCTGGATGGTCATCCGACCTTTTCCCTCCATCGGGGCAACCTTCATCATCACCACACTGCCTCCCAGTTTCTCAGCTCTAACCACTAGACCCACTGCCTCCCAGTCCCTCAGCTCTAACCACTAGCCCACACTGCCTCCCTCCCAGTCCCTCAGCTCTAACCACTAGCCCACAATGCCTCCTTGCCAGTCCCTCAGCTATAACACTCGGCTCCCTGCACATGTTAGAACTGTATTGTGACTGGAAGTGCATGAGAGGTAAACATTATTTTGTTAGCTGTAGCTAATGTAGGCATGAATGTGTATGTCTGCTCAATAGCTTCAAACACCCAGTTATAGATTATTGTAAAACTTCAAGGCAATTAAGCCACTTTCCGAAACATGTGTCTTCTTGGCTTTAGTTTGCTTCTGATTATGAGTGGGGGTCAATTTAATTGATCACTATGGCTGTAGATCTAAATGCTGCTGCTGTTTAAATAATTCATATAATATGCTCCCTGGCATTTTACAGAAATACATGGAATAACTGTGGTTCACATGCTCTGTTAGAGGTTAGCGTTATTAAAACTCAGTTCATTCATATTGGCTATGATGGTGATCAAATTACATTAGGACTTTTTTTTTTCATAACATAACCATGTGCTACTACTTATGAATCTTTTGTATCCTTGTATCCTGATTGCAAAGTCATTTTCAGTTTATAATAGTAATAATTGTCTCAAAATGGGTCCACTCCTTTTGTCGAATGCTAATGCAACGTTTCTCATGGATTAGTACCGTACTGTATGACGCAATACTAACAGAACAGGTGGTGGAGATCTAGAGAGACCCAGGGAGGGTTAAACCTGTGCAGCTGTCATCGGCAGGTCTGTAAACCCATTAGCAAGATGACCTGACAGGCTGTGAATATGCCAGCTCAGCTCCCAGGACTCTCAAGCTCACAGCACTGCCTCAGAAGTGCTGATCCTGTCGCGTTTCCTCACACTCTAAGGGATGGGTGATTTAAAAACTTTAAAATGTCAAGGAAGGGTGGTCTGGACAAGGCAAGTATTGCGTTGAGAAAAGCAGGAATGGCATCGGCAGGTGTAATCGTACAATGGTCAGCCTCTATTCCGTGCGACATTTGGGGCTGCAGCATCATTTCATGTTTCTAGTTTGATGAAGTTTAGCAATGAGGTGGGGACTTTTTTCCCGTTGAGGAATGTGATTGAAGGACAATGTGGTTGTATATATAACACTTTTGGGCAGTGCATTTCCGACTGCACATCAAATCAGAACCTCCAGTTTGCACTGAACTGATTATGCCCTAAAAGTCTCATACTTCTGTGCTCTCGTATCATAAACAAAAGACAAAAAGAGGATGGAGTTAAATGATACAGATATTTAACACTCTAGAAATAAACATTCATAAAACAGTCCAATGATGATACAAATAGTTTTTCTTCCTTAATGTGTATATTAGAGGCAATGTTCTAATCAGGATATTTAGGGGCATGTTTGGTGACAAAGCATGCCACTGGCTGCAAATAATTCAGTCATTATGGAAAGGAAGGCATTGAAGGGGTGGGGAGACTTTTATATCTATGAAAATGCATGCCATAACATGTTTATTTCAGTATGTAGTTCACGACAGGGAAGATCTGGGTCATTACTTTGTATGATGTTGTTTGTTTCTTATTTTATTACATTTATGTGGAACACTTGGACAATGAACCTTTTAAAGGGACACTTTAATTTCCCACCAGTTCAATATCCTTTTAGAATAATATCTTTATTTTTTATATATATATATATCACCTTTCACAGTGGCTCACCATCACAAAGCACTTTACAGAGGTAGGATGCGAATTGTGCATTATATGCAGAGTCACTTACAAATAGGACATTGATTTAACATCTGGAATACAAGGAGGTTAAGTGATTTGCTCAGAGTCAGTCAGTGGCAGAGGTGGGATTTGAACCGGTGACTTTCTGGTTCTAAGCTCTGGACTTTAACCACTGGATCACACTGCCTCCTGTTATTTGTATGGGTGTTCATTATTTACCAGCCTTGTAAGCAATGTTCTTTTTCAACCGTGGGGGCTGCTGCTGATTTTTTTTTAGTTTTTTTTTAATTACCACTAGTCTGCTGTGAACTTGAATAAAACAAGATTAGGTGATGTATACAAGCTGGTAAAGCATGTTGTCAATGAGCCAAAATAATGTGTGTAAATGTACATTTCAGAGAACAAAAACCTCAATTAGTTTTGTTTTTTTATAATATTGTACAGCAAAAGCCTGCAATTATTAGTCATTTTCATTAGTTGTTTTCAGCGCATTATTCATCAATTACATTTCACATACTGGAGTGCATTATTGTTGCAAAAAGCTTTCATTTTTACATCCCCTTTCATCTTAATTTTCCAGGCCTTGTTTTTTTTTTTTTTTTTTTTTTTTTAAAGAAAATGCACACACTTGTTTTTAAGTCATAAGTCATTCAAATTTGATCAAATCACCATACAACCATATACTGTATAATTTAAAAACGTAGAACTTGCAGAATATTATTTTCAGATTGTTTACATCATTCAGAACATGGTAACATGTAAAATTGGTAGAGAAAAGTTAACAATGTGTCCTCCCATATCCAATATCAGTGTTTCAGGTGCTACACATAAAGGAATGTCACCACAAGAGATACAGTAGTAAACTGTCTCCATATGAAGACCCCTTTTTTCCAGTAACTATTTACATAATTCAGAACAGTTCTCCAATAATAAGACCAGAAATAGAATTAACTTTGACCTCTTGAGGTCAAATAAGTAAACAACAAAATAAATAAATCAAACAGTAAATAAATAAATACATACATGCTTAAATAAATGCATACTATATTAAATAAATACATACAAAATTGTAAATAAATAAAAATGTGAATAAATAAAATGGTACAAAAAACAAAATCAATAAAAAGATTTAAACAAACAAACATTTGTTTCCATCTGCCTTCTTGACTAGCTTTGCTGCTGTCGGTGACCAAAACCCTCAATGCACACTCTGCACTGCCAAAACACTGCCTTGTTCTCTTTGGAGAGGATGAGGCTTGGGAATTGGCGAGCTGTCAGTCTCACGAGATGTCCTGTGGTGCTTGTCCTGCCTCCCCGATCATCTGTACTGTCTGTGCTCAATTACAGTATCAGAGAAGCATGGTAAAGCCACATTCTCAACCTGCAAAAAATAAAATAAAGTAAAGCACAGTAAATGCACAGGCATGGGAGATGGATGATAAAGTGCAAAATGAATAAAAGTGCAGATTTATGATCAACTTTATTATCAGATTTATAAGGGTAACTTTATTTGCTTCTTAGTAAAACAAAACGGTAATGTTACAAGTGCAAAAGGTAACTATGAAAATAAAATGTTTATTGCTCAAACATTAACTTGAGTAATAAACAGCAACCTAGTACCTAAGGTGTCTGTTGTACAAGCATTACTCCTAAAAATCAGATAAAAAATGTTTGCCTTCAGATGGAAAAATATAAATAAAAATACAACCTTGTAAGAACGTCGCTTTATAAGGTAAATCATCTACCTAAATAACTATCGATAAGTGATCAATCTGACAGGTAATTTATATATAAGCACAGTAAATAAACCAACCAACAAACAATAACATGTCCTAAATATATTACTGATGTAATATGTGGTAAGGGATACATGAGCAAGAGCATAAATAATAGAACAGGAATCCCTGTTAAAACAGGTTTACTAGAGTCCAACGTTTGCATTGATTAAATAAAAACAAGAAAACTATGTCATGTTGAGGCAGCAAGAAAGTGTTTATATGGCTTTAAAAACTGCCAGCGCTCCTGTAATTAAAGTGTGTTTTATAGACAGTAAAGAGTCAGTGTGAGGTTGGAAGGAGAGGGGGTGTGTCACTGAAGCAGTAAAGTCTGGGCTTTAATACTACTGCGGTGAAGATGTATAGTAGGATTTGTATGGACTGGAGCCGAATTCCAATTAATAGGTCTTCAATAACTCTAAAACTACAGCATCTTTACATATGTGTGTCTTTACATATGTAAGTACTTATATATATGGCTGAACACTAAGTGACTGCAGATGAAATATACACTTTTGTAAAACATTAGCAGCATCTCTGCAGTTGAAGTTTAGATTTTGAATATGTATTACACACTTGTCAAAGGGAATAGATGCAGGCTGTGCAATTAGATCCAGATGCTAGTCTTTGCTTGGTGAAATGTCAGACTGGATAACAACAAAGAGTGCTAAAAAAACTTTTACATTATTGCTTACAAATACTTCCTTTATAGTGTTCATTTGACAATCTGTTTTTCCTGTGATATATATTACTGGATATGAATGGGTATATACTTCCCATTTGCATGACCTCAGAGACTCTACAAAACAAGTACACTCCCTTAATATGTATCACACCAGAAGGTCATGGGTTCAGAAATAAAGGATTATATTCAAGATGGTGGAATGGCAGCCATTTTTATGTATTTATTTATTTATTGCCAGAAATGTCAGATTTGGCATTTCAAAAAAGAACATTCGTTTAAAAGACCTTAATGAGCTAGTGAACGTTTATTTTGATATCAGTTGTTTTGTCTTTGACTGCTGAATGCAAATTGATTTCTCATTTGCATAACTATACTACCAAACTTTTCCCACTGGAATAAACATGTGTAATTTTCACAAAACACCCCCTAATGGATTTTGTTCATATTCACAGGGTAGGTTTTGACCCAGTGGGGAATCTCTGAAAGTACTGTCTTGTCCACTCTACCTGGAAATGGCAGCTGTTTTTCGATTTTCTGTAGGAACTAGTGAAAATGGCCACTATCTCATAAACCCCATGATTCATTATGCTAAAATTTACAGAGGAGTTTTTGACCCACCAAAAATCTCTGAAAGTTTTAGTTTGTTTTTAACTGTATATGGAAATGGCAGCAATTTTTCACTTCTTGTGTATGCTCAAAGCACAAGCAAAATGGCATGTTAACTATCTTCTCAAAAAGAATCTCACAATAATAAAACTATAGGTAGAACCTGAGTCTATTTTGACTCAGACAAGAAATTAGCGACCCTGCCTTTGTTTCAGCTAACTTCTCCAATCCTAATCCCAAAATATGGTGTGTAAATACCGTGCTGAGGGGAGGAATAGCCCAGGGAATAGAGAATGAAATAGCGGGTCACTAATGGTTCTTGTGAGGAATATTGCCATTTCCATGCAAATGGCCTTCACAGGTGGTAGGCCAGCCCCACCAGGTAGCTCATACACCTGCCTACACCCAGAATAATTAATGCTCACAGAGTACAAACAATGGGGGGAGTAGGGAATCAGACACTGTTTCTGATGCAGTGGAAAAGGGAAACCCATTTGTTGTAATGTAATTGACAGAAATGGTCTTCACTTGTTATGCCCGTTCTATCTACTTGTTCTTCTCTGGACTTCTCATCTAGGTCTTCTAGCTTTCTTTTTGAGCCCTGACACTTGTCCATCAAGGCTCTTGAGTGAGCATTCATTATTCTGGGTGTATGAGTTACATTGTTGTTAGAGTCTAAATTGGATTCCGTAACACAAGAAGTGTATTGTTGTGTTTATCAAATGGCCCAATATTGTTTTAAGGCTTAAAAACAAATAGTTATAGAAATACAGTATATCCAAAAGAAATAGTTATAGAAATACAGTATATCCATAGGTAAAAAAAAAAACCAAACTAGGTCTTATTTTTTTGGAAAGGCAAATTGAAAAAACAAACAAAAAAAACTGCTTACGTAAATAATACTATACCTGGAATAATAATACATGATTATTAAAAACACATAATAAAGGTAAAATAAACAATAAAATATAAATATTTTCAAATGGTCTTTAAACATTGATTTTGAAATTGTATGTTTTAAATTCAGATTGCTTCTTTAATCTCTGTTATCTCTCTGTATCTCCTTAAATCCTAAACGATCAAACTGGGAGTTAAAAAGCTGTACTTTTCTATACTCACGTGCCATTGAGTCTGTAGGCCTGAAAGCATTTGAATTTAATCATAGACAGCTTCATGAGATCCACATCTGAATTTCATCAGAGTTAATGGGGTACTAGTCACAGGTCCAGACTGCAGGTCAGAGGCCTCAAATCTCCCCAGTGGCACCCAACACTGATACAAAATGAAAACATCTTATTGGTTTGACACTATCATAGGAAACTGGAGCACTTGAGCCACAGGAGGCAATGGATTCAAACTGGGATTTACTACGTACAATTCTGTCACTAAAGTGCTCAGACATAGTGTTAGCCGGAGCAGTGACTTTTCACTGCAAACTTGTACCTGTACCACAATGAGTTGAAAGATTATTATTCACATCTGAAGAGACAGTACAGTAACCAGTGACTAGGAACCCCATTTACACTGCAGAATTGCTCTGGCCCAAGTCATTGTAGCACTCTGCACCTTGAACCAATACAATGAACCTTTCAGACCTTTACAATGGGTCTTTAGGTAATGAAACACCTAATCAAAATACACAGAAAACAAACCTTTACAAATACTGTTCTGTGTTTAGTCTGTGTGCAGGCTCTTATTTCAAAACATTATGTGTTTGTTTATTAGGATAGCTTGACCTACAGTAGGCAAGAGAATTGAACGCACCATCTAGTTCACAGTCATATTCATCAAAAATACATTACAATAAATACTGCTACCAAATATAGTAACTGTTTTGTATTGCTCTGGTAGTCTGCTCTTACACTCTTACACAGTAGCGAATCTTGTCTCCACACCCGCAAAGCTTTTTTGAGCTAAAATGAGAATTCAGTGTGCAGGCTCTGCAGACTGCAGCAGTCCAACCCATTACCACAATCCAAGTCTTTTACTTAATTCTTTAATTGTGCAGTTTAATAAGGTAAACGTAGTTACCTACACTCAGCGGTCCAGATAAGCTGTGTACCTGCCATTTTTACGCTTTAAAAATTTAGAAATACGCACTAAGGGGTAGATGTAATAAAGTGTTGCGCCTGTCGCAATAGTCGCAAACCAGTTGCAAACGAGTCGGAAGTCTAGAGTGAATGTGAAGTCTGAGATGTGCGAAAGCTGAAGACAATTGTGACACTTACAATTGCATCAATTTGTTAAGAACTTTTGAAAGCATGTTTTAAACAATTGCACTTGTTGCTGGCATTTCCCAGTCCGCTTTTTCTTCTGCGTTGCCGGTTGTGCTCAATGCATTTTTGAGGCGAACACCCAAATACCTATTTTTTCCTAAAGTCAGGGTGTACTTACAAATTTCTATGACATTTCTGCATTCCCCAACGTGTTGGAAGCAATAGACTGCACACATGTGCCGCTAACCCCTCCAGCTCATTCTGAACATCTGTATAGGAATAGGAAACACACCTATTCTGTTAATGTGCAGGTGGTTTGTAATTGTGTACAATTTAGCACTGCCTCTGACTAACTTCAATAAAAACTGACAGTATACATTTGTCTTATAGGCTACTCATGATAATACGAATTAGTGGTATGATGCAAAATTTGTTGCTGGTCCCTTGACATTTCTAATTAACGAGAATTGACTGTCCTCCTGTAAGTATCATAACTTGTCAATGCGGCACCATGATCTATTTTGTGTTAATTTTCTAGGCTACTAAGTACGGCAAGTTAATAATACTAATAATAATAATTAAAAAATTATAAAATCATTTAGTTTCAATTTAAAATAATCTTTTATTTGCATTGTACACCAATGTATACAATGCAGCAGCATGATTTATTATGTGTTACTGGTAGCCTACAGGCTAAAGTAAAAAGAAAGTGTGCTAGGTATTCATTTGTACTGTATACTGTATAGGCGTACTGTACAGATTTATTTCTTCTTCTTCTTATATTTTTTTTCATAATGTATTGTGTTGTGTAGCCTACCCAAAACACATTTGTGTTATTTCAGTGCAATGAGTTATACATTTAAAATACATTGAGCCTTATAAATGTATGTGTGTGCAGGTTTACAGTATTTTTTTAAACCCTACACCTCCTTATGTCGGAGAAACGTATTCAGCTTAGCGAGTGGCTACTGTATGATTACAAAAAGCTTTTTGATAGAAACTATTTTTGTATTTGGGGGTGAAGGTGGGGGCCTGTCACAAAGACGGCCGGAGTGGGTGGTGTCAGACCAGAAACAGGAAAATAAACAGAGAGAGATGTAGAGTTTGGTGAAGCTGAGCGAATGCTTTCGCTCAGCATTTAATAATTACACAGAACAGAAAATAAAAGGGTTGAACACAAAACACAGGACACGGCACTTCACGCCAAAATAAAGAGACAAACAAAACGGACTACACAGACAAACACGGTGAGCTTCTATTCTTAACAATTACCTCCGTCTCCAATCCCGTTCTCCACTCACCGAACACACAACCCCGAGTGAATGAAAATGTGTCTATATATACTGTTGTGCTGGGATTCAATTACTAATTAATTATTCACTTGAATCCCAGCACGTGAATTCATTCTGTGCAACCCCGTGCTCACATACTACATTTAACCAGCACGTGAAGTGATTTGTGCCCTCCTCGTGCCTAAATACAAATCTACATTTTTAAATACACGTGAAACACAGACCCGTTTATATCCCGTGTACCAATCTCTATACACCAACATTTACACACACAACATACAACACATAACACACACATGCACACAGGGGCGGGGCACATTGCCACAGGGCCCCACTAGAGAATCTGATGTGATTAAACTGCCTTTCATTATTACATCTACCCCTAAATTTAAATTTAATGCGTAAAAATATGAATAGCAATTTTGCTGCCAGCTTGTCTGCATCCCCAAAAACATCCACTAACAACTACATCTCCCAGAATGCAATGTCTTCAGTTACTAGGAAACTGTACACAAGAAAAACCAACCCAACAAACTATCCAGTCTCTGGCTAGCCCTGTTGTCTTTGCAGTCAGTCACAGTAAGAATAAGAAAAAATTGAAACTACACAGGTCGACGTGTAAACACCCCAGCCCAGCTACAAATCCAACTGGAACCATCGTCAGAGGCAACCGCTAAAAAAAGGTGTGTATAAATTAACTGTTTTATAATGTATTAATGCATTTCCTTATGGCTTTATATTGAAGTTTTAACATATTCACTGAGTTTAAGAATCTAATGTTAAAATATAAGTAACGTAATTAATTTGCAGAGTCAGTTTCATACCTCGAGAAAAATGTGCTGAGGTGATAAAGAACCTTGTAGAACACATGCGTGGTTGTACAGTAATTCAAAGTAACATTGCAGTTAAAATGAAAGACTCTTTTTTAATGCCTATCCCATTACCATTAAAGCTTGTACAGTATTTATCGAGATTACTCATGACTTCAAGGTAATGTTGCATTTTACCCACTGAATATACATATTACTCTCTCAGTATTAAAATTAGAGGGTAAGTTACTCCCAGACCCAAAACCTTATCTGGAGCGCTGCTTGCACTGAATAAATATAAACTTCAAATAAACCAAATACCATCCATTTTGGTTTATATCAAACGCTAGCCTACATCAGTCCAGTTCAGGCAGTCAGAAGTCTTCAAATTCAAATTTGATGTTCTGCGAAGATGCTCCAATATTCTCCAAGCAGGTCTTTGTGAATCTGAGGGGTGCGGTATCTGCAGTGAAATCATTTTTTCCAAAATGCTCTATCACCTGTGCCTTTTGGCACATCAGTGATATTCAGTCTTGGATGCCAAGCCCCTATAATCAGTCTGTCAGACCTGCTGTCATGAAAAAACTGACTTACAAAAGGGAAATGCAGCTTCAGTACAGTATATGGGTTATTTAGTGATTTTATTTAGTTTTATTTATTTAATAAACAAAACTGTATCCACTGCAGTAAGCCACAGCACGCACACACACGCACGCACGCACGCACACACACACACTAACAACCTACAACATCATGTCTAACTCCACCCCCCCTAACACAGGGACACACCCTACTGTATAGCCTGCCCCACATCCTAGTGTAGCCTCAACTCTTTCAACACCCATGGGGTCCCAAACACAGCTACAGCAAAGTGGGTATTACTGCCTATAGGGACACTCTCCTAGCCCGCCCACCCCCTCACAGCTCACAATACAATACCAATAGAAGAACAACATAGTCTGTCATTCTGTTTGTCATTTTTGTCTAACCCTGAACCTTGTAGTTCCCTGAAAAATACTCATACTGCTGCTAGCTTTCCTATGGATTAACAAAGAATTTACCTGAAATCTACAATTGCATACTTAATTGAGTAAGTCTACCTTAACTCTGCATTTAAATGAGGTATAATTGATGTTTCATGTGTGTCATTGCATGATTTGCACACAAGTTGGTGATTAATACTCTGGGAAATCCACACTTTTAATACCATCTGTTGTTTAGAGAATAATATTTAAATCATTAGTGCTGGGGGACTGGATGTTTTAATTCCCTCCTTTCCCGATCTATGAAGCAGATCTAGCTTCCATTCCTTGCTATCATGAGTTTTTAATATCATGTGTTGTTCTTTTCCCTCCTAAATAAAGCATTTATTAGCCATTGTAAAAGATGCAAACTAACATTAACTTGAGATGACTTTCATGGGCTCTCTTTCTGCTTCTCCTGTCCCTTCACAGTCTTCTGTCTGTCTGTCTGTCTGTCTGTCTGTCTGTCTGTCTGTCCTCCACACTTGTTCTCACACTGCACTTGATTAGAATCGAACGAGAATGTAGACCATCTCTTGTGCAATACGCCTAGTTTATTTTATAAAGATTTAATAAAACAAACCCCCTAAAAAACAGTAGAAATCTTGGTGCATTGGTGAAAGGACAGGAACAAAGACAATAGTTATTTTCAGAACAAACATAGAAGTTGCAGTTATTGAGAGCTGGCCACACTGGTTGACTTTTAAACTTCAATAAAAGTTAACAGATGTGTTCTTTAGGTGTTACTTAACAAAAGAAACATAATCGACAGTTGCTATAAACCTGTATGCACTGTCACAACACTCCACTCACCTCCACTACCTGGTGGCAAGTGACTCCTCCACCCTTTGCAAAGAGAACTGCCTGCTTATATTCAGTATCTGCCCACCTGGTCACAATACTAGGAGAGGCCAAACAAAATCAAATTTTTTAAAAACACTATTTAAACATTTTTTTACATTCTATGGGCCTCATTTACGAATACACATTATGGCACACTATGGTAATCAGAATGAATATGTGATTTGTATGGCATTGAATGATAATGTATTTAAATGAGGCACCACGCTCTGAATAATGAGATGATCTTTATTCACCCCATTTTTACTAAAGGGCGATAATCTTAGTGTGCACCTTAAAGTGAGCGTTAATTAGTTTGTTTGGAAACCAGGCTTTAACCACTGGTAGGCACACTATTTAAACTTATTGTTCTGGTCTAAAATCTACCTGGCATTATTTGCATTAAAGTTTTCATATAGAGCAGTGAAAATTACCTGTAAATTTTGTAAATGAGGCCCTAAATTTAGCTGCAACGTGCACATTAAGTAGTGAGCCTAACGTGCACCATAAATCTAAATTTACTGTTCCATTTATTAACAGAGAAGGCATTAATTTACGTGCACACTATTTGGCTAATTTACATACCATACCGGGCACGCTACATGTATTGTGAGCGATAATTCAATGTGCACGATAATGTCAGACTTACCCGTGACCACCGTGATATAAGAAGCCCCAGCAGTACAGGTGTATCTTTTGGTCAGTGACTTATTGTGAAGGAGTTGGCTTACATTGACTTAAAATGAGCGATCAACAGACGCAGCCCTCCACAGGGGACAGACAGAGGCTACCCAAACTAAAACTGCATGCAGATGAATTAGAAATTCTAGTGGAGGAGGTTGTTTAAAATTATAATACCTTGTTTGGTCCACTGTTTTATTTAACCACTCTATTATTTGTACCAATGTAATGAACTAGAAAATAAAATCTAAGAAATGATAACATTAATTAATGTTTGTCATGCTTAATATAACCTGCTATTTACGGGTAATTATCACTGCTTTATATGAAAACTTGAATACAAGTAATGCCTCCATGACGCCAGATAAATTTGAGACCTGAAAAATAGGTTTAAATAGTGCACCTAAAAGTGGTTAAAGTCTGGTTTCCAAACAAACTAATAGCTCACTTTAAGGTGCACACTATGATTATCGCCCTTTAGTAAATACGGTGTGAATAAAGATCATCTCATTATTCAGAGCGGATGCTTCATTTAAATACATTATCATTCATTACCATACAACTCACATATTCATACTGATTACCATAGTGTGGCACAATACAATCAGTGTGTGCTATAATATAACTACTGTATTTCACGATAATGAATACAATTGCAATAGTAAATACAGCAATCATGACTGTGCACACTAATTGCAATTATGGTGCACCATAATGTTTAGTGCCCTTTCGTAAATGAGGCCCTATGAATGATATTGTTACTCTTTAACATATACAGTATATAATGCACGTTTAAATAATGCTTTAGGGGTTTCAAAGCTGTTTTATTTCCCCTTTGTTTACCTGAAGTTGACCTGACAGCAGATACATGTTGTATCCTTTTTACTGACACAAAACATTTGAAATAAAGGCAACTTATTTTAATGTGGGCAGCAGTGTGGAGTAGTGGTCAGGGCTCTGGACTCTTGACCGGAGGGTTGTGGGTTCAATCCTAGGTGGGGGACACTGCTGCTGTACCCTCGAGCAAGGTACTTTACCTAGATTGCGCCAGTAAAAACCCAACTGTATAAATGGGTAATTGTATGTAAAAAATAATGTCATTGTATGTAAAAATAATGTGATATCTTGTAACAACTGTAAGTTGCCCTGGATAAGGGCGTCTGCTAAGAAATAAATAATAATATAAATAATGTGCAAAGAAAACATGTCTATGACACTGTTTGGACGCCATTTGAGTAGAACTAAAAACAATGCAAAACAACAATATTGTGCAAGAATCACTGTGTGTGTGTGTATATATACACATCCTGGTGGATTTTGGTAACTGTTCAACTCCAATAAGGACCATAAGTCATGTTTCTATTGACTTTCCAAAGCGCTTGAGAATCTGTGAGGTGTTAAAGAAAACATGCACTTCTCCTAACTCTGTAGCATTCTGCTAATAAATCCATAACCTTATTAGAGAATAATACATTAACCTTAACCTCCAAATCATATCATCATTTTAGCAATATCACCATTACTAAAGTACCTTCAATCCACTGGCACTATAATGACAATGAGGGTTAAGTATTTTACAGAACGGTTCCTTATTTGACAGTAAAATGTAAAGTTTTGTGTCCAGGTAATATGGAGCGGGTATGTTCTGTATTTTGCTTCTTCAGTTGCACCTTTACTCCTGTGCTGTCAGCACCTCTGTTAGCAGGGCTGTCACTCCCAGCTCACATTCCATTTCACACTTCTGAGGGAAGGAAGGAGCGAGACAGTTGCTTTCTGTCAGTCAGCATGTGCCCTACATTTTGACAGAGATCAAACAATTCAATATTTCTGATGAATTACATTACCTAGAAAAGAGCAAAAACATATTTAAAAATGCAAAAACATCTTTTGCAATGCAATAATATCTTTAACAATGCAAATATATCTTATCACTGCAAACATATTTAACAATGCAAAAATGCAAAAACATCTTCAACAGTGGTGTTTTTTTTTTATTTTAGAGCTCTACAGATGCCAATGCAATGTGTTCTGGATCTCCTTCTAGTGGCTGATGAGTTGATAATACTGGTATTTGCATAAGACACGTACTTACCTCTTGACTAGAGAGCTTGCTGTTTGAACCGTCGCTTGCTTTTCAATTCAGTTCAATAGACTGAGATGCCAGTTCATTTGAAATGGTAATAGCCACAATTCTTTGTTGTGTTTGTTCTCTTGTTCGCTTGTGATCAATTCTGTAGCTTTTGTGTGGGGATTTCAAAACAGAAAGCAGTTTAAAAAGCGCACTGAGCTAAGAAAATGTGTGGCAAAGGTGTAATTACACATAATTGCAATTTCTATTCTCTGTGACAAACTACTGTGCAACACATGCAATTGTAATGTGTGCTTCAACCTCATAGATAAACTAACTACATACTCCTTTTGTCTTCGTGTATCCTTATAATAAAAACTATAAAATAACAAATGAAACCTGTGTTACCTTTAAGTATCTACCAGGCAACTGCAGGGTTCAGGGTAAGACAAACACAATGAATGACTGATTTGTTATTCTAATGGTATTGTGTTATGCAGGAGGCTAAGGGTGAGCTAGGACCTTTCTATAAGGCAATACAAAACACACTTTGAAAAATAAGACTTAAAAAACTGGACAAAATGTTTTACAAATCAGCATCACTTAATTAATGTCAATTAAAAAAAAGCCGAGAAAGCAGTATCTGTAAAACAAGAAGCATGTGGGTAGGATCAAACCGTATAAACAAATGCAAAACAAAACATAGGTACTAAATCATTAAAACAATGCAATAAACTATCGAATATGTTTAGGCTGGTTCAAATCCTCCGGTACGTAGAAGCTTGGCAACAACGGGGGGCGCGACAAGGTTTTTAGGGGGGCCCCCAATACCTGACTGGAAAATACTGTAGTGTTCCTGGGTAAACAAATCGGAGGCATACAACCACAGCAAGATCTCATTCAAGTTTTACTGAGAAGGTCAGCACACCACAACACAGCCCACAGCAGCGTGCAAGCTGCCCCTTTATACACCAAAACCCCGCAGAAACATGTAACATTTAGACATAACAAGCATGGCTGGATTACCGAACGGGCAACTGGGGCAGTTGCCCAGGGGCCTCCGGCCACCAGGGGGCCCCCGACAACATGTCATGTAACGTGCATTTATGCCACTGAAATAAATTAAAATGAGCAAGTCAACTGTCCAATGTTTACACACTCACTGTTTAAGCGTGACAAATTGACCAATTAAATCGTGTGAATATTTTATACCAGAAGACATAACCTTTACGATTGGTACAATGGTAAGGGGGGGTGGGTTTGATGTAAAGGCTGACAAAATTAAGAAAAAAACGTAGCTAGACAACGAAGAGCAAAACCAGAAAAAAGAATGGATCGACGCACTCCTAGCGGGTATGTTAAGCGAAAGCAAAAAAAGGAGAAAGAAGCGAGAGGAGCAGCTCTTTTACAAAGTGTGCCTTCTATCGACAGCTTTTTTAAAAAGGAGGTTGCTAGTTGCTTGTCAGAGGAGGCACCTGTTGCTAGTGCTAGCTCGTCTGCTAATGTTAGCAATGAGGCTGATTGTGAGACCACCAGTCCCGCTTGCGAGCCCAAGCCGCCGGAGAGTCTCTCGCCACCACCTGGAGCCAGCAGTGCTACATGCGACACGGTCCCAGAGGTTATTGCCACCAGCTCAAGCACAACCCATGGAAATATGAATGACCCGTCTTTGTGGGGTACGATAGACGAGCGACTCCGGACAGTGTTAATTGAAAGCGGGGTGTCTGCCTTCCAAAACCGAGCAGCCAAATATCCAGCGTCAACATGGGACGTTGCTGGGGGTAGGACACGTTACCTAACAAATGATTTATTTTCTTGCTGCTTACAGAACGGAGAAATAGTTTCAAGAGATTGACTAATTTACTAACCTAGTACTGGACATGTGTCCTGCTTTGCCTGCAAGGTTTTGTCCACAAAAACAAATGCGTTTATAATAGGATTCAGCGACTGGAAGCACTCTGATCGTATAACTGAACACGAGAAGAGCTTACAGCATAGAACTAATATGCTTGCGTTATCACAGCGATGTAATGCAATTGGTACTGTTGATGCATCCCTTGTGCGGCAACTGGAGGGGGAGAGCAAGTATTGGATAGAGGTGCTAAGGCGCGTTGTTGCCGTGATCAAGTTTTTAAGTGAGAGAGGCTTCCCATTCCGTGGCGACGATGAGCTTCTAGGGTCAGCGCACAATGGAAACTACTTGGGAATTTTAGAGATGATTTCTCAGTTTGATCCCTTTTTGGCTGATCACATTCAGAAATATGGTCAGAAGGGTAGAGGCAGTACATCCTATTTGTCTTCTACAATATGCGAGGAATTCATTGTGCTAATGGGGGAGAAAACTAAGCGGGTTATTGCAGCCGAGCTACAGCATGCCAAATATTTTTCAGTGATCGTGGATTCAACACCGGACCAATCTCATGTGGACCAGCTTACTTTTATTTTCAGGTTCGTCAATAATGAGGGGAAAGTTGTTGAACGATTTATTGGATTCAAGCCTATTGAAAGCCATACTGGGGTGAGCCTGGCTGACAGTGTACTTGCAATGATCAGTGACCTGGGCTTGGATCTGTCTAATTGTTGCGGCCAAGAACTACAAGAACTACAGCTCAATAAGGGATGCTTTGGGGAGTTTGTCAGGTGACATGCATGAAACTCTTGATACACGACGTGAGGCAACTTTGTTGTGTGGCAAAATGGAACGCTAGGAAACAGCCTTCATGGCCCATTTCTGGGATGCTGTCCTACACAGGTTCAAGATGACAAGTGAGCTGTTGCAGAAAAGCAACATTGATTTAAAGACTGCTGTGCGACTATTGGAGTCTTTGCTGTCATTTGTGGCATCACTTCGGGATCAGTTTTCAGACTTTGAAAAGACTGCCATGGGTGTTAGAGGTGTGTGCCAGACCTATCAGCACAACCTTCATCGGTTAAGGAAACGGACAGCATTTGCAGATGAAACCAGGGAGCATGAAGTCACAATTGAGGGGAGCCACTTTCAACGTGATGATTGATCAGTTACTCAGCTGTCTCAATCAACGACTGGATGCATACAGGCCTCTGAATGATTGCTTTGGAGTTCTGTCTGATGGCAAGGAGTCTGAAACCAGTGACATTTGTAAGCGGGCCAATACACTCTCCTCTGCTTACCCAACTGATTTAGATCAGAGCTTTGCAGACAAGCTCATTCAATTTAAATTCTTTGTATGAGGTGAGCAGGATATATCACCCTCAAAACTGCTACAGATTGTGTTGGGAAATGGCCTACAATCAACCTTTCCAAAGGTGTTTGTTGCCCTCAGACTTTTCTTGACTCTACATGTAACTAATTGTGAGGGTGAACTCAGAAACGCCTTAGTGCGCTTTCATTGATGGCTATTGAGTCTGAACTTGTCAGAGAGCTGGACTTTGATGACGTTGTGATTGAATTCTCAAGGAAGAAATCAAGAAGGAGGCCGATCCGTGACCGGGAGTTCCTAGGGGGCGGCGCACAATTGGCTGAGCGCTGCCCGGGTAGGAAGGGCTTAGGTCGGCAGGGGAATCAACGGCTCACTGCGCATCAGCGACCCCTGTGGCCAATAGGGCGCCTGTGGTTCTGCAGTGGAGCCGCCAGATCTGTGTTGTCCTCCGACACTATAGGTCTGGTGGCATTGCTGTGGATCTGCAGTGCGAAAAATGACGGCTTGCCAGGAGCACGTTTCGGAGGACGCGTGTTCCATCCGCCGTTTCCTGAGTCGGCGGGGGGGGGGGGGTTGCGAGCGGTGAGCCGAGGATACAGATAATAATTGGGCATACTAAATTGGGGAGAAAACCAGGGTAAAAAAATTGGTGACGACTAAATTTAAAAAAGAAAAAAAAAAAAAAATAGAAAGAGGCCGATCTTCTAAGGTAAGAGGCATGTTTATTTATTATTACATGCTATTATGCTCGCTGCTGGTATGTATGATTTAATTACATTTGTAGATGGTGTGCTGTTCATTTTTCATTGGCTGCTGTAGCCTACTGAACAATCAATTGCATTTTGTAACCGACATAGTTTTACATATATAACTAGCTGAGGTTGAGTTGATAGGAGGAGGGGTGGGAGGGGCCCATGATGCCTTCGTGCCCAGGGGCCCAGAATTTGTTAATCCGGCCCTGATAACAAGACACGTCATTGGACAACATGCACAAGCACACTGGGACCACGCCTCGATCACGCGCCCCCACCTCACAGGTGCACTTGTGCACATGCCAAAACACGAGGCACTCAAGACATTGACAAAACACAGAACAGCGACACAAACACCTAACACAGTTCTCTTCGTCCCCGAAGAGACAATGCCACAGTCCCGAAGCGATCTGGTATTCGCCGTAAGGTTGGCCCAGATGAACTCATGGAGCAGGCGCCGGGAGCCTGTAGCTGGTCCCTGGAACTTGTGTACCCGGTCTGCTACTTCAGGAGGGGCTTAGGTCCCACCCTCCGGCTGTGGTGACAGAATCTCCCATGATGCGACCGCCAAGTTGTGTGCATGGTCACGGCGCTGCCAGCTGCTTCTAGGGGGTTGGACCCTGCCGGGGTTGGACCCTGCCCCCCCCCCGGCTGTGTTGTCGTGTCCTCCATGCTGTGACCGTCTGTCAGTGTGAGAGGTGCGGTGTATCTCTGCAGTCTCCCGCTGGCTGCACGAGCGCTGTCATTCAGCGTCGGCGTGCCGTGCTCCCTCTGACTCCGCTGCCCTGCCTCGCCGAGTTCCACCGTTCTGCGTCGGGCACCGTGCTCCCTCCGGCTCTGCTGTCCTGTTCGCATGGGTCCTGCCGTTTTGCGTCGGGATGCAGAATGTAGAAAACGGACACACGAGGGTGCAACATTTTATTAAATGCATCTAATAAAGTTATAATAAAGTTATAATAAAAAAATTAAGCTGGACAAACTAGTACAATTACTATTTGTAATTGCATTAACATTAATAAAGACTAGTCACTTATTAAAATGTTGCACACTGGTTTTCTCGTTATTTATTCTGCTTTTTAAATGCGAAAGTAAGGACTTGGGGTATTTAAAAACCCATTTATTTAGTTGTTTTACAGCAAAACACCGTAAATTAAACTGATTTTATTACTATTATTATTGTAGTATTGTTAATACAGTATGCCTTTTATTTCGCAAATATAAACAAATTGAAATGTGTTTTTTTTCAATGGTCATATATTAAAAGCACTAAAGGCGATAGTACTAGTAAAACCAGACCGGATATAAACAATACTGTAATAACAGTCTCGTAGTAATAACAGTACAATTTACCAGGTTTGGACGTGAAACAATTAAATGGGCTTTTAAATCGTCCACGTCCTTACTTTCTCGTTTAAATGTGGAATGAAGAACGAGAAGGGACTATGTATTGATGTTAATACAATTACGAGGTGATTGTAATAAAGTGTATCCACCTTTAAAATATATATTATAACTTTATTAAAGATTAGTCGCTTATTTAAATATTGCACCTTTGCCGCTGTCCCAGCAGCACTGTATCCTGGTAGAACCAAGTACAACACGCGCAAAGCTGACGACGAAGAGATAAATAGGAGTGCATGCCTGAGCGCAGTTGTGCGAGTGAGTGACAGAAGCTGTCTCAGTGAGAGTGAGAGGTAGACTGGAATTTAGCACAGATAGATGGGTTTTTATTGTTTTGTTTTGCTTTGACATGGTCCTTAATTGTTTATTCATCCTGTGCTAATAAACTTCTGAATCTGAGTATGAAGCTATTGCCTGTGTGGAGCCTGCTTTCATTTTACACATAACGTTACAATATGTTATTTTAAGAATAATATTTTTCTAAATATTATACTGTACTAAAAGGGAGGTGCAACAAAAAAAGTTTGGGAACCCCTCAGGGTCTGGATGGAGGGTTCAGATCAATCATTTAGAACAGGGTTGGAACAAAGACCAGGACTGAAATAGCCAGAAGTTGGGACTACCTCATAATAAATACATAAAATAGCTCTCTCTTATAAGTCAGATTCAGATTTGAACACAGATCCGATCTGTTGAAGCTGTCTATGGTGGCTTACACCAAACTGACAGTGTTATGGTGGGAGTTCCTAACTTTTGTAGCTTTTGTAAAATAATATAATGTTGATACTGGCAAAAAGATACACTGGTAAACAATGTATAAAGAAGGAAATGCATTTTGTTTATAAAATATATGTTTAGTTCAAAAATCCATTATCAAGATTAGTTTCCAAAAACGTTCATTTTCTGATATTGCAGTGAGATGAAATCTCATTCTTATATTACAATTGGAACACAAAGTGTTATTAGAATTTGAACAACATTATTTTACAGCTTTTAATATTAGCACCCCTGATGCAGAATAATGATTTGATATTTGGATTTGGTTAAAGTTCTCAAAGCTTGTGAAGGATTTCCATAAACGATGTGCTGCTATACCCTAAGATGAAGAAACACACGTTACAGGAAATGTGGCTTTTTTATTTTGATACAGAATATTCCAGACTTAAATTTCTATGTCCTGGGAAGCTTGTGCTTCCTGGCTTAATCAACTGCATCATCAACATGTACTCAGTTCAAACAAGAAAGCCTTCTTTTCTCATGTAAAAAAAAACATTTCCATCCTGCACTAGGACCCTCTGACATCATATTACTAGTGCTGCCAGGTCCACAGTTGTGATTGTTAGCAGTTGCTGGTAAAGTAGCTACAGTAGTTGTTCTGTATTCATGATGATGTAGTGTCACACATTAATGGACAGTGTTAAACATTATTAAACAATATCCATCCATCCATTCATCCATTATCTGTAACCGCTTAATCCTATAGAGGGTCACGGTGAGCTGGAACCTAACCCGGCAGACACAGGGCGCAAGGCGGGGCTACACCCTGGACGTGACGCCAGTCTATTAAACAACATATTATGTAGAATACTATTACCCAGGAATATTGTGCAGCCCATATATAGTAAAAGGGTACATGCAATTCATGTTACAGTAGTCTTACAGATTTGTAATTACACTAAAGCACAGATTATTGGGCATTACCTTGGTCCTATCCTTTAAAGATTATGGAACAGAGAGTTCTTAAAGTGCTTCAGCACTACTTTTTGTGTTGATGCTTCATTGTGGTTCTCAAACATTTTGGACCTCGCTCCCCTTCCTCTTCTTTTGGCTATTACTCAATAAAACCCTTGAAAAAAAAAGAACACAAAAATGCTTAACATAAAAAAAGAACGGTCCTACTACAGTAGCGGGCACAGTTTACACGCCTCTGGGTTTCTGATCGCATCATCAATTCCAGATTTTTTTTAATTAATTGATGGAAATGTTCTACTTTTAATGTTTTCAAGCAAATTGGCTTCATCACTGCCATTCTCATGTGCACTTTGACATCTGGCATATTATTTCTCTTGTCCAGTGCTTCTTTAACCTGTTCTGTATACCAGTCTGCCAGAGGGCAGGATCTCTACGAGCACTGTATGCAACCATCTGATTGGTGGAAGTATTATTATAATAGGGAGGCTGTGTGGTCCAGTTGTTAAAGAAAAGGGCTTGTAACCAGGCGGTCCCTGGTTCAAATCCCACGTCAGCCGTTGACTCATTGTGTGACCCTGAGCAAGTCACTTAACCTCCTTGTGCTCCGTCTTTCGGGTGAGACGTAGTTGTAAGTGACTCTGCAACTGATGCATAGTTCACACACCCTAGTCTCTGTAAGTCGCCTTGGATAAAGGCGTCTGCTAAATAAACAAATAATAATAGTAATAATCCCAATAACGCATTCCTCTGCAGAAGCAGTGTTTTCCTGGCTGATTTGGGGCAGTAGTAAACAATAAATTAAGCAGAATTGTGTTGCACTAATCCATGAAATTCATTCAGTGCAATATAATTAGTCTGTGTGGCTTCAGGGACTGGGAGCCAACCGCATGAGTAAATTCAATATTGTTTTACTCTGCTTAGCCAATACTCTGATCCAAGTGGTCCCTTCCTTAGCAATTGTACATTGTGAAGCATTTTGCCCTATGGCTGTAACAGAGAATGTGGGCATGGATAAAAATGATGCATTACAAGATTTTCGATCCTAAAATAGTATAATCCATGCTACTCCACATTCATAGAACATCTCTTTGCGATGCATGAAGAAGATTATCTGAATATGTAAGTAAAATATAGGAGAGAAGTGGAAATTGATTTGCAAAAAAAAGTTATTCCCTAGATATGTTTCTACTGTTCAATTTTGTATCCGTTTCTGTAAAGCTTAAAAATAAATATTGGCATTTATAAATAAGGTCTGCGACAGTGCCTCATAGCTGGCTATGGCCTTGAATTCTGCATTTTTCCAAAAAGAAGAAATGTATTAAAGTCATTCAAAATGTGTATCAGTTTTTAGTAAAGAAAATATCCACAAAAAACACATAATTTTGCAGTTGTCCATTATCCTTTGCGTGTAGTAGAGTTCTGGTGGAAATATATGGTTGAAAAGCTTAAGTTCAATTGGAATATGATTATAAGAAAAAACAAATGTACAGAACAGTCGAGAACGGGTGTTCAGTAATGTACAGAACAGTACAGAAAAGTCGAGAACAGGTATTCAGTAATGTACAGAACAGTACAGAACAGTCAAGAACGGGTATTCAGTAATGTACAGAACAGTACAGAACAGTCGAGAACGGGTGCATTAACTTGCATTGTGTAACATTTTTAACTTATTCCTTATTTAGTGCATCTATCTATCTATCTATTATTATTATTATTATTTATTTCTTAGCAGACGCCCTTATCCAGGGCGACTTACAATCATAAGCAAAAACATTTCAAGCGTTACAATACAAGTAATACAATAAGAGCAAGAAATACAATAACTTTTGTTCAAGCAAAGTACAAGTTTGACAAACCACAATTCAATAATACAGCAGGTAATAGTGATAGTTACGTCAGGATATGATTAAATAGTGATAGTTACATCAGGATGTGATTAAATACAAAGTACTACAGGTTAAAAACTTGGCAGATTACAGTATTCTGAAGTACAGGATTAAATGCAGTAAAATAGGGGCTGATAAGAGCAAAATAAAGCACATTTACATGAAGGGTGATAGTGTCCCAGGATACAAACAGAGGAGTTCTACAGGTGCTCTTTGAAGAGGTGAGTCTTAAGGAGGCGCCGGAATGTGGTCAGGGACTGGGCAGTCCTGACATCTGTAGGAAGGTCATTCCACCACTGCGGAGCAAGGGTGGAGAAGGAGCGGGCTTTGGAGGCAGGGGAGCGTAGCGGTGGTAGAGCTAGTCTTCTAGTGCAGGTGGAGCGGAGAGGTCGAGTGGGGGTGTAGGGAGAGATGAGGGTCTGGAGGTAGCTGGGTGCAGACTGGTCAAGGCATCTGTAGGCTAGTACAAGAGTCTTGAACTGGATGCGAGCGGTGATCGGGAGCCAGTGGAGCGAGCGGAGTAGTGGAGTAGCGTGGGCGAAGCGAGGCAGAGAGAACACTAGGCGGGCAGCAGAGTTCTGGATGAGCTGGAGCGGACGGGTGGCGGACGCAGGGAGGCCAGCCAGGAGGGAGTTGCAGTAGTCTAGGCGGGAGAGTACCAGGGCCTGGACCAGGAGCTGGGTAGCATAGTTGGTGAGGAAGGGTCGGATTCTTCGGATGTTGCTCAGGAAGAATCGGCAAGTGCGTGCCAGAGTGGAGATGTGCTGGGATAGATAGATATCTATCTATCTATCTATCTATCTATCTATCTATCTATCTATCTATCTATATATGTATTTGTTACACATGTAGTCAGCATTCCGATAAAAATAACCATTTCATGATTTGAGCATTTACAAATTATCAAAGAACAAAATGAAAGGTTATTTTGATCTTTGCTCAAATTATTTTGCAAAGTGGAAAATATCAAAGAAGCAAAGACTGAAACAGAAAGGAAGAAAAGGTTATTTCGGTCTTTGAGCAAATTATGTTGTGTAACATATAAATTCATCTATGTTTATATGGCATACTAATCAAATTGCATGATATCATTACTTTTGGTCATGCATGTTCTTATATTTAAAACATATTAAGAATGTATGTATATCAATATATGGATATGTGATGCATATATGTAACATATAAAACAGTTACATTGCATATATTTATAATGTATGGAAAAATATGTGTTCTTTCCATATGGATTAGGGCTCTATTCATTGTTGTTTCAGATTACGCTGGTGTTAGTTTTCTAATTCGGAGATGAACGATCTAAAATGATTCATTATCGTGTTTTGTTTGTTTGTAAATTACAAAAATGAATACATATTTTCCAGTGGATTGATTTGGAACAGAGATTAAACATAGTTTGAAGCATAACATTCAAGGTCCTTTACTAGCGATTAAGGTCTCCATATTGAACAATCAAGTTAAAGGAAATCTCAGATCCATTTTCAGTTGCTGCATTGCTGTTTTTTCCCTGAGAGATGTAAATGTTATAAATACCCCCGTGAAATGTGAAGATTTACTTAGGAGACAGCATGTATGCCCCTCTATTCATGAGGGTTTACTTTATTGTTTTTAAACATCCCAATTCAATGTAAACTGTGTTTCTGCTGTCTAGCCAGTCGTCTCGCTTCACCTGACAAACCTAAGCAATGGATGTTGCCAATCTATGAACGCATCCTGGAGGAGTTCAGCTTGGCTGGTCAGGTGGCATCGAACCAGTAGGGGCTGCAGTGGTACGGTGAGGAGCCAGTCCAGCCCTCGTGAGTATACATGGCAGGGCCTTTGCTACACGAGTCCTTCATATTTGAGTGATATTTCACACTGCCGAGACAGCTCCAAGAGTGTGATGGTCCCTTTACACCAGGGGAGAGGTGCTTTTATGATCAGGTTTCGATACATCTTGTGCATTCCAGGTGCAGACAGTGTTCAGTGGGTACTGAGTTTTCGGGTGTCGTGGTGCAGGTTTTAGTTCTTAGTACAGCATGTGAATTTAAAGAGAAGTGCCAGTGTGTTTGCTCTCAAGGAGTCACATGTGACAAGTGTAAAATGCAATATTATAAAAGGTGCATGAAAATCTGCTCAATTGGTGTTGGAGAGTGAAGGCGAGCCTCAAAAACAAAGCACAGGGACCCCTCAATAAGGTCTGTTTTGAAAACCAAAATAACATTTTGTTTGTGTGAAATATTTCTAGATTGTTGTTAAAAAAAACAACAGCATTCTATGTACAGTTTCATGATTATCAAACTGTATTCAAGCCATCAAAACAGACTATAAAAAAACAACTTTAAATACAGTTTGGTGAAGAGGGCCTATTGTGTTATTTATTATGCTGCTCTTTTATTGCAATTTTGGGAGGCCTGAAAGAAAACAGCTATAAAACTGCAGTCAGGTGGTTAAGAGACAAAAGGAGAGATTAACACGAAGTCAAGCCTCTGAGACATGCTTATGGATTCTGGCTTACATTACAATTCACAGCTCAGAAGCCTAGCGGGTTTCATGATTAAAGCTGTCCTGTTCTTACATGCCAGGCTTCTACAAATTAACTAGCTGTAATTGAAAAAACAAAACAACTAAAACGTGGCACTAGAGAATACAGAAATAGCTGGCAACACTTAACTAAAGCTGTGTTAGTGAGATAGATTCTAATATCTACAGAGACTCAATGTGCATAGAGCTGAGAGACTGGGAGGCAGTGTGGCCTTATGGTTAGAGCTGGGGGATTGGAATGGAGGGTAGACTATCCTAGTCATTAGAATCTGAGGGACTGGGAGGCACCATTACCTAGTGGTTAAAGCTGAGGGACTGTGAGGCAGTGTGGTCAAGTGGCAAGAGCTGAGAGACTCAGCAGTGTGGCTTAATGCTGAGTGATTAGAGAATAGGGACTAAGAGGAAGTAAGATTGGAGCAGATAACTGAGATATACTGCAGCTCATACAACTTGTGTCCAAGCATTCTCTATTGCTTGCTGTTGTCAATATTATATTTTAATGTCAATTTTAATGCAGTAATTAGAAGGGCGAGTTGCCAACTGTCTCGTAGATGACACAACACTGTTATTCCACTAAAAGAGATGATGTTTTCAAGAGAGGTCTGAAAACAGAGACAGGATGGGTGGGGACTCCTGGGTATATAAGGAGGCAAGCTGAGAGAGTCAGGGCAGTTTGTGGGAGGTTGCCGTAGGGAACAGACTCCAGACTCCAGACTCCAGTTTGCTTGGAATAAAACTGGAATACCACAGCCTGTTGCAAGCTTGAAAGGGGTATGTGATTCAGGACTGCTGCTGTTTATGCAATTTGTTTTTTTTTATAGTTAAATCGGCGGGTGAATAAAATCGCCAATGTTAATTTGCTACAGTGTGGGAAAGTTAAACTAATAATTATATAACCAGCCAAATAGGGAACCTGGGAGTGAGAGGTAAACCTGAAGGCATGTGACTTTGTGATTGAATATAAAAATAACCACACAGACTCGTGAGAGACTTTAAAAACTTTATTATGTTGAACACTATTTATGGTGGGGAAACCGGAAAGTCTGCCCTCTTCACATCCGGGAATTCTGGGTCAGACATCTCAGCAACGTAGGAAAGTGTCTGACCTTTTGGAGCAGTTCCACCCAAAGTGTCCTGATACTTACCTGAAGGCAAACCACTCGGAGCTGTAATAAAAGGAATTAAGAGGGAATAAAAAAAAGGAGAAACAAGAAAAGAACTGTAGTTCTGTTGCACACGTGGTGCGACGGAGTCTCCACTCATCTTACAGAACCTTCCTTACTGCCCAATTGGTGAACTGGGGAAATACTTGCCTACAGACTCAAGCAGTGTTTGTTTATTTCACTGTGTTTGTTTCACTGTGTAGAGAGGGACAAAGAAGAAAGTCAGTTAGGCCTGAACAGGGCTAGGCATATTATTTTGGTTTGTTTGTTTATTTTGTGTAAATAATAAACTTACCTGGACCATACAGTCCACTCTGAGAAACTCCTGTCTGGATCTCCGGTTTTTGGTCTCCACCGCTTACTTGTCTGTCACTATATATATATATATATATATATATATATATATATATATATATATATATATATATATATATATATATATAGTATTTTGAACCTGCTTTATTGAAAGAAAGACTGCAGCTTGCATTTCTATGCTTCACGGTTGGTGTTTCTCTTTGTTTGCTCTAAGCTAATGTTGTTTTATGAGTAGGGCAGTATGTTTTTGTTTTGCTTGTAAGGAAAATGTGTTTAATGTAAAAGTTTTTGAAAAAAATCCCTCCCTGCCTAACTGAACTTCATGTGCAGCATGTGCCCAGGTATTGATTGATAAGTCGCCTTGCATAAAGGCATCTGCTAAATAAACATATAATAATAAATGATAATAATTATTTGATTATCAATTAACCCTGGCCACATGCCTTTAAAAGGGGATGAAAAGTCAGTCTTTGATTCTGGTTCTCCATTTGTGTTTGTCAGCAAGCTGGAAGTAAATTGGGGATCCTCGTGACTGCTTACACAAACCAGGTTGAGCAAACAAAGGAAACACTCGTGATCACCGTGTGTGTTAACCAGGATCCATAGGGATTTGTTTATGGGATTTTAATTCCAGCCCAGTTTATTTTGAGTGTGTTAGGGAGAAGGTTCCTGGAACAGGACCCTCCTTTAGTGGAGGTAGGGCTTGGCTACTGTTGGGTCAACTTTTATTTTGTACTTGGTTTGAAGATTTTTTTTTGCATTTTTGTATAATTTTCATGTGCACATGGGTGTATGTCCTCCCACACTAGGGCTGCCATTGCTGGAACCCTAGTGGCAGCTACCTACCACTGCACCTGCCTGTGTAATTCTGTCCAAGCGGCGTTTCTCTCGTCTATCAGCGGATACCCACACACTAACAGAGCACCCATTCCAGGCAGGCTTCCAGGGACACCTTTGTAAAGAGACAGCGGTCTCATAGAGTTACTTCCTGGTTAAATAAGGTTTATTTAATTGAATTGAACTCAATTGACTGAAATTGAGTGGTTAAATCATATTTGTCTAGCTATATTGACATTGACTAACAAGATTTGAACAAAATATTGGACTTCCGTTCAAGGGTGATGTGTTGCTTTTCTCATTGTTTCGTAATCAAGTTCAAAAGGAATCCAGTAGAGAGGATTAGTACTGTTGCCCAGTAGAGAGGATTAGTCCATCTCTCAGAAATGGAGTGAAATAATAGTGAGGGGGGACCTTGGCTACTAAGTGTGCTGAAAGATTCGACATCTGCACAGTTAAATGTTTTGGTTTTCAAATGCAACACTATACAAATAAAACCCAGATTAGCACTTATTTTGCTATCAGTCTCCCTTCTTCCTTCCCTCTCTAAAGACGGATCCTCCCTCCCTCCCATTTCCTCAGCCACACAGCTCAGTTCTGTCCCTTTTGTTCTAGCCCCCCTGTCTCGGCAGTAACATGCAGCTCCATCTGATTTGAAGCCATGTGGCGTTTAAAACATGTTTATCTGTGAGTGCAGATGTCAGCCTTCTGATCGCTGGAGATGTGCCATGCTTTCCCGTTGCTCCATGCTGTCGTTAGTGCAGATTTGAAATGAGCAGTCACGGTCCTGACACACCCAGGGGCTGTGCTGCCATCCACACATAACTATGGGCATATCAAAAGAAAGATGCTGTGATGTTCATGCTGCCAGCTCATACTGAGGGCTCTGTGCTCGGGCCTCCAAGGCACTGCACGTGTTGTGTAGGAACAACTTACTGTTATCAAGAACTGCGATTAGATCCAAACCTTTTATCAGTACAACTCTGGTTGCTTCACTGATTGGTGATTTATACTCGAAAGACATTGAAATGCAAGTAGAGGTCAGTGATGGCAGTCCATTGCATCTTCTCAAGTGGGGAAACCCAACCTAATATATAACAGCTGTAGATTTTTACAGTATATCAGGAAATACATTAAATAAAAAAATCTATGTTTGTATGAATCTTATGTGACTTTCTTAACACGACTTTATATTTTACAAATATTCACTGCAATTATCTGAGGAGGAGGAGGGGAGAGGAGTTGGTGATCGACCCCTTACATCAAGTATTCGTCAAGGTCCCCCCACAAGGTCAGACTAGGCCCAAGGTTTATGCAAGTGTTCACTTTGTAGGGCCTGCCTGAGCTCCTCAGCGTCTCTACAACATTTACACTCACAAAACAATGAGCCTGCAATCCTGTTCCCAGCGCATGTGCTTCAAGTACCATCAGTCACACAGGGAGGAAACACCTCCCCAAAATAAGGTCCACTTGGAATGCCCTTGTTCACTTTATTTGTATGTAGTGACAGCAAAGCCCTTAACCCGACATAGTCCAAGCCTGGAGCTGGTTAAGCAGCTGTGACAGTAAAACAATAACTTACAGATGGGCATCATCTACTCTGTTTATCACACAATTCACATACTCTGTTGTGTTTGTATCTCAAGGAGATGTCGCTCTGTTGGTTTTTCTTGGTTTTCTGGTCTTTGAGAAATGCCAGTAATGTTGGTAATGTTTTTTTTATATATATATTCATTGAATTCAAATGTATTCTTGGACCTAAAACATGAGATCTAGTGCTACTATACACTAAGTTAAATAAATGTCAGTTTGCAAGCCATGCTTTTAGATAGTGTAGCACTTCCTTTGTCATTTCACCTGGAAAACTAATGGAAATGGAGAACTTGCTTTAACATAGTGTAGCGTTGGGATATTGAAATTATTTTTGTATGTAATTGTTCCTCAGTGATTTAAAACTAAGAACCTTTTTTACTGGACATGTATAGGACTGTCATATGGAATCCCTTCCCTTGTGATAAATATGCAAGCTCTACCATATAAGACAGAGATTGTTGCTGTTCTAAGATCCTCTGTTAGTTGCTATTGTTTTTTGTTTTATTGTTGCCATGGTTACTGTCACATGATGGTCTTTTGCTCTATTTGTTAAATAATTAAATAAATACACAGTATAAATACAAGTACTACATACATATTGGTAACAGTACAGCACATATATTCACGGTCTAGATACGGTTAGCCCAAGTCTGTATTTCAAACTCAGCACAGTGCATAGGACCAGAGGGCATGGATGGAAGCTAAGTAAAATTTTGAAACAGTTGCTAGGAAGCACTTTGTTATGATGAGGGTAAAGACAGAACAGTTAGACACTGCCCTGGGGCTAAAGATGTGCTAGCAAGGGCTGAGCCTCGATGGGAATAAGAGGCTTCTTCTTCCAAACAGGTGGTCTTATGTTTTCATTAGGATGAAAATCTCTACAAGTGAATACAGTTTGTCGTTGACGTGATGTACTGTTTCATGCACATTCAGAAATCCATTTTACCATGCTTACTAATTATTCAAGGGAAAGTGTCCCTTTTTTATCAATTGCTTCTGAAATGATGTTTGAAATTTGAATTTCCAAGGCGATGTGTTTGACACGTTGAGTCTACACTCTTCTCATGTAATGATGATTCAGGCTGGCAGGTATGCAAATGTATTTCATTTAAACTGTAAAGTGTGCACACATACACCCACCTCCACTATATCACTGCTGTGGGAGTTCACTGAGAATCTTGGTAGAAAACATTGAATTCATGAAACCCAGTAGTCTCCTGGGGTACTGAGAGAGTTAACATGTATTCTGTAGTGTTGTTGTGCTGAAGTGAGTAAAAAAACATTTAACCAGCCCTTGAGAAGCCTGTTCCTGCCTCCTTACCCCCTACTCCTCACCCCGCTACACATTTACAAGGTGATTTGCAGTAATTAGGGGGGTCCTTGAGAAGCTTTGGGGGAGCTTAAAGGCTAGGATCTTGCTTTATCAGCCAAACTTCTCTCTCGGTTTATATTAATCTGCAATTCCCTGCGTTTGTGGAGAAAAGGGCTCGGCAGGAGGCAGCAGGGATCTCACAGCTCGGGGTCACGTTGTTGGTTTGTTTACTGGGCCAGCTTGTGAAATTAAAAAAGATGAAAGAGTATGTTTTAGTAATCTACACTCTGCAGCTGTACAGAGGATTACAAGCTCCCTGTCTCACAGATGTTTACTTGATTGAGTTGATAGCTGCATCAACACAGCAAAAGAGAAAGAAATAACTAAAAAGCAGCATAACATATGGGTAAAAAGGACACAAATTCATGTTGTTTTGATGGACTGAGAGATAAATATCTTTGTTGCACTTGTAACGGGAAGTGGTGTGTGATACACTGCAGTTACAGATTCTGTCCCCTGAGATGAAATGAGGTTAAAACATCTATTACTGTGAATGCAGACCACTGTCTTTGGTTAAGATGCTCACTTGCTGTGACCTTGGTCATCGGTTTGCAATCTTTTGCACTCTTTACACTGCTGCTGTGACCCAGATCACAACGACATACAAGAAAGAGCACAATTTACAGGAAGCAAAGACAGAAGGGAGCTGGTGAAAGCCGGACCGAGATAAAACTGCATGAAAGAATGCAAATCATATTGAAACTATACCACGCAATTACACCGTCACTATAATCTACAGATTAAAAATAATTATCATTATAAGAGTTTTCATACTTTTAAATTATTGTGGTATGGTTTGTAAGACGTTTCTCATTGATTTAGTGCCCCAGCATTTTAATATATAGACTGTAGTGACTGACTAATTGTGTGGTATAGTTCTGAAGACGTTTCACCTTATTATAGTGCCCTGTCCAGGTAGTTTTGTATAGGTTCAGCTTTCACCCACTCCCCAGATGGAAAATGAACCAGCAGTATGTTGAACTAAGGCCTTCAGTTAGATTATACTTGTTTACTTTTTAAAGAAAAGGCTAACCTGCATGCAATGTAATATTTTAAAGACGATACTTACATTATTGTTTTATTTTGTTTTTTTGCTTTGATTCCTTTTAAGTTAGCTTGTTTTGGTACATGTGAGGAATATGGTTACCCCTAATTTATCATACATATGTAATATTTATCTTGGAGGAAACGTTTTCAGTATCACTGAATACTGAAAGTGGGACAGTTATAGCACATCCCACCTCTGCATAAATTCCCACGCAGTAAAAATGCAGACTCAGACGTCGGTACTTCCACAATCTACAACCTAGGCAAAACATTTAAGAAATACTAGGGTGAGCTGTGCAACTGTTTTATCTGAATTATAAAGCATACAGTTACAGTATATATTGCCACAAACAGTTTGAAATATTAGGTAATTTGTATGTTTTTGATTAAGATAAGGATTTGGAAAATGTAAAGTTGCTCTTCTATACATTGGTTCACATCTACTGAACTGCATTTCGTTGGATTTAGTTGAATTTCCTGTTTGATCAAATTATAACGTGTACTATTTTATTTGACAAGGTGACCTTCTCTTCAACGTACGACACCTGGTGGCGAAATATTGTATTTCAGATCATGGCATTTATTTTGTCGTGGAGCATAATGTGCCATGCTTTGCCATTTGTATAGCTGGCTATGGCTACTGTAATGTCCTTACTCTTTGGTAAACAGGTAATGAATATGAATGGTCTCGTTACATGAACTTTATTCCATGGTTTAGCAGTTAACATTAATGATGTTTATTATTGCTATATTATTCAATACTATACAATTATTGTATCATACATGGTAGTTTATCAAACCCTGAGATTGCACTCTCCAATTGACTAATACAGGGTGACCAACAATAGTGTATGCTCTCATGAGCAACAGTGCATTTGGATCAGTGTGGTGCTCCAGTACCTGAACTGACCTATTTTTAACCAAAGGGTTTTTCCGTGTCCAAAAGTCACCAAGACAACAACCCCTCTGCTTTTTTACTAATTCCTAGTGACATTTGTTCCTTCTAAGCCTTACATTGCATCAGCCCAACTTCCGTATCCCTGTAAAAACAACTGCCATTTCCCCAGATACATTTTCTGAGTGACTTGAGTTAGCAACTCAGTGACATCCTGCTCAGAGAGGTTTGTTATTTTGACACCCAACTGTCCTTTGCCTACAGTGAAAACCACTGAAAGACTGATAATTTGAGGAGACACTGATGGCTTTGGTCCTGTAGTTATAGTATTGTCACTATGCAAGCACATGTGTAATTAAAACACATGAAAGCCAACAATGAAAGACAACTTGAAATCCTTTTAGGGCTATTTCCAACTTCTGCATTAAACATCTTAATTTTGTTTAGTTAATTACATAAAACTTTACTAGCTACATCACACAGGCACGTACTCAACAGGCAATGTTGAAAACAATCGCCAAAACCGTGCTTCAGTGATTGTGGAAACGATAACAGGATAACAGGATGTTTTTTGCCGTATTAAGCAGTTTGGTACTTTGCTTTTCCTGTTTCTCAAGGAATACAGACAGCCAGGGGAATAAAAGGTGTGAAGGATCACTGAAATATACAGTAATTGATAATGTAGGAGATAAAATGGGATTTAGATTCATCACTGAGTTTAAACGAAAATAGAGCATTCATGAATCTTTTAAGAATCTATAAACTGAAAGTATTGACTGTCTGAGATACTTTAGCATTTGAAAGATTATTAACCCTTCAAAGGAAACAGCTGTCCTCAAATCCTCCCTAACACAGATTAGAGGAGTTTTATGTGAACATGGAACACACATGTAATAGGGGGTTGTGATTATCTGCTGACAGACCAGACTCACAGTTGTTGTGCTTGACCAGGCCACTTAGGAACGCAGATTGATTTATTTGTTGCAGTTTTTATGCAATACAAGGTGCCACCACTAGGGCACCAACAATGGCAGCACCTGAGAAGTCAGTGACGGAACCTGTCCCTGCCGTTGTACAATCTTTGAAGGGTAAGTCAGTAGGGAATCTCAGTTATCTTAACTAATGTATTATTGTACTTCTGCTAATGTATTCTTCTGTCTTTATGAATTCACAGTTGCCACAGTTAATAATAGGGCAGAACTCACCCTTCTTCATAAACCAAATGAAACATTGGTTCGATTTATAAAAGCACTAATATCCTCCACAGTGGCCATTACCTGTAAATAATTGACCATGGGGACACTTAAATGTCTGAGCAGGTTAATGGCTGCTGTATTGGTGATTAATGCTTTGTGTGTGACTTGGAAAGTTTGTTTTTACACTTAATCCATTTAAAGGGCTTTTTGGGTCTCATTAGCATAGTGTATGTATATGCATATATTTTTTTTTTATCATACACTGATTATGTGGTGGTCTGTCGCTGTAAAGATGTCCCGCGGTAAGGAGTCCCGTGGTGCTGGGGTTGCGCTGTACTGGGTGACGCAGTGATGGGGTTGCGCTGTACTGGGTTTGCTATAATAGACACCCGGTCATGTCCTGTAACCTATAGTCAGGCTTAAAATAAATGATCTTATTGGGATGGGGATGGGGGTGATTGGCTCATACTCCCCAGAAATTTGAACCGTTGCAATGGATTTGGAATTTCTGACAATCAGCTAAAAACTGGGCATGGGCACCTTAAAGATTTGTTGTTTCACTTTTAAAGCAGGTGAGTGGATAGAGGCAGAGCCCAGTGATTTATATGCTGAGAAAAACATCACCTTTACCAGGGGGCCTGTTTAAACCCTGTGCTGATATGTGGTATCTTGCTCCTCTGGTAATGAAATGGACTGCCTCTTATTTTGTCAATATATTGATTGCTGGAAGCCAGGCTGTAAAAATATCTTATTGAAGGGTGCTTTGCACATGGGGCTCTGTGGATTTCATCCATTGATAGCTGTCTCGGGCCTCTAGAATGCACTGATTTGTAGGAAGCACTAGGTGGCTGAACCTGAGAGTGTCCATTCTGGTTAAAGGCTTTAGCTGATCCAGGGTGGGACTTAAATTGCAGAGATGCAAACCCAGATCCCTTAAGCCTTGGACTTTAATCCTTTAATAAAGTTCAGGTGATTTAAGAGTGTTTCGTTTTTTTCAGCTCAGCAGAGTAACCAGAATTATAATATTATACCTTAGTGCAAAAAATACCATAAAAACTCACTCACCTTTAGAGTATTTGATTGACGTAAATATAATTTTAATTTCAGTATTACAAATACAATATTACAAGTACTGTTTTCATTTTACTTCCATGTTACAACCAGTCTGCTTAACCTAATTACAGTAATAAATTGATCTTTGATCGCCATGGATCTTTCTTTGCAAGGCTACATTAAACATTCAATGACTGGTTACTCTCCCTGGTGTCCTACTTGGAGCCTCACTGTGTATATTACTAGCCATACATGTTTTCAGTTGCATTTGAACTGTGTGAAGAACCTACACCTGTGCTTCTTGCTTTGGAATTGTACAATGAGCCTCATATCGGTTACAATTGACAGAGGCAGTTTTAATACAAGTGCCACCCGGAGCTCTATAATGAGACGCGGAGTGGCTCATAGGTCTCAAATGTGCTGTTCTGAAAGATATGTTTTGTTATTTGGTACTACTTCAGGTTATAAAGTAAGCTCTCTGGTTAATGACAGGAAAAAAGGCATTGAAGAGGTGGGGACAATTTCTCCCTCAGGTGAAATTCGAACAAAACCATTCACTGCTGAAACGGGCCAGTCAAACATGAAAGCGCACCACTATCTCGTTTCCATGGCCAGACTTACACCATGTCTGGTCCATGTCATCCGGCATGGCACTACATGGGGTCTGGCCAGGTTCTGTGTGCTTTCCAGCCGGCAAGCGCCACTCCTGTCTGGAGGTAGCTCGGCCCCTCTTGCTCCTCACGGCTCCATCGGGCGCTGTGCTTGTGAGCGCCGGTAGTTGCCTTCCCCCAGCGTTGGCCAAGACACAGTCCGCCTCCCAGGATAATTCCTTAGCCCGCTGGATCGGCCACTCCAGCTCGCTGGTCACCCTTCCACCTTCTGCCGGCTCCTGCTTCAAGCTGCTCAGATTGAACTCCATCCCACTGTCTGACACCAATGTAGCGTTTGGCAGGTAAGGAAGTAAACTTAGGCACTTTTCATATTCAACTTTTATTAAGCAGTGTGGTGGGTTCTGGGAGAAAGTGACGTGACCCAGAAGTGATGGAGACAGGAAGCATGTAATTGGGGTTTGAATTTTTATTTACAACACCCACAAAAATACAAAGTCCCGAGCAGTGGGTTTCAACACAATTGCAGCAAACAAAAAAAAACTGCCTCTGTTACCAGCTATGGTAAGCAGAGGCTGGCAATGAAAACAAAATAGTCCAAAACAGAAGAGAAACACTGCCACTGGGTATTTCAGTGATCCACACAGCACAGCTGGTGGCTTGGGTTCCCTCTTCAAAAACAGGGCAAGTAATTCCTGAAGCTGCTAAGGATCACAGGGAAAAGTCCGGGCTCGAAGGCAGCCGGCCTGGGAATCCTCAGTCTGGATATAAGCAAAACAAACAAATGAACAAAACTCACAGAGCTCACGCAGCACAACTGTCTCAATCCAGGATAGGGAGACCAAATGGCAGAACCCCACAGCCTAAATAGTGCCGTGCCCCACCCCTACAACCAGTGCACTGCCCCACCTCAGCGAATTGTCGAGCGCAGCACAGCTGATTGCAATAATGGGGCTCAACCATGAGGTCCTGCCCCAAGTTAAGATGGTCGCCCCCACTGCGGCTTCTGCCCCAACCATGACTCAGCTTTTCTCCTCTGTCTCGGTCCTTCCTGCACAGCGCTGCCAGTAGTCGGGAGGGCGATTTACAAGAGGGACTCCTTTCACTCCTGTCACAAGCAGATACTGGGTTAGCTGCCGGCTCAGAGTCCACTCCTCTGACAGCAACACTGCATACAAAACACACAAAAACAGCCGTGGGTGTAATCTCTGTTTAAGTGTATAAATGTTATTATTATTATTATTATTATTATTATTATTATTATTATTATTATTATTATTATTATTATTATTATTATTATTATTAACATTATGAATAATAAGTATAACTCTCATAATTGTATAAACGATTTTTCTGAAATATTTATATGAAATTACGGAACCATCAGTTTATAACATTTAAATACACAGTAAGCAAATACAGTACAACGTCGCATATCCAACCCACTGTGGACTGGGGTATAGGCGGATATGTGAAAAAGTCGGATTTTCGAACATCTATATAAAAAGCATTTACACATTCATAAATAGGTTAGTGAACCTTCTTAAAAGGACAAAATAAACGAGAATGGTGTTTACACAGTAAATCACTTTAAAGTGTGCTGAGGTTATTGTATATGAAAACCTGCCGGTACCAGAAATAAGTGTCAAAATGTGCTTAACTGTATTTCCACAACACTGCAAGAACTTTGCACCACCTCATGATTACACGACTGCTGCTTGGCCTCTGCTTATTGATAATACTGGTATGAGGATTAATCATATGATACAAATAATACAGAAGGATGTATTCCAATAATATTGTATAACTGGTGTATTGCTGCAACTCTACTCATATGATTTATCTAAAAAGAGAAAGTGCAATCGGGAGGCAACTATTTTTCCAGCCTAAGACTGTGTTTCAACGTCTAAAACCAAGCCTAGGTTCTTTTAAAATGAAAAGCTATCTGAGGACACACAAAAGCTCTGACCTCTCATCGGTGCTTTTAATAAAACAATTTGTTTCCTTGAATCATAAGTGTGGCCTGCCTTGTAAACGTGCTTTCCCTGGAGCGCCACTCTGGATTTCACAGCCCCTCCGCCAGTGCAGCTGACAGGCCCTGCCACCACAACAAAAGGAACACTGGCTGTCCTGGTGTCACTGCATTGTCTCCAAGATTATTCATTTGGGATGGAAACCGTTTTTTTTTTTATCTTTTGAAGGAAGGGAATTCTTCAATGCCTCTTTCTTCAATGCTTCCTTTTCTTTCAATATCCTGAAACTTTGAGATGCTGTATCTCTATGAGTGAAGGACATCCCTGGCCAAAGTGATACAGGACAGACCCAACCTTCCTTCTCAGATGTATTCATTAGCACAGGAATATTCTTGTTTGAGATGAGAGGTTTTGTTAGGCCATGGTGTCTCATCCTTATTTGTGATAGACCTACATTTTTCTAATTATTTATGTATTAATTTGAATGTTATTAGCCTGGTAAAACTCAGTGATATGCAGTGATTTTCTGCAGTGTCCCACAGAGACAGTAAGCAAATACAGTACAATGTCGCATACCCAGCCCCCTGTGGACTGGGGTATAGGCGGATATGTGAAAAAGTCGGATTTGCGAACATCTATAGAAAAAGCATTTACACATCCATAAATAGGTTAGTGAACAAAAATAACACGCAAACTGCTTTAAACACAGTGACATTTTTTTGCTTTAAAAGTAAGCAAATGTAAACGAGATTAATTAGGCTACAAATACACAGTGTTGCTATGCAGTTTGCTATAAGCCATCTCCACGCAAAGATATATATATTTTTTAAATACAAAACAAACGGTAAATGTACAATAACCTGAAACTGATGGTTTCTTTCTTAACTCTAGAAGTCCCTGCCTCCCTGGTTCTGCTAGCCTTCTGTGCAGGGTTTTATCCCTGGACTTTGCGCAGATAGGGCAGAACGTCCTGTCTTCCAGCGCAGATGAGGCATGCTGCCTACCCAAGCACCGGACACACAGCAAGTCTTTGTCCTGTGGGGGAAGGTTCACCCTGCAGGATGTGCAAGGGTGAAAGCCCAACATTGTGTAAGGTCTTTTGGCCGAGGGCACTGAGGCACCGAGGCTGTAAGGCACTAAAGCACCTAATGCACAAAGGGACTGATACGGTAAGCACTGGGTCACTGATCTTATCGAAGCACCAATGCACTGGGGCACCGAGGTAGCAATGTACCTAGGGACACAAGGCTGCCTGTGCACAGGGTGTGTGAGCACCCACACTGCCTTGGAAATGTTCTTATATCCTAACCCTGATTGGTGCTTTTGAAGAACCTTATTCCGGATTTGCTTTGAATGTTCCTTCGTCTTCATGATGTAGTTTTTGTTAAGAAATGTACTAACCAACTGTGGGACCTCCCAGAGACAGGTGTATTTGACCTGAAATCATGTGAAACACCTTAATTGCACACAGGTGGACTCCATTCAACTAATTATGTGACTTCTAAAGACAATTGGTTGCACCAGAGCTTATTTAGGTGAGTCATAGCAAAGGGGGTGAATACTTATGCAAACAATTATTTTCTGTTTTATATTTGTAATTCATTTAGAACAATTTGTAGGTTTTATTTTTCACTTTGACATTATGGACTTTTTTGTGTTGATCAGTGGCAAAAACTCCTAATTAAATCCATTTTGATTCCATGTTGTAACACAATAAAATGTGGAAAAGTCCAAGGGGGGTGAATACTTTTGAGAGCCACTGTATTCCGATCAAGTAGCAGCATGGTGCACCTTGATAAAAGTTAGTGGATGCACCTAATCTCACTCCCCATAGGTTTTACAGGGTGTGGCGTCCATTAAAACGTAATTTTAAAATGTTCATAAAACGGTAAAGAGTAAATGAAATACCAAGTCTGTTCTGGCTGTGAGCGGAGGTCAGAACCATGGTGTGTGGGTGTCATCCTGTGAGCGGAGGTCAGAACCATGGTGTGTGGGTGTCATCCTGTGAGCGGAGGTCAGAACCATGGTGTGTGGTCCTTCTCAGGCCCTGTTCCTGACCAGAAGCCTGGTAATTCCGAGCTGTCATAGAATGTATTCATTCTTTAAGTTATAGTAACATTACAGGAATAATAGAACAAATACTTAAAAACACATTGTTTAATGATAACTCTGACAAACACCCCTAAAAGTATCTTTGTATATGGAATGTTTTTCTAAATTAAAATGCACGAAAGGATTATTTCAGTTAACCCAGCAGGAGGCGGGTCTCTGTGAAATGGGAAAACAGAATGGCAAAACACAGCACAAAAACTTTTACAGGTTAAGCAAAATAGTTTTGAATTGAAAACGAATGCATGTACAACGTAGATTACACTGTGATATTGGGTCTTTAATATGAAGCACATCTACAGTAAATTCAAAGGAAATATTTAACTGATGGGTGTGAGTCCTTCTCTCTTCCATTCCCTAACAATAGGGTATTAAACAGTAATTCACATGTAGTAGCTAGCATAAAGTCCTCCAGTGATAATTAGGTTAGATGGAACCAAAACATGTCCTGTTAAGGTAATGGGATGTACTTATGTGTTTGAGTACAGAGCATTCAATATATGAGAAACCCCAGTGATATACATTCCATAATGTATTCCTGGCGGCGTCCGTCAATCGATACAGACATTGTCTTCTCTCTGTCACTGCATTTTGTGTTTGTGTTCACATCAGTGTTTTATCTGTTCCCACAATTGACATTCAATAAAATCATCAACGACTGTTTATTAGTAATATCTGTAAGCAATAACACCCAACAGGGTGTGTAGCAGTTATGAAATTAACACACACACACTTATAAAATGGGCAATTAAAAATCACAAAATCCAGTGTTCATTCTGATTTCAAAATGAGATCAGAATTATATGGTAGTACACCAATTCCTTTATGATCATGTGGTATCTAAAAAACAACTAGAATGCTAGTTTGTCCTTGACATTTCTAATAATTTATAAAAGAAAATGCACTCTATATTTTAACAGTGCTGCTATAACTGTAATTTAAATTATTCCCAGTGCATTGGTAAAAGAGTGCCCACTGATTCACAGTTGATGCTGTGATGTAGCAGCGGGCATCTACTGTCTGATAAAACCTGCTAGAGCTGGAAGCTGATTGGCTGATGGTACTGAATCGTTCTGTAATTCCTGTTCATTTACCATTGTGATGGAGGACTAATCCAGGACTAGACTGCTGCCACCTGAAATGTGTGGACAATTATCCTTTGTTAATGCAGATATATTGAATATAAAAAAAAACAACACTTACATGTAGGTGTGATTGGCTGTCCCAGGTGAGTGTTGTCTCCTGTAAAAGAAAATACAGCCAAGTTTAAACTTTGTTATAGTGCTAGGATCAGTGTTTATTTTACAGTAAGTGTGCACACCTGCTAGAAAAATGACATTGTATTCTGTCGCTATTTGGTTTTAAAACAGGGAGATTGATGATGTTGTTTAAAATATTGTTCAAAATAATGACAAAAAATAAATATAATACTTACTGAGTTGCCGGGGATGGAGCTGTTTGGCGGTACAGTACAGTGTTTTTGGAGCTGTTTGGTGGTACAGTACAGTGTTTTTGGAGCTGTTTGGCAGTACAGTACAGTGTTTTTGGAGCTGTTTGGCAGTACAGTACAGTGTTTTTGGAGCTGTTTGGCGGTACAGTACAGTGTTTTTGGAGCTGTTTGGCGGTACAGTACAGTGTTTCGAATTGAAAGAAAGGTTAATATGGTTCAGTCCAGGGGAGGAGCCATGTAGGGGCTGTAAGAATAAATCTTATGTTTTTGCTCAGTGTAGAGAGATAGAGGGAGATGATAGTAGATTATCCTGTGGCTCAGTGTGAATAGTGATAGGGTTATAAAAATCTGCTGAGTTCACCAGCCAATACACATTGCTGTTATTGTTTATTTTGTTTGCTTTACTTGTAAATAATTGTGTTACAACAAGATGGCCGCTTTAATAAATGACCACATTTATTCATATAACTTCAGACCTGCAATAACGCCAGACCTTGGCAACAACGCCTTCACAACCGTATCGACTGACATGCTTTCAGTCTAAATGCTTTGACCCAGAAGACACCGCTGAGGCGAAATAGCCTTGGAAGAACAGGTGTAACAGTTTTTCTGTAAGCAATGCATGAAAACTAAAAACTTTCTTTACCCCTAATGTAGTACAATATACATTATTTTTAAATTAAAATAACTCTAACATGTGCTTCTTTCAAAACAGCACATTTATGACCTATGTAGCTATATCATTTTGTAGTTTCTTTGATTACATGATGTTAAATAAAATATCTAAATTACGTTCATATAGTTTTTTTTTGTCTCAATCCTAAACTTCTAGGTGATGCAAAACTTTTGGTCACAGCTGTAGTTTAGCTTGGTTTGTTTGTTTTTTTTAATATGCATTACCATACCTCTCTGGGTTTTACAATGCTTACTTATGCTTTACTTGCCTTCACTGTGCTTCATTACACTTTGCTACTCTTTTACTATGGAAAACGTTTATAAGGCTACTGATAATATTGACTATAAATGCAACATCATAACTGAATAAAGCAAAGAGAAAACCTTGAGAAAAAACTCAGAAACACACAATGGCTGTCCTGTTTAACTGGCATTACCTATAGTAATGTTCTCAGGAAATTACCAGCTGTGAGGTGACAAGGAAACACTGTTAGTCATCTCTGTTGGCTGCCTTTTAGGAGCTGTATGTACCCAGGACTTAATTTATCATTTGAGACTCAGTTCAGCAGTAACACTATAGGATACATTTATATGCATTACTATAAGGCAGCCATTTATGTTATTATTAGATCATCCGTGGTTTTCATCCTTTATAACATAAACACTAGCAAAAAAAGACTTTTCAAGATGTTCCTTTTCATATTCTTGATACCTTTTCATATATTTGTCACCTAAATGGCAGCGGTATTTAGATATAATTCTAGCTAATACAATAAAATCATACCCATTTTGCACTTCTTTTAGCAACATAGGTCTCAATGGACAGTTTTTAAAGAAGCACATTTTATAGCAACATGTATTTTAATTTTAAAACAGACATATAGTACTACACTAAGTTTTCAGTTTGCTTGCCTCACCTTCCAGGAAGTCTATTACTCCCTTATCTCCTTGGTCTTCTTGGTCAAAGCATTTTAGTGGCTGAAAGTATGCCAGTCAATAGGGGAAGCAGATGATTGGTTATTGACAGGAAAGAAGCCAGCGAAGGGGTAGCAGCAGTTTCACCCTCCAGGTGAAATCCCCACGATTTTGCAAGTCAATATAAAAGCATGGTTTACAAACAGAGATTTATTGAACAAACCATGGTTCCAGGCATCATGTTTAAAAATAAAATGACATGTTCTTTCAAAACTGCACATTTTTGTAAAATGTATGGAATTTTAAGATACATTCAGTAGTTGCAATAAATACTTTTAACGTCAAAAGAATTATCAGGCAATTTATTATTATACTTTTTTTTTTTTTTTTGGCTTTACCAGTAAAATCCCTAACCATGTTGTATATTATTTTTACACACACCATCCCCTAATGGCCACAGCAGTCAACTCCTTAAAGGGTTACAATGCTGTCTGCTCTTATAGTGATTTCCTAAGCATACAGTATATGGCTGTACCTGTCTCTCTGTTAAAGTAAATGTAAGTAATAATCCCTGATTACATGCAATACCCCCTGCTAGTTGAATGGACAAAACAAAAAGGCACAATGTACATTCAAATTAGAACACTTCCGATTATATAAAAAATAAATAGAAAGGACTTGAGTTTTTAACAAGTGAAAAGAATATGCGTGCGTCCGCATCAAGTGTCCCTTTACATTGTAATACTGTAATAATAAAAAATACTCTATTTTAACAGAAGTAACTTTTAGCTGAACTATGGTTGTTCATTACTGTTAACATTTTACATCCAAAAGCAAAGCAAAACATTTTAATTAATTTCACAAATCCTGACTAATTTAACTATTGTACACAATTCTGATTTTTATATGATATTGCCATATAATCCAAAGACAACATGGTTTGAAACAAAAGCAGGTAATCGGCAGATTTAATAGATTTAAAACCAAAACCAAAACGTATTGCCTTAATATTTTAATCAAGAAAATATGAATACAATATCACCTATTTCTGTAACAACCCAGTGCAGAATCATCCCTGAATACAGATTCCCTGTTACAGTGCAGAATCATCCCTGAATACAGATTTCCTGTAACAGCCTGGTGTAGAATCATCCCTGAATACAGATTTCCCTGTTGCAGCCTCTTTGGTATCTGTTAATTATTGCATTCCTACAGTATTTGTGCCAGAGACATTTTTGATGCTACTCAATCTGTTGGTATGAATACTTGTCACAAACTGCGAGGGAGAAATTCTGAACCAGTGTGGAATCAAAGCCTGTCACTTGCAATTATATTTTGTGACTTGAAATATGTTTATATAAAAAATCTTGGAGTTCAAAATGTAGATCAAGGGCTCACAGTGTGTGCAACTCAGTACCTAGTGCTTCCTAGCACAGTCCAGCCGAATGAAGCAGTTAGTGTAGTCTTTAACCTGCAATACCTACTTTATACCACATGTGTCAGCCTCATACAGACAATTACTGCATGTTTTCCCTAACACCCCTTATGAAAGTTTCCCATACTGAAAGAGCAGCAACATGAAATAAGCACAGTGAAAGCATAGAGGTATTGTAAAGCATGGTACAACCATGGGAAAAGCATGGGAAAGCTGCAAAGTTACTGTGCAATTTTACTGTGGTAAGCTTTGTAAGGGACACTACAATATTAGAATACTATTATTCTCTAAATAACACATTTGTTTCTTTGTGTTTCACCAGGAATTTTTGAAATCTGAGACAGGTCCTTGGATACAAAGTGGATTAAATTTCTTCATGGTGCAACTATCACCCCACGTGTATGTGAGTACATGTATGGCATACTTTATACCAACTACATGTGTATTTGAATACATCATTTTTTTGTGTTTATTTGACGTTTAGATGTCTGTTCCTAACCCTCATCAGCTATTACCTGTTCTGCTGTCATAAATATTTGTCATGTTTATTACAGTCACTGTATTCTTGGGGATGTATCTGAGCGAGATTGTATTGAGGCTCGTATAAAGATGACTGCAGGGTGCACTTGAGGGTGTGCACAGGGCAATTATTCACCCGTCAAACAGAGACCTTGTCAGAGATTTTCCATTGCAAACCTTTAACAAAATCGCTGTTTCAGTGGAGAAACATTTAGTGGTCCACACACCAAAGGTATTCCTTTTTTAAATACAACAAAGACCCATTTAGTTGATTATTTTACTGTGTGAGTTTTTCAATGTGCTCTTTTGGGTTGCTTTTTACTGATCTGAGCTGTTTTTTAATGTTTAGTGTCAGTGCTTTCTTATTGACTGGTATCTTTACCTTCTCCCATCACAAGTAGTTTCATTCTTGATCACTGTGGCTTTTGTTTTTTTACATTTAACAAACTGCTAATTTCCTTGTGATTTCTGGGGAGTGTGTAGTCCAACAACATTTATGCTATCATGGGTATGAACTGCTAAACATGCGCAAGGGTTTCACTGCACTTGACATGTATAGGATTTGCTTACCTTACAGCCGATTTGGTTAGATTTTTCCTGCCTGTCAGTTACATCTGTTTGGATTTGTTTTTTTCTGCTCCATGTTGGATATCTGCTCCATGTTGGATGTAGTGTGTTACTAGGCAGGTATTCAGCTGTTGACCAATGTGTTTTTATTAGTTGCTGTGTTTTAATTCAGATGCCCTTTTTGTAGACCAGTCACGCAGCTGGAATTCTATATGCAGGAAACTGTAACATTCACATTTCAGTATGTCTATATTTGTGGGAAAAATAACAAATAGTTTCAGCTTTAACTGAATAAGCATCATCCTTCCTAATTCATTTTCTGTGAAATAAATAATAATACCCAAACCACAGGTTCTATTAAACTTGTGAAGTCAGAAGGCAATTCTGCTGAGTGATGTCAGAGGGCAATAGTTCTATGATATGTACTGTACATTTTCTAGTTAACCTTAATTCCTTCATAGACAACAACTGGAGTCAGATGTTTGAAAGTGATTTTTTTTTGTTGTTTTTCTTATTTAGGCACATGCAGTGTCTCAGATACTTTGCAATTTATAACAACACAGTTTGGTTTATTCAGAATGTTGCGTACTCTGTACATTGTTGTATCTAAAATAGGGCCATTGGTTGAGTAATCCTGGAACACATAAGAATATTTCATTTTCTGTGTCTGAATGATACAGCTGTGAATTACCTATGTAAACATGCATAAACAACAACACATTAAGAAACTATTTATTTTGAAGCTAATGTAAGTTTGGGTTATTGTAGTTAGATTGCACACTACTGTGTTTCACTAATGAAATGTGTTTTTGTTTATTTTTCATATCCATTCTTTACCCACGTGTATTGTCCCATTGAATTATTGTATTTTTTGCTGCTATTTTGCCAGGACCCTCATCTACAAAGCAAGCCACCACATGATAGCTGAGACCCGGGTTAAATGTACTGCTGGTCCATCTTGGCAGAGCAGGCTTCCACATAGTTCAGTGGTCAGAGTAACTGGATAGAAGACCTGGCTGTACTGTTTGTCTGCACCCTATATTTTGTGAATAAGCAATAAAGAAATATAACCATTACAACACAAACCTGTTGAAGAGACATTTCATTTGAGCTATAAGATACATAAGCTGTGGTTATTACTGTCCCGGTGAGCTTCAAGCCATGTTTTTAAATATGTTCTACAGACAAACCTACCCTACAGAAGCGTTGCTACCACATCAGATAATAAGTACATTTATAACCCCAGTGTACAATTGTCCTGAGGTTTCTCTCATTCCTATGTGAAACCCATAGGATTATTCAGGTAAGAGGTAAGAGATTAGGAAATATGTTAGCTAGGGATAAATGCTTGAATAGGTTTCTCTGTGCTCTGCATTAATAATGTGTGTTAACGTCCATGACAGACAGGAGGTCTTTCTGCCTTTGAACATGTCAGCTACAATTCCCTCATCTTTCATAATCACAAGGAAAAGCAGCAAGGAACAGTAATACATGATAAGGGTTTGAGTGCGGAATGAAACTCCACTAGGCTGCAGCAATGAGCTGGATCCTCTGGCAGAGATGAATGGGTTGAATCTCGTGGGGTTGGGGAGAGCTGCTGCAGAGACAAGTAGTGATCCACACTGTTGTGTAAAGGGACGGGCATGGCTAGTGTAGCCTATGAAAAGCACGCAGACATCGTCACAGAGATTTTCTTACTTTTTGAAAAATGGGGGTCTCACTATGATTTCAATATGTGAGTGTATTTTGATATTTTGGGTGGATTTTATAAAAGTTACACAATTATTTAAAAGTAAAGCCCAAGTATGGAATATCCTATAATGGTTTTATATTTAGTGATTATACACTTAAATTTGACCCATCCATGTTTCCCATAGACTACATAAACTCCTGTATCCAAATCTAATTCAAAAGTGAAAATACATTTTAGCTAGTACTTAATTTTGAAGTCTATTTTTTTATTGCAGTGCTATCAGTTTACAAACAACGTTTTTTGCATATAAAATACCACAGATAAGCAATTAGCTACAATATAATCAAGGCAGAATTGATCTTGAACTGAGTTTCTTTTACTTTAGTACCACTACTACACCAAGAAAATAAAAACGACATTTTGAAGTTTTAACATGATATTACAGTACAGCACAGTATATAAGCTATAATACATCTGGCTATAGATAATAAAATATTTAAAAGCACTGTACTATGCCTTCCTAGAATAAAACGTCTTGCTGTGTGTATCTTATCTTAGCATTTTTTAGTTTTTTATTACTAAAAAAAATGTCATTTTCAGAGGAAGACTGCTTCAGACAGCACCTACCAAATAGCACTGTTTCTGTTTCTGAGAGGTTTTGTTTTATAAGTGGTGTTCAACCTAGTATTATCAATGTTAGCTAAAAACAATTTGAAGCAGACATTCGGGTAAGCAGGACTTTTTTTAGGAGTAAGTAGCAGGGTTCTACGGACACTTTAAGTGATCTTTTGTTGTGTTCTGACTAACTCCATCGGTTTTCACCTACAATTCATCAACACTATTAAACTGAAGCCTATCTCACAGGCCCACAGACCTTATATTTATTTCTCAAATAACAGCAATTCTATAGAAACACAGATGGTACATATTTTTTAGAAAGAAAATTACATGCATTTTGCAATAAATGGCAGTGGTAGAACTAGATATCATCACAAAAATAAAACAATCGATTGCTAATCTGAAATGCCAGCCTGAACACTAAAGGCTACCATTTTCTTTAAAAGCCACGTCTGCTATGTGGATTATCCTCCTGTTTGTGAAAGCCTGTAGGTTAATAGTCTGTGTTTGTGTCCTGGGTATGTGAAGTCACCTCTCTTTACTGGGATTCCAGAGGAAGCATTACAGTGGCACTCGCAGGGGATATGGAGGCAACTTAATTTATTCAATGAAGATGTTTCTTTTAGTATTTCTAAATTCAGCACTGTTGAGTGTTTAATAATTATGGATGATGTTAGGGAGGTGATACTGGCAGTGACTGTTTCTCCTGATTGCACTACAGCAGACCCTGCTGGACAGGCACCTGGAGAGTCCAATTGGACACCTGCAGGGCTGGCCTTTGTCCCCCAGAGGCTCGTAGCTTGCTTAAATACTCCCTGGAGTTCCTCGGTATATACAAACAATTGTCATGGGATCAAAGGATGCTTCTCCTGAGCTATGTGAGAAATGGCTGTGGTAATAGTTATGGTTTCAACTTCGGTTCCATGTAAAAAATTAATCTCGGCAAAGGTAGGGGGTAGAGTGATGCCCTTTGAAACATAAACACTTTGTGACATAAAAATTGTTAAGATTACCCCTGTAAACAATACAAATTATTGTAGAATTTATAATTATTATAGTGCTGATATATATATATATATATATATATATATATATATATATATATATATATACAGACGTGCTCAGATTTCTTGGTACCCTTACAGCTCATTGAAATAATGCTTCATTCCTCCTGAAAAGTGATGAAATTAAAAGCTATTTTATCATGTATACTTGCATGCCTTTGGTATGTCATAGAATAAAGCAAAGAAGCTGTGAAAAGAGATGAATTATTGCTTATTCTACAAAGATATTCTAAAATGGCCTGGACGCATTTGTTGGTACCCCTTAGAAAAGATAATCAATAATTGGATTATAGTGATATTTCAAACTAATTAGTTTCTTTAATTAGTATCACACATGTCTCCAATCTTGTAATCAGTCATTCAGCCTATTTAAATGGAGAAAAGTAGTCACTGTGCTGTTTGGTATCATTGTGTGCACCACACTGAACATGGACCAGAGAAAGCAAAGGAGAGAGTTGTCTGAGGAGATCAGAAAGAAAATAATAGACAAGCATGGTAAAGGTAAAGGCTACAAGACCATCTCCAAGCAGCTTGATGTTCCTGTGACAACAGTTGCAAATATTATTAAGAAGTTTAAGGTCCATGGAACTGTAGCCAACCTCCCTGGGCGTGGCCGCAAGAGGAAAATCGACCCCAGATTGAACAGAAGGATAGTGCGAACGGTAGAAAAAGAACCAAGGATAACTGCCAAAGAGACACAAGCTGAACTCCAAGGTGAAGGTACGTCAGTTTCTGATCGCACCATCCGTCGCTTTTTGAGCAAAAGTGGGCTCCATGGAAGAAGACCCAGGAGGACTCCACTTTTGAAAGAAAAACATAAAAAAGCCAGACTGGAATTTGCTAAAATGCATATTGACAAGCCACAATCCTTCTGGGAGAATGTCCTTTGGACAGATGAGTCAAAACTGGAGCTTTTTGGCAAGTCACATCAGCTCTATGTTCACAGATGAAAAAATGAAGCTTTCAAAGAAAAGAACACCATACCTACAGTGAAACATGGAGGAGGCTTGGTTATGTTTTGGGGCTGCTTTGCTGCGCTTGGCACAGGGTGCCTTGAATCTGTGCAGGGCACAATGAAATCTCAAGACTATCAAGGCATTCTGGAGTGAAACGTACTGCCCAGTGTCAGAAAGCTCTGTCTCAGTCGCAGGTCATGGGTCCTCCAACAGGATAATGACCCAAAACACACAGCTAAAAGCACCCAAGAATGGATAAGAACAAAACATTGGACTATTCTGAAGTGGCCTTCTATGAGTCCTGATCTGAATCCTATCGAACATCTATGGAAAGAGCTGAAACTTGCAGTCTGGAGAAGGCACCCATCAAACCTGAGACAGCTGGAGCAGTTTGCTCAGGAAGAGTGGGCCAAACTACCTGTTAACAGGTGCAGAAGTCTCATTGAGAGCTACAGAAAACGTTTGATTGCAGTGATGAAAGGTTGTGCAACAAAATATTTTTGTCCATGCCATTTTCATTTGTTTTATTATTTACAATATTATGTTGAATAAAAAATCAAAAGCAAAGTCTGATTTCTATTAAATATGGAATAAACAATGGTGGATGCCAATTACTTTTGTCAGTTTCAAGTTATTTCAGAGAAAATTGTGCATTCTTCAATTTTTGTGGAGGGGTACCAACAAATTTGAGCACATCTGTATATACACAGTGCCTTGCATAAATATTCACCCCCCTTGGACTTTTCCACATTTTGTAGTGTTACAACCTGGAATTAAAATGGATTTAATTGGGATTTTTACCTTTTGATTTACACAACATACTTAATACTTTGAAGGTGCAAAATATTTTTTTATTGTGACACAAAAGTTAATTAAACAAAAAAAAGACATTTGTTGGTAGCATAAGTATTCACCCCCCTGAGTCAATACTTGGTGGAAGCACCTTTGGTAGCAATTACAGCTGTGAGTCTTTTTCGGTAAGTCTCTACCAGCTTTGCATATCTGGAGCCTGCATTTTTTGCCCATTCTTCTTGGCAAAATTGCTCAAGCTCTGTCAAGTTGGATGGGGATCGTTGGTGGACAGCAATTTTCAAGTCTTGCCACAGATTCTCAATTGGATTGAGGTCTAGGCTTTGACTGGGCCATTCTAAGGCATTCAGGTTCTTGTTTTTAAACCACTCCAGTCTAGCTTTGGCTGTGTGTTTAGGGTCATTGTCCTGCTGGAAGGTGAACCTCCGCCCCAGTCCCAGGTCTCTTGCAGACTGAAACAGGTTTTCCTCTAGAATTTCCTTGTATTTGGCTCCATCCATCTTGCCCTCAATCCTGACCAGTTTACCAGTCTCTGCCAATGAAAAGCATCCCCATAACATGATGCTGCCACCACCAGGCTTCACCGTGGGGGTGGTGTTCTCAGGGTGATGAGCAGTGTTGGCTTTGCGCCACACATAGCGTTTTGCGCTACAGCCAAAAAGTTTAATTTTGGTCTCATCAGACCATAGAACCTTTTTCCACATGTTTGCTGTGTCTCCCACATGCCTTTTGGCAAAATCCAAACGGGATTTGATATGGGTTTTTTTCAGCAATGGCTTTCTTCTCGCCACTCTTCCATAAAGCCCAGCTTTGTGGAGTGTCCAGGTTATAGTTGTCCCATGGATGGTTTCTCCCATCTCAGCTGTGGATCTCTCCAGCTCCTTCAAAGTTACCATTGGCCTCTTGGTTGCTTCTCTGACTAATGCCCTCCTTACCTGGTCACTGAGTTTTGGTGGACGGCCTTCTCTAGGCAGAGTCGCGGTTGTGCCATATTCTTTCCATTTTTTAATAATGGATTTAACGGTGCTCCGGGGGATGTTCAAAGTTTGGGGTATTTTTTTATAAGCCAACCCTGATTGGTGCTTCTCCAGAACTTTATCCCAGACTTTTTGATAGCTCCTTGGTCTTCATGATGCTGTTTGTTTAGATATGCTCTCTAACAAACTCTGGGACCTTCCAAAAACAGGTGTATTTAATCTGAGCTCATGTGACACTTTAATTGCACACAGGTGGACTCCATTCAACTAATTATGTGACTTCTGAAGGCAATTGGTTGCACCAGAGCTTATTTAGGGGTGTCACAGCAAAGGGGGTGAATACTTATGCAGTCACGACTTTTCAGTTTTTTATTTGTAAATAATTGTTCCCCACTTCGACATTATGGACTATTTTGTGTAGATCAGTGACAACAAATCCTAATTAAATCCATTTTAATTCCAGGTTGTAACAGTACAAAATGTGGGAAAGTCCAAGGGTGGTGAATATATTCATATATTTCATGTTTAAATGGTTTTACATATGATTTAGCAATGTACATTGTGATATTTTGCTAAAACAGCTGAGTGCCATTTTGTCATACAGACCGTAGCTCAGACAAAATCTTGCAGCTCCTCAATGGTAGAAGATATTTTAAATCTGATTTTTTATTTGAAATCCTCATAAAATTTAATAACGCCCGAATATAGCTTCTTTATCTATCTTAGAATGAGGACGAAATTGTCATTTGTTAAAAAATATTATTTATTATTATTATTATTATTATTACACTGGCATCATAGAGAACATTATATTTTTCGACTTTAATAATTAAATTCTCATTGATGTCCATTTCTCTTATTTCTGTGGTAATTTCTGCGTGAACGAGGCAGTGACAGTCTGACAGCCTCTGCTTTGACTCTCTAAGAGTAATCACGTGTTGTGTACAGAAACAAAGAAGGCTTACGCAGACAAACCATCAATTTGAGACAACAAGGCAATTCTATCTTTGGAGTAAGGGGGGAGTTTGTGTAGCAGCTACAGAAATATAGCATGGTAATGTACACCTCTTCATGGTGACCCCCCCCCCCCTTGAAATGAAGTAATACACTTGGACAGTTGTATTGGATTTACAGCTGTATCATGTATAAAAGGTTTCGTAGCCTCACAAACAAGAACAAACTCATGCAAAAACATGAGGATCCATTGCATGGCAGTGAGACTCTCAAAATTGTGAAAAACTGTGAGTTTCACGGGTAAACCTTGAGACTTGACATCCATGGGCTGACTTTATTCCATATATATCTCAGAAGCTTCAACACTGCGCTTTCCCATGATCAACGAATGCTGTACAAAAATGAAGGGTGTAGCTAACCAGTCCTTCACGTTCCATTGGCTTCCACATTTTACTCAATCATACACATACATGTGCATATTAATGAAAATAAATTACAATTAAATAAGCAGAAATACGTTCTTCAAGCCTATTTGTAGTCTCTATAGTCAAAATAGAGGGACTATTTTGCACTCGTGGAAGGATACATTCAAAAAAGCAATTTTCTGAGGACAATAACCCACGACAGGGTGTGTGGTAAGACATGCTTCCCAGCCCATCACATCTCAGTATCGGTGCTGAAAGCCTAACCTGGATGCAGTTAGGGGTGATATGGCATTTCCTGACTTCTGTGGCTTCAAGCTTAAACCGTAACTATTTTTTAACAACATTTTTTGCAATGAATTTGACATTCTCAACTGGGGATAAAATCAGGGTAAAATAATTGGGCACTCTAAATTAAGAACAAATAATCATGTATGTTTGTTTATATGGGTGGGTAACTGCAAATAAATATATTCTGTAGTTATTCAAGCAGAGAAAAATACATTCTAAAAATATGTCTTAATATTCATGAGTAGTAAAGGTGGTACAGCGTCTGTCACCTTTCTAAGCACCGCCCCTTTGATTGATTTATAACCCTAAGCCCCACCCCTTTCACGCATTTTGATTGATCTATGACCATAAGCCCGCCTCTATTGTTTGATTTATGACATTAAGCCCCGCCCCTTTCCCCATGCCTCTGATTGATTTATGACCCTTGAGCTCCTCCCCTTTTCCCCACGCTTTGATTGATTTATGGCCCTTAAGCTCCTCTCCTTTTTCCTCACGCTTTGAGTGATTTATGGCCCTTATGACCCGTTCCTTTTTACCGGACGTTGGTCAAAAATAACCCTCCCCTAAAAATGACGTCTGTTGTACCCTTAGTTTATAGACTATTACAAAGAAAAGACAGAAAGAAAAAAGAGAAAGCAAGTTGTATTATAGTGCATTTTTTGACTATGTTTGAGACCATCCATAATAATAACCAAGGTTATAAACAAACAGAGTCCCTAAACATTTTTGATTATACTCAAGATCCTCTATAATAATAACCAGGGTTATTAACAAACACAGAGTCCATAAACATATGAAAGCATTTCATAAACAGTATATTACAACTATATTACACTGAAAATTAATCCATAATAAAAGGCAACAAATGTGCTGGGCCCTACATTTCTGTTGGATTTCCAGGCCGTGGTAGGTAAATGTGTCCATTCCATAATACACATGTTTCCATCTAATGGTTGATTTTAATATTATGACGTATTCTAAAAAACGATTTAAAGTTGTTTTTGAATACAATAAAGGTTAGCACAGGCTGAATTGTAAAGGATTTAGGGTTTTTTAGGAGCCTACCCATAATGCATCTATATTTGCATAATGGTTTCTATTAACATTACAGAGAAATCTAGTTAATGTTATTTTTGAAGCTAAAAAAATTGACCACTACATTCTTTGGCTTAATACGTGATTAGGAGTAAGGGTCATCTTTTCCTGTTAAAACTGAATATATTTTGGGGTTTCTCAGGACTGGTAAGAAATTATAGAGAAAGAAGGAAGAGAGTCTGTTTTTTGACCAAGCAGTAGGGTTATGGGGAACATGGTGAACAGACCCTGTCTTTTGGCCAAGAAGAAAGAAGCAGTCCTAGAGAAGAAAAGGTAAAAAAACCTGTTTTTTACTTAGTAAGAGATTTTTCTTAAATAAGAGTCTTAACTACTATCCTTCAGAAGAATACGTCTTACATAAAGGCTTCTTAATCAATATGTAATATTTAAAACTATTACACTGAAAAAGAACCTTATCTAACTGTGAAAAGTCTATTGAGCCTGTTCTTTTTTCAGGGAGGTAGACTTGGGGGTGGGCTGTTCACTGTATAATTATTTATTTTTTTATTATTTATTTCTTAGCAGACGCCCTTATCCAGGACGACTTCCAATTGTTACAAGATATCACATTATTTGTACATACAATTACCCATTTATACAGTTGGGTTTTTACTGGAGCAATCTGAGTAAAGTACTTTGCTCAAGGGTAATGCATGGACTGTTCCCACAAGGCTGTTGGCTGATATTCAAATACGGGGTCTTTCTATCTGCTGTATACAGGTTCTCTAATTATTTTCAAATTAAAGTTCTAAAAACAAAAAAAAATGAAAATCTTTCAATGTCGGCTGTTTGTTTGTGTGTAAATTCAATTCTTAATAATTACAATTATTTTAGTTAAGATGAAAACATTTACAAAGCGATGAAATTAATAAATACACAAATGAATAAATACATGTCTGCTCAGTTATAGTTTATAATTGTAGACAGTGTTCAAGTTTGTTACAAATATTTTAGTTCAGATGTAAGCAGCGACAAACTATGGACGCTTATCTTTGAGTTGATTGAATGGAGGTCAGAAATTGTTTTACAATCACAAATGGTCGGACATTATTTAAAAAAACACATGTTTTTAGTACCGTGTTTCTGATTTTACTGGGCGGATAGGCAGCTGCAAATGTGATATGGTTGTCTTTTTATGATACACTTTATATGATCTAACTTAACATGATATTGCCTGTATGTTATAATGTTTAACATTTTACTGTATTTAACTAAGTATTTGCATTATTTTAACATATTCATTTTAGATCTTGAAACAAAATGACATACTTAAAATACCTGAAAATCTTATCAAACACCTTTGTGGTATATTTCATACATGTGGATAGAAAAATAATTCTCTACATAAGTTATTTGGGCCTCATTTATTTTGGAATTGTTTATTTTCTGTTAGATTCGGTTCGGTTTAAATGGCCCTGCATATCAACAAAGCACTCACTAGGCATCTCCAGCCCCGCCCCACCCTTTCGTTTGCTATAGCGTTCAGCTATGTAAGAAATAAATAATAATAATAATAATAATAATAATAATAGTCATACATACCGATCGATCATCTCTCGATCACTCGTTTTATCACCAAACTCCTCAATAATGCGATCCAAGTCATTATTTTATTACTATAACATCTGAAAAAAGCTCTGCAAATGTCCATGATAGTCTCTGTGCGCTGACGCACTCAGCCAGCTTGTTTACTATGAACGCCCCATTATCTGATACCTGATACCATGTATGACTATTCATGAGATATGCCTTTTTTTTTTTTTTTTTTTTCCGACTTGTCTCGGCTCCTGTCGCTCCCACTCGGCAATAGAATGGTTTTCTCGGCTTTTTCCGGAGAAAAAACGACTAAACACCCGTTTATTGCGTTGCTATAATGACAAAGGACCTATGAGGAATAATTGCAATGTCGGACCCAGTCTGACAATGGACCGCAAAGGGTTAAAACAGAAAGATTCCTGTTAAACGTAACACCACAGTTAGCATATCTCTAAACTAGCTGTTTCACATTCTTAAAGAATACAACCACCAAAGAATAATATATTTAGAAGCCATGCGAAAAACATACAAAGAAGCAGTACCCATATACACGTGTACTTTATTTTAGGGTTAATAGATTCCTTGTATCGGCTCTTCTGTTTATGTTTGACACGTCAGTGGCGTCGGGACAGGCAGCCTCAAAACAAGTCCAGAACAGTTGAATAGGGGTGCCGACACCGCTTTGAACTATTGAGGATGTTTCCTGTCTTTGTAAAGCAGCGTCATAAAACACCTTTGCTTAATTTACATGTTAAGATCTCGAACAAACCCCCCGGCTGTTTTTGACCCATGACAACGATGTTACTTTTTTTTTCTTTTTTGAACCCTTCACGCACACCCTAGGTATCTCCACTTGTTCGTTCAGTAACGTGGGTGTACACTTTCAATCGGAGGACTCTTTGAAACGCCATAGGTAATTTAATGTTTTTGTGTTTTCTTTATTTTGTGTTTGTTTTCAGTTGATGTTCATTTGTTTTTAAAAGGCGATCTTTCAGTATAGTTTAGTGAATGTTACTTGTATTCACTCTTTCTTTCTTTATTTTAATTAAGTCAATATATCCTATCTATATATTTTATGGTTTTCAGTGATGCCAGAGACTAACTCCTCGGACATACTAAAAAATATATCAAATTGTTGGTCATTTCTAACTCCGGGGGCAGATTTTCTCTCTTATTTTGCTCAAAAACTCTTTCATACTTTTGTCAACAAACCTTACATTTCTGCAAATGGCATGTCTTGTGGTTACTGTAATCCACGTCTGTACTGGCCGGGTTTAAGCCACAGGGGCACCCTGTGGCATGGCTGGCTTCATTTATTGCGCAAGGCAAGCTTCCATATTTATCCCTCTATGACGGCTGCACGTTCGAGAAGCCCACCCCTCGCTCCGAAAAAAACCTTTTGTACACAGAATATTTTACGAATAAATTAAGTAAAACAATAAAGATGTTTTTTTTTATTTAGAAAATAAAACTAACTTATTTTTTTTTTTCATTTTTGGCTGGGTTATTTTTAGTACCTCAAGTGCGAGTTTGAAGAAAGAAAAAAGGAAGCACGGTCTCTGTATATGCTTTGCGGTCGTGCAAAATCAAATACAGTAGACCTGTTTACTGTAAAATAAATTAGAAGGAAGTAATAAAGTGGACTAGGTTCACGTCTCTATCTTATAGGCCTTCTTCAATTTAGGCCGCTAAGATTTCAGTTTACTAAAGACCCTGTATTTATTTATTTTTTTTTTTAAGACGTGAGTAGATTGTAGATAATATATTTCCTAAAAACAATCGCTATACTATATTTTTATAAATTAGTAAACGATTACTATAAGCAAGTTTTTTCATTTTAAAATTCTGCGCGTCAAAAGTTTTTACAAGTACTATCATGGACCGTCTTCTGTGTTGAAACTCAACAAGCAAAATAAAATGTCGGATAGTAAACAATTTTATTACTATGTGAAAAAAAATACTTTTAAACAGCGTGTATAAAATTAACTGCGCGTGTGAAAATTAATTAGACCTGACGTGCCTGACTCGCAATTAATAAATGGACCGCAAAGGGTTAAAACAGTTAGTTTAGAGATATGCTGATTTTCTTTATACATACCCTGGTGAAGGTTGAAATGATTCCCTTTGTAAAGGGTATTTGTATCCTCTTTATGCAATATGCATGGTTGTTCTCATTCATACTGTTTGTAAATTCCTAGTCATTCTACAAGGTAATGTATGCTTGGTTTAATCTTTCTTCTTTTATAACATATCTATTATAATCTGACAGCAAAAAATCTTAATCTAACAGAAAATAAACAATTCCAAAATAAATGAGGCCCAAATAACTTATGTAGAGAATTATTTTTCTATCCACATGTATGAAATATACCACAAAGGTGTTTGATAAGATTTTCAGGTATTTTAAGTATGTCATTTTGTTTCAAGATCTAAAATGAATATGTTAAAATAATGCAAATACTTAGTTAAATACAGTAAAATCTTAAACATTATAACATACAGGCAATATCATGTTAAGTTAGATCATATAAAGTGTATCATAAAAAGACAACCATATCACATTTGCAGCTGCCTATCCGCCCAGTAAAATCAGAAACACAGTACTAAAAACATGTGTTTTTTTACATAATGTCCGACCATTTGTGATTGTAAAACAATTTCTGACCTCCATTCAATCAACTCAAAGATCCATAGTTTGTCGCTGCTTACATCTGAACTAAAATATTTGTAACAAACTTGAACACTGTCTACAATTATAAACTATAATTGAACAGCAGACATGTATTTATTTATTTGTGTATTTATTAATTTCATCGCTTTGTAAATGTTTTCATCTTAACTAAAATAATTGTAATTATTAAGAATTGAATTTACACACAAACAAACAGCCGACATTGAAAGATTTTCATTTTTTTTTTGTTTTTAGAACGTGGGGCGTGGAGCTGGGGGGGCCGCTAATCTCTAATCTTTCAATTTTCTAATCTCCGGTTAATTAGTTTCATTTACTATTTAAGACCTGATCACCTGCACCTTTTATGTCTAGTGTTTCGTTTTTGTAGCAAACGCTTAGACGCCGTCGTTTCGTGCTTCACCGCTAATATCTAAACTTCGTTGCCTCGCTCACGCAGGTCGTTTCTCTGCACATCGCTGCCAAGATATTATCAATCATTTTCTTACCTGCTCAGGTGATCTTTCTTTTCATTCAGCTTCTCTTTTCGGCTCCAAGAGCTCCAACATTACTCTTTCCTGTTCCATCCGGTCTCCACCTCGGCATCATAGTCGTCCAAAGTGCAGCTTCATTACTCAACTTGTCTTCAACTTTATCAGAAAGTCTGGTCCTCCGTTAAACTTTCAAGCTCCTTCGACATGACACCGTCATTCCCGTTGTCTGCGATTGCCTTACCTTAGCTCTATTTAATTCTACCACAAAGTTTTGTCGGCTTAATCATTCTTTACTCCTCGCTTGCAATCAGACGCCCCTCCCCCCGCTCCCACTGAGCCAGCACAATTACCGTTTCATCAGAAGATCCTGCCCTGGACCTCCATCAGCTACGTTCAACATTTTAAAGACATATCCAGCCCATTCTAAACTCAATTTTTAACTAGTGGCGGCTCATGACTCGACTGGTCACAACATTCTCCAACTACACTATTGTACTGTAACTTTTCCACTGGCGCCTCACAGACTATGGTTACCACGGCAACGCCCTTATTGAGTGACTGCGGGGAGTGGTAAGTTGTCATGGTGACCAGGCAGCCTCAGCAGGCTCTGCGTGCTCTGCGCCTCACTGCAATCTTCCGGCTTCCTGTTGCTGCGCTTTCACAACTGGCGGAGACGAATTCAACGCGCCGAACCATAACATCTAAATACTGCGTTAACTTATTTATATTCATGACTATCTGTCCTAAACATGTCTAGAATATTTATTATTCAAATCTAAAGGAATAAGCAAATGTTGTTCTACATAGACAAGGATTTTAATCGTAGTAACTTCATAGATTCTACCCTGATTCACTCAAGTCAATGATGTAATTCCAATCATAACCTCTGGATGGCAGTATAACACCACAAGCTCTCTCTCTCTCTATACATTAAACCAGTTTGGTTTTGCTGCAAAGCTCGGACACTACAGCTTTTCTATCTATTCCCGCAGTTCTCACTCGGATGGATTCTCGGGAGTTCCCCTCCTGCCTCATCCTCTGTCTGTCTATCTATATCAAATGACATTCTTCAATTTCAACTCTTACCCCCCCTCACCCCGCCCCTTTGAGGCGGACTGCTCAATAGATCAATAGATTTTTCAACAGCCTCAGAGCAGCGGATTCTTCATCCTCTTAGGTTCTACAGCAGCCTCAGCTCTATGTATTCTCCATCTCTGGCTTCATCTAAATCACTTTAACTCACAGTCCAATATCCACCGCATTCAGCAGATGTCTCTGCTCTACAGCAGATCATCACACTACCGATGGCAATCCACCATTCACTATGACAGATCCCTGCTTCAGCAGATATCTGCGTTCTGCAGCAGACCACCACGCTCTACCAATGGCAGTCCACCATTCACAATAACAGATCACTGCTTCAGCAGATCTCTCTCTCTCTCTCTCTCTTTCTCTCTCTCTCTCTCTCTCTACAGCAGACCACCGCTCATTATTGACAGCACTTCTTTGTTTACTTCCTCAGATCTCTGCACCGTCCAGCAGATCCCGTCCTCTACTGTTAATTGATCCTCACTGCAGCAGATCTCTGCTCCCACTTCAGATCTACTCACTGTTATAGCATGCAAGTTGCTTTAGTTCAGTCTAAATCTGTACCTGCACTACTCCAGATCTTCCAACGCCTCCGCTTTCCTCCAATACGCAGATCGTGGAAGCATTCCGCAGTCAAGGCTAATGCTAATCCCCATCTAATCAAAAATACGAGGTGTTTGTCTTTCTCAGCAATTTATTTATATGTCCACACATCCTCTCAAATATTACAGCATTAATACATGGTGCGAGACGCGGTGAGACTGGAAATCTGTCTTGTTTATGAGTTAAGGAGTTCCACTCTAGGAGAATAACTGGAGTTGTGAAACCCAGTCTCTCAATGTGAGTTCACCTTTTCCATTTCAAGCAGACATGATAGTAGCAGACCGCAGATCGATCCCGTATTAACTGACACATAGGATAGTCAACATCTCATCTCTGCCCTCCATTCCAGTAAATGGAGCACAAAGCGTGCTGAGCTTCCCCAGCAGTCGATTTACACACGTTCGTTCAGATCCAGCTGCTACCTCAACTGTCAGTTCCAGCTCCCCTTCGGCCTCCACTTTTAGTATTCAAGTTCCGTCGACTGGTCCCGTCTGCTGCGTGCCCCCCCCCCCCCAAATTCACCAGCTTCACCAGCTGTCATTTGACTGAATCATACTCTCAGTAACCTCCTTCAATCTGCTCAGCATTTCATATCTGCAGATCTCTCCCTCCTTCGACAGCTTCATATTGTACAGCTTGGTCAGTGTTTTAAACGTTCTGTGCCAGAATCGGATTCATCATATTCCTTCAAATCAAACCAGATCACGGCTTTCATCGTCCAGCTAGGGATTTTTTCTTCCCATTCTCTCCATACCAGTAGTTTGTCTGACTCTTCGTGGAATCTTCAAAGTCCCCCCCCCCCGCTGCACCTTCCCGCCTGCCCATATCAACAGACATTCTCTTTCACTCATCTCTACTCTTCGGAAAGTTTGCTTGTCCCCTTACGAAGATCTCCTCATGGAGACCATCTGCCTAACAGCTGATTCTTAAGAGCCTTCCCCTCTGCCTCACCTTCCCGCTGTCCGCATCAATGACCATTCTCAGTTTGCTCATTCTACTCTTCTGAAACGCCACTTCTCCCCATACAAGGATCTACCTATGGAGATCGTCTGCATCTGAGCCCTCTTCGGTCTCCTTAGGAGCTCAGAATCCACAGTTCTAATTTACTCCATCATTCAGTCGTGTACCTACAGACGGATCCATTTCAGCGTGGTCAGTTAATTCAGCTGTCAAGCAGATTCTCCTATCTGCCCCTTATTTTCAACGTCAAGGTATCTCATCTGCTTCTCAGCCATGGGCCGCTGGTCCTCTTCCGCAGTAGATTATTACGTTCAGAACTCGCAGTTTCTTCTGCTTCTAATTTACTTCACCATTCGGTCGTACCTCCAAGAGGGATCAATTTCAACGTGGTTAGTCCATTCAGCTGTCAAGAAGAGTCCCCTATCTGCCCCTTTCATCAGCAAGGTATCTCCCCAGCAAGAACCCCCCCCCCCAGGACCCTCAGTTCATTGATTCCTCTCGCTCCTATCATCACTCATCGCTGGTTCTCAACCCACCTTCCACCCTCCAGAGCAAGCCTCCCTCCTCTACTCCACCCCCTCATTGATTTCTCTCGCTCCTAGGATCACTCGTCACTGGATTCCAACCTACCTCGCCTCCAGAGCGGGCCACCCCCCCCCCCCCCCCCAATCATTCCGTAGGCACAGCCCCCTCTGCTGCGAGGGCCAACATCACTCACAGCCTTCTTCGGCTTCCTCAGAAGCTCAGAATACACAGTTTCTTCAGCTTCAACCTTCCCTGCAGCGACGAAGATCTCCTAATCAGCCCACCTCTCCATTCTCCTTTCTAGAGCAGGCTTCCCTCCTCAGCTGTATTCTCCCCATTCATTTCGTATAGGTGCAGCTACCTCCGCTGCAAGAGCCAGCATCAACCACAGTCTGATCAAGACCATGGGCCGCTGGTCCTCTTCTGCAGTAGATTTATTACGTTCATTCATCTCCTCCGATATAGTTGCAGCCCATTTTAAAATCGCTAGCATGCCCGGAGTGGGGGCTACCTGTTCGCCGGGGCCACCAGAGGTTTTCCCCTAATCTGCCTCAAGGGGTTTTTTCCTCTCCAATGAGCGGCAGGTATACACATAGTCGCATCCTACTAACAAATTTACTAATCTCCCTCTGTTCATCCTGTTCGTCATTCTGGTCTTTTGTGTATGTTTTATGCGTTGGCATGTGCTGTCTTGTTTGTCTCACGGTGTGGGAGTTTTCGTGAGGTGCCGGGGGTCCATCCTTTGGGGGGCAAGTGAGGCTCACTTCCCCGACCTCAGGGCTAGGCAGCCGCCTCCCTTACCTTCAGGGGTTCTCACCGCGTGAGTCAGAGCGGACCCCCGGCCAAACTCTGTTCTGTCGCAGCTCCTGCGCTCATCTCACTCGAGGCTCTTCTATTCTGCCTCTCTTCAGGACGTGGTCACTACTAACCTCAATGCTTTGTCCTTATTTTCAGGTCCCAGGCAGCGTGATGTCTCGGCCAATCAGGGGTTTTACGAGCACCCCTTACAGAAGCCTCAGATGCTGGGTACCTCTCTCATCTCCTCCCGAGGGGCGGCTTTCCAAGTCATAACCCTCATATGTGTTTTCAGGTTGCCGGGTCCTCCGCCCCTGGGATGTCGACAGCGTCGGCCCCAGTCGGTGACCTCTTTTCTATCCTGTTTCCGGTTGCCGGGTCCTCCGCCCCTGGGATGTCGACAGCGTCGGCCCCAGTCGTTGACCTCTTTCTATCCTGTTTCCGGTTGCCGGGTCCTCCGCCCCTGGGATGTCGACAGCGTCGGCCCCAGTCGGTGACCACATTCTGTCCTACTAACTGCTCCTTGCTACCTCTTCTGCCTTATCCTTCCCCCCCAGCTCACGCCCAGTGAAATGTTAGCCTGCGAGGTTCGGGGGGCGTGGAGCTGGGGGGGCCGCTAATCTCTAATCTTTCAATTTTCTAATCTCCGGTTAATTAGTTTCATTTACTATTTAAGACCTGATCACCTGCACCTTTTCTGTCTAGTGTTTCGTTTTTCCTCCTCCTCCCCTCCTCCACCTTCTACATGCCTTCGCATCGGTCATCTCTGGGGGGCAAGTGAGGCTCACTTCCCCGACCTCAGGGCTAGGCAGCCGCCTCCCTTACCTTCAGGGGTTCTCACTGCGTGAGTCAGAGCGGACCCCCGGCCAAACTCTGTTCTGTCGCAGCTCCTGCGCTCATCTCACTCGAGGCTCTTCTATTCTGCCTCTCTTCAGGACGTGGTCACTCGTGCCGAGTCCTATACTAACCTCAATGCTTTGTCCTTATTTTCAGGTCCCAGGCAGCGTGATGTCTCGGCCAATCAGGGGTTTTACGAGCGCCCCTTACAGAAGCCTCAGATGCTGGGTACCTCTCTCATCTCCTCCCAAGGGGCGACTTTCCAAGTCATAACCCTCATATGTGTTTTCAGGTTGCCGGGTCCTCCGCCCCTGGGATGTCGACAGCGTCGGCCCCAGTCGGTGACCACATTCTGTCCTACTAACTGCTCCTTGCTACTTCTTCTGCCTTATCCTTCCCCCCCAGCTCACGCCCAGTGAATTTGAAAATAATTAGAGAACCTGTATACAGCAGATAGAAAGACCCCGTATTTGAATATCAGCCAACAGCCTTGTGGGAACAGTCCATGCATTACCCTTGAGCAAGGTACTTTACTCAGATTGCTCCAGTAAAAACCCAACTGTATAAATGGGTAATTGTATGTACAAATAATGTGATATCTTGTAACAACTGGAAGTCGTCCTGGATAAGGGCGTCTGCTAAGAAATAAATAATAAAAAAATAAATAATTACACAGTGAACAGCCCACCCCCAAGTCTACCTCCCTGAAAAAAGAACAGGCTCAATAGACTTTTCACAGTTAGATAAGGTTCTTTTTCAGTGTAATAGTTTAAAATATTACATATTGATTAAGAAGCCTTTATGTAAGATGCATTCTTCTGAAGGATAGTAGTTAAGACTCTTATTTAAGAAAAATCTCTTACTAAGTAAAAAACAGGTTTTTTTACCTTTTCTTCTTAGGACTGCTTCTTTCTTCTTGGCCAAAAGACAGGGTCTGTTCACCATGTTCCCCATAACCCTACTGCTTGGTCAAAAACAGACTCTCTTCCTTCTTTCTCTATAATTTCTTACTAGTCCTGAGAAACCCCAAAATATATTCAGTTTTAACAGGAAAAGATGACCCTTACTCCTAATCACGTATTAAGCCAAAGAATGTAGTGGTCAATTTTTTTGCTTAAAAAATAACATTAACTAGGTTTTCAGAGTTCTCTGTAATGTTAATAGAAACCATTATGCAAATACAGGTGCATTATGGGTAGGTTCCTAAAAAACCCTAAAACCTTTACAATTCAGCCTGTGCTAACCTTTATTGTATTCAAAAACAACTTTAAATTGTTTTTTAGAATACATTGTAATATTAAAATCAACCATTTCATAGAACCATGTGTATTATGGAATGGACACAGTTACCTACCACGGCCTGAAAATCCAACAGAAATGTAGGGCACATTTGATGGATGCTGTTGTGGGTTATTGTGTAGTGTAATATGTGTATAAATACACTGATGAGGAAACTCTTTTACATGTTTAGGGACTCTCTGTTTATTAATAACCCTGGTTATTGTTATGGAGGCTCTTGAACATAATCACACATGTTTAGGAACTCTTTGTTTGTTAATAATCACGGTTATTGTTACGGAGGGTCTCAAAAATAGTAAAAAAAAAATGGAAACGCACAAGCGCACCCCCCCCCCCCCCCCACACACAAAGCAACAAAAAAAATAATTACGGCCCCGAGATTCGAACAGGTGAGCGCAGTGTAAAACTTTTCAGGGATGAAATATCCCACTAAGGTGTTTCATAACATGTTCAGGTATTTTAAGTATGTCATTTTGTTTCAAGATCTAAAATTAATATGTTAAAATAATGCAAATACTTAGTTAAATACAGTAAAATCCTGAACATTATAACATACAGGCCATATCATGTTAAGTTATGCGGTATGGCTAATCCTACCGCATTTATACAGTTTAACGGAAAACATTATTCTTAGTCATAAACATGACTGGTCTTAAAATATTCGTATTAAGTCAAATAATGTAGTGGTAACATTTATCAACGTCTAAAATAACAGGATTTTTAAATACTGTTAACTGAAGGCGGCATAAACCATAGAGAGTTTAGCCCTTAAAATCCTTACATCGATTGATTCTTTCAAAGAGGCTGCTAGCCCCATTTGAATACAGTACGGTGAACGATTAATTAGACATAACATCGTTACACTGGGTCTTTTTACAGCCCGCGGATGTAGGAGAGTTGAAGCTATCGATAAGACTTATTTATATTAAAACATTAGTTTTCGCTTTTAAACGTGTTTTTTAGAATACGTTGTACATTTTCAGGTCGTGGCCGTTGCAATATTAAAATCAACCAGCAGATGGCAGTATGCGTCAAAAAAAAAAAAAGAATTCTTACTAGTCCTGAGAAACCCCAACATATATTCAGTTTAACAGAAAAAGATGATTCTTAGTCCTAAACACAGCTTGTACGGTCTTAAAATGTTCATATTAAGTCAAATAATGTAGTGGTAACATTTATCAACGTTTAAAATACCTTTAAATCGTTTTTTAGAATACATTGTACATATTCAATTTGTGGCCGCTGCAATATTAAAATCAACCAGCAGATGGCAGTATGTGGTATATTAAATGCATACTACAGACAGGAGTCTGCGGTATGGCTAATCCTACCGCATTTATACAGTTTAACAGAAAAATATGATTCTTATACCTAACCACGTATTATTTGTTCTTAAAATAGTCACATTAAGTCAATGAATATAGTGTTAACATTTGAAAAGACCTTTCCAACATATTCAATTCGTGGCCACTGCAATATTAAAATCAACCAGCAGATGGCAGTATGCGGAATGCTTAATCCTGCAGCATTTATACCGTTTTTTATCAGAAAAAAGTTTTATTCTCATACCTAACCACGTCTTGTATGGTCTTAACCCTTTGCGGTCCATTGTCGGACTGGGTCCGACATTGCAATTATTCCTCACAGGTCCTTTGTCGGACTGGGTCCGACATCATTATAGCAATGCAATAAACGGATGTCTAGTTGTTTTTTCGCCGGAAAAAGCCAAGAAAACCATTCAATTGCCGAATGGGAGCGACAGGAGCCGAGACAAGTCGGAAAAAAAGGCGTATCTCATGAATAGTCATACATGGTATCAGGTATCAGATAACGGGGGCGGTCTGAAGTAAACAAGTTGGCTGACTGAATCAGCGCACAGAAAACACGGACATTTGCAGAGCTTTTTTGAGATGTTATAGTAATAAAATAATGACTTGGATCGCATTATTGAGGAGTTTGGTGATAAAACGAGTGATCCGGAGATGATTGATCGGTATGTATGACTATTATAATTATTATTATTTATTTCTTACATAGGTGAACGCTATAGCAAACGAAAGGGTGGGGCGGGGCTGGAGATGCCTAGTGAGTGCTTTGTTGATATGCAGGGCCATTTAAACCTGTTTGACTGTAAAAAAAAATACTTTTAAACAGCGTGTCTAAAATTAACTGCACGTGTGAACATTAATTAGACCTGGCGTGCCTGACGCGCAATTAATAAATGGACCGTAAAGAGTTAAAATAATCACATTAAGACAAAGAATGTGGTGGTCAATTTTTTTAGCTTCAAAAATAACATTAACTAGTTTTTTTAGATTTCTCTGTAATGTTAATAGAAACCATTATGCAAATATAGATGCATTATGGGTAGGCTCCTAAAAAACCCTAAATCCTTTACAATTCAGCCTGTGCTAACCTTTATTGTATTCAAAAACAACTTTAAATCGTTTTTTAGAATACGTCATAATATTAAAATCAACCATTAGATGGAAACATGTGTATTATGGAATGGACACATTTACCTACCACGGCCTGGAAATCCAACAGAAATGTAGGGCCCAGCACATTTGTTGCCTTTTATTATGGATTAATTTTCAGTGTAATATAGTTGTAATATACTGTTTATGAAATGCTTTCATATGTTTATGGACTCTGTGTTTGTTAATAACCCTGGTTATTATTATAGAGGATCTTGAGTATAATCAAAAATGTTTAGGGACTCTGTTTGTTTATAACCTTGGTTATTATTATGGATGGTCTCAAACATAGTCAAAAAATGCACTATAATACAACTTGCTTTCTCTTTTTTCTTTCTGTCTTTTCTTTGTAATAGTCTATAAACTAAGGGTACAACAGACGTCATTTTTAGGGGAGGGTTATTTTTGACCAACGTCCGGTAAAAAGGAACGGGTCATAAGGGATCATAAATCGCTCAAAGCATGGGGGGAAAGGGGAGGAGCTTAAGGGCCATGAATCAATCCAAGCGTGGGGAAAAGGGGAGGAGCTTAAGGGCCATAAATCAATCAAAGCGTGGGGAAAGGGGAGGGACTTATGGGTCATAAATCAATCAGAGACGTGGAAAGGGGGTGGGACTCAATGTCATAAATCAACCAATAGGGGCGGGGCTTGGTGTCATAAATCTATCAAAAGATTTGAACGGGGTGGGGCTCAGGGTCATAAATCAATCAAGTGGGCGGGGCTTAGGAAAGTGACAGGCGCTGTACCACCTTTACTACTCTCATGGTGAAACTGTACAAGCAACAGTATTACAGTTTGACCTTACTTAAATTTGTATCCACCTTGTGTTTATGTGGTGATTTCCACTGTTGTTCAATGACCAGAGATGTATCACCAGCACCAGTCCTTTTCTACTGTATATGAAAATGAATTAATACAAAAATGAAACTGCGTATTCTAAAAACACACATATAAAAGATACATTACAATTCTGACATGAAGATGTATTTCACACAGACGTTGTCTTTATGGCATTAATATACTATATATATATCAACGTCAAGCAATCTAAAAAGAAGCAACACTCTTCCCAAGTCTTCTGTATTTATAAGTTATTGAGGCCATGTATAAGCAGTGTAGCTGGCTAATGGATCTTGTTGGCATTTTACTGGCTTTATTCATGTGACAAGAATGATAATGCATTGTTGCACAATGCACATTGTTTGAAATACATTGCTCTCAACACTTCAGAGGATTATGATTTAGACCACACGATTTATCTTGTTGCTCTAGGATTTATTGGGTGTCTTTCCACTGAGAAATGTAAATAGTCCTAACTCATTTATAAAAAAAATAAACAAGAAACTATTACAGAATATATATTTTTAAAATTAGTTTTTTTATTTTATCTGCAAATCTAATACTAAAAGAAACTTCTATGATGAAAGTTTTGACAAGATGTCTTTTTTGTTCAATGTTCAAATGAGGGTTTGGTGTGGTCTCCACCCTTAAAACATTTCGGTGACGTCACCCTTTGATCTTTTGATTGATAAATTCTATGAATCTTCTAACTAAATGTGGCCGAGTGGCTTTGAAGAGGGGAGTGTGGGGCAGATATATTGTTGATTAACGAATCCACAGTTACAAATCACTTCCACACAAACATCTACCCTTCTAATTTATATTTCACATTTCTTCTGGACAGGTTCAATTTCATCAGCACATATAACATTAGTAATCTGACAAACAGATTCACCTGGTTTCTTACTGTGAAGTATTTCAGAAATCTTGTGTTTTGCTCATCACTTGTCCTCTTGTATTCTTATACATCATGCGGTCTATGTGCAGTTGTTTCACAAATGAACTCTTCATCAACTCTTTTACTATAGAAATGTGTGGCAGCTGCAGCTCTCAAACTATGGTTTGTATAAAAACCTTTCAAATCCAGTTTCTTTACACAACTTTCCTACAGTTTGGCTCAGGTAATTAACACCAACTGGTTGGTCAATATATCATTGATTTAATTTAACATTATGCAAAGGCAGCAGATAAAATGCTTGACATGTCCCATCCTTTGGTCTGGAAAATAAAAAAGAGCAATTATTAAGTATAACTTTTACTTTACAAGGAGCTATTTTTATTATTATTATTATTTATTTCTTAGCAGACACCCTTATCCAGGGCGACTTACAATCGTAAGCAAATACATTTCAAGTATCACAGTACAAGTAATAATACAATTAAGAGCAAGATAAATACAATGACTTTGGTTCAAGCAAGTACAAGTGTGACAAAATACAATTCAATAATACAGCAGATAACAGTGTCAGTGATAGTTACATCAGGATATGATTAAATACAAAATACTACAGATTAAACACTTGGCAGATTACAGTACTCTGAAGTACAGGATTAAATGCAGTAAAATAGGGGGCAGATAAGAGCAAGTAAAGCACATTTAAAGAAGAGTGATAAGTGTCCCAGGGGAAAACAGAGGAGTTCTACAGCTGACTGAAGAGGTGAGTCTTAAGGAGGCGTCGGAATGTGGTCAGGGACTGGGCAGTCCTGACATCTGTAGGAAGGTCATTCCACCACTGCAGAGCGAGGGTGGAGAAGGAGCGGGCTCTGGAGGCAGGGGAGTGTAGAGGAGGTAGAGCCAGTCTTCTAGTGCAGGCGGAGCGGAGAGGTCGAGTGGGGGTGTAGGGAGAGATGAGGATCTGGAGGTAGCTGGGTGCAGTCTTTACAATAGTCTTGAACTGGATGCGAGCGGTGATCGGGAGCCAGTGGAGTGAGCGGAGTAGTGGAGTTGCGTGGGAGAAGCGAGGCAGAGAGAACACCAGGCGGGCAGCGGAGTTCTGGATGAGCTGGAGCGGACGGGTGGCGGACGCAGGGAGGCCAGCCAGGAGGGAGTTGCAGTAGTCTAGGCGGGAGAGTACCAAGGCCTGGACCAGGAGCTGGGTGGCGTAGTTGGTGAGGAAGGGTCGGATTCTTCGGATGTTGCTCAGGAAGAATCGGCAAGTGCGTGCCAGAGTGGAGATGTGCTGGGAATAAGAGAGGCAGGGGTCCAGGGTGAATCCGAGGTTCTTAGCTGAGGAGGAGGGAGAGGGTGTGGTAGATTCCAGAGGAACAGAGATAGAGAGATCAGAGGAGGGGGAGGAGGAGGAGGGAAAGAAAAGGAGGTCAGATTTAGAGAATTTGAGTTTGAGGTGATGCGAGTGCATCCAGGAGGAAATAGAAGACAGACAGATAGAGATACGGGAGGGGATGGTGGAGTCAGAGGTGGGGAAGGAGAGGAAAATATGAGCATCATCAGCATAGAAATGGTATGAGAAACCATAGGATGTGATGAGGGGGTCCAAGGAGCGGGTGTAGAGAGAGAACAGGAGAGGACCCAAGACTGACCCTTGGGGGACTCCTGTTAAGAGAGGGCGAGGTGTGGAGGTTACTCCACGCCAGGTTACCTGGTAAGTGCGGTTGGAGAGGTAGGAGGAGAACCAGGCCAGAGCAGTGCCAGAGATCCCCAGGTCAGCGAGAGATGATAGTAAAATAGAGTGATCAACAGTGTCAAAGGCAGCAGTGTGGAGTAGTGGTTTGGGCTCTGGACTCTTGACCGGAGGGTCGTGGGTTCAATCCCCGGTGGGGGATACTGCTGCTGTACCCTTGAGCAAGGTACTCTACCTAGATTGCTCCAGTAAAAACCCAACTGTATAAATGGGTAATTGTATGTAAATATAATGTGATATCTTGTAACAATTGTAAGTCGCCCTGGATAAGGGCGTCTGCTAAGAAATAAATAATAATAATAATAAAAAGGCAGCAGCGAGGATGGGAAGAAAGAGCTGCAGGAAGCAGCAGAAGCAGCAGCAGCAACAACAACAGCTGCAGCCCTCATCCTGCATGCCGGGCTGGGAGGAGGACAGCCACAACGGGGCAGTAGCCACCCCTCTACCCCCACTGCCACCGGGTTCCCCACCGTCCCGGGAAATATGGGACTGGCTGGTGCACCCCGAGGGGAACTTCGCCAGTGACCTCCCCATGGTTATTCACGCACTGCAGATGCGAGATGGGAAACGATGGGAGGACTGGGAGCAACAGCACAACCCGGCATCCGTTCGTGACCTCACCATTGTGGTGCTGGGTTACCTAGCTGCAGACATGGGAGGGATGCCTTCCAGTGAGCAAGAGGGAGAGGAGCAGTCGCTGCCCTCTCCAGTACCTGAGCGGGAGGAGCCTGAGCGTCCACAGCCCGAGTGGGAGGAGCCTGAGCGTCCACAGCCCGAGTGGGAGGAGCCTGAGCGTCCACAGCCCGAGTGGGAGGAGCCTGAGCGTCCTACGCCTGAGTGGGAGGAACCCGAATGTCCACAGCCCAAAAGGGAGGAGTCGGGGCGTCCACAGCCCAAAAGGGAGGAGGTCGAGGATGATGGCTGGGAGGTTTTTTTAAAGAACCTCGCAGCAGAGTTATGCCCTGGCTGTGGGGCTTATGGGCACACGTTAGCCATATGCCCCACCCAGTATGAAGAGGAGGAACCAGCGCCCAGACGGGGGGACCGCGAGCATCCAGCGCCCAGACGGGGGGACCGCGAGCGTCCAGCGCCCAGACGGGGGGACCGCGGGAATCCGAAGCCTGAGAGGCAGCTGTTCCCACCTTCACCAGCAGAGCAAGAATGCCTGCTGGTTTCCCCATCACAACCAGCAGAGGTAGAATGCCTGCTGGTTTCCCCAGCACAACCAGCAGAGGAAGAATGCCTGCTGGTTTCCCCAGCCCAACCAGCAGAGGAAGAATGCCTGCTGGTTTCCCCAGCACAACCAGCAGAGGAAGAATGCCTGCTGGTTTCCCCAGCCCAACCAGCAGAGGAAGAATGCCTGCTGGTTTCCCCAGCACAACCAGCAGAGGAAGAATGCCTGCTGGTTTCCCCTTCAGAAGCAGAGCCGCACCAGTCCGCTGCAAGAGAGGCAGAGCAGCACCAGTCCCCTGAAAAAGGGGGAGACTACACGCTGCTCCCACCTCCATCGGCAGGAGACTACACGCTGCTCCCACCTTCATCGGCAGGAGCAAAGGAGCCGGAGCTGCCTCTGCCTCCGCCACCTACACCGGCAGGAGCAAAGGAGCAGGAGCTGCCTCTGCCACTTCCAGGAGCAGAGGAGCAGGAGCTGCCTCTGCCATTTCCAGGAGCAGAGGAGCTGCCTCTGCCTCTGCCACTGCCAGAAGCAGAACAGCAGGAGCTGTCTCTGCTTCCCATACCTCCACCACGGGGAGTACGGTGGCCGGAGCCCCAGAAAGGGGAGCTGTCGGTCACGAAGAAGGGGGAGGAGGTCTGGAGACCACCAACCCCAGCAGCAGTTTCGCTGCCGGAGATCGTGGGGGAGGTCCGGAGACCTGCTCCCACTGCAGCAGTTTCGCTGCCGGAGATCGTGGGGGAGGTCCGGAGACCTGCTCCCACTGCAGCAGTTTCGCTGCCGGAGATCGTGGGGGAGGTCCAGAGACCTGCTCCCACTGCAGCTTCTTCGCTGCCGGCAGTACTGTGGTCGGAGCCCCACCAAAGGGAGCTACCGGCTACAAAGAAGGGGGACGAGGTCTGGAGACCACTTTCCCCAGCAGCAGTTTCGCTGCAGGAGTTCTTGTGGCCGGAGCCCCACAGGAGGGAGCTGCCGGCTACGAAGAAGGGGGAGGTCGGGGGACCACCTGCCCCCGCAGCTTTTTCGCTGCAGGACGGGACCAACAGGCTGTCAGCCGTGCCACTACCGGCAGGGGTGCTGACAGCATGGCCAGCCATGGGCCCACTGAAGCCTCCCTTCCCAGCCCGAGACTTTGTCCTGGACTGCTGGATTTTTAAGGGGGGAGGTGGCCGTTGAGGCCATGTGTGCTGCGCACAAGGGGGGGTATATGTGGCAAAGCGCCCCGCCCCTGTGTGCATTTGTGTTATGTGTTGTATGTTGCGTGTGTAAATGTTGGTGTATAGATTGGTACACGGGATATAAACGGGTCTGTGTTTCACGTGTATTTAAAGTGTAGATTTGTATTTAGGCACGAGGAGAGCACAAATCACTTCACGTGCTGGTTAAATGTAATATGTGAGCACGGGGTTGCACAGAATTAATTCACGTGCTGGGATTCAAGTGAATAATTAATTAGTAATTGAATCCCAGCACAACAGTATAAATAGGCACATTTTTAGTCAGTCAGGGTTGGGTGTTCGGAAGAGGAGAACGGGTGAGAGAGAGAGGGGTAAAAGTAAAGTAAAATCGTAAAGATAAGTGTTTGTACTCACCGTGTTTGTTTGTCTCCGTGCACCGTTTGTTAAGTGTTTAGTCCGTTTTGTTTGTCTATTTATTTTGGCGTGTAGTGCCGTGTCCAGTGTTTTTGTCTGTTCCAACCTTTTATTTTCTGTTCTGTTTATTAAATGCTGAACGCGATCACGCGTTCAGCCTCACCAAAACCCCATCTCTCTGTCGTTTGTGTTCCTGTTTCTGGTCTGACGCCACCCACTCCGGCCGTCTTTGTGACAAAAACATAATCCAGAGTTTCTCGTGCCTCATGGCACTCGAAAAGGTGAATTCTTTTTACCCATTCAACACTTATCATTGTTTATCCTGTACCTATATGATGAAGTGTATAGTGGTTATCATCGACAATGGATAATTGCAAATCATATGACATGGTTTATTTAGATTTCCAGAAAGCTTTTGACAAAGTCCTGCATAAAAGATTAATTTTCAAACTGAACGCAGTAGGGATTCAAGGAAATGCATGCATATGGATTAAGGAGTGGTTAACATGTAGAAAACAGAAAGTACTGATTAGAGGAGAAACTTCAAAATGGAGCGAGGTAACCAGTGGTGTATTAGGTCCTCTGCTATTCCTAATCTACATTAATGATTTAGATTCTGGTATAGTAAGCAAACTTGTTAAATTTGCAGACGACACAAAAATAGAGTGGCAAACACTGTTGCAGCAGCAAAGGTCATTCAAAATGATCTAGACAGTATTCAGAAATGGGCAGACACATGGCAAATTACATTTAATAGAGAGGTGTAAGGTACTGCACGCAGGCAATAAAAATGTGCATTATAAATATCAAATGGGAGATACTGAAATTGAAGAAGGAATCTATGAAAAAGAACTAGTTGTTTATGTTGACTCAGAAATGTCTTCATCTGGACAATGTGGGGAAGCTATAAAAAAGGACAACAAGATGCTGGGCAGCAGTGTGGAGTAGTGGTTAGAGCTCTGGACTCTTGACCGGAGGGGCGTGGGTTCAATCCCCGGTGGGGGACACTGCTGCTGTACCCTTGAGCAAGGTACTTTACCTAGATTGCTCCAGTAAAAACCCAACTGTATAAATGGGTAATTGTATGTCAAAATAATGTAATATCTTGTAACAATTGTAATTGTAAAAATAATGTGATATCTTCTAACAATTGTAAGTTGCCCTGGATAAGGGTGTCTGCTAAGAAAGAAATAATAATAATAAAGTCTGATTACTGTCAGCAACTTTATTTCAACATGTTTATTTCAGAGTAACAACACAGGCACAGTACTCTCTACTAACAAAGCCAGGAAGGAGGCATTGAATAAACTGTATGAACAAGTTACTGAACAAACAGCACCATCAGCATTAACACATAGACAACAAAATATTTTTAATTACTTTTTTTAAAAAATTTATTTTGCTAATAAATGTTAAGACCTAACAGTGACTTAAATACTAAAACTTACACAAATACACGAACATGCACTCAAATCCTAAGTAAAAAAATACAAAAGTCAGCTATATTTTTATTTTACATGTTTTACAAACAGTTCACAAACCATGTTTGCTTTTCTGTACGAAGTACCTGAACTGAAGAACAGCTCCATGTAAGTAGAAGTTTTTTTTTTTTTTTACTATTGAGGTATTATTTGAAATACCCATAAAGCTTCCACCACTGGGATAATGAAGTCCGAGTGAAGGCTTCCAGTCCACAGATGGAATTCTGAGCAAACCGCATTACTCATGGAATAAGGAGGAAGACGTGTGTATTCATTAGCAACAGAAACTAGCGAAACAAAAAAAACTAACAGAAAAACTTTAAATGTTAAACATGTTTAATGTATCCATTTTCTAATAGCAATATAACCCTCATAAGAGGGCTTTACTGTCTGGTAAGGCCCTTCTCGTTATGTTAAATGCCCTCGCCTTTGGCTTGTGACATTCAAAGACCTGTGTAATAATCATTATGTAGATCAGTTCAAAGATCTAAGTAGATGGTGTGATAATCATTATGTAATTCAGTTCAAAGACCTAAGTAGATGGTGTAATAATCATCATGAAGATCAATTCAAAGACCTAAGTAGATGGTGTGATAATTATCTCACCATCTACTTAGGTCTTTGAACTGAATTACATAATGATTATAATCATTATGTAATTCAGTTCAAAGACCTAAGTAGATGGTGTAATAATCATTATGTAGATCAATTCAAAGACCTAAGTGGATGGTGTGATAATCATTATGTAGATCAGTTCAAAGATCTAAGAAGATGGTGTGATAATCATTATGTAATTCAGTTCAAAGACCTAAGTAGATGGTGTAATACATCATGAAGATCAATTCAAAGACCTAAGTAGATGGTGTGATAATCATTATGTAATTCAGTTCAAAGATCTAAGAAGATGGTGTGATAATCATTATATAATTCAGTTCAAATGAAAGGCTCTTGAACTCTGCAGCAGCTCCACAGAATTGATGTGATGTCTATTAATATAACAGTAAGATGTTTAATTATGCTGTGTAACCAAACTATATTTTTTATTGTTATAATTTCATGTACAATGTGTGACTGATTGATTGATGGAGTTGAAGGGGAAGAAATATACCGTACATAAATATTGTAGGTCAAAGTCACTTAAGCCCCTTTCACACTGGAGCTCCTACCCAAGTCCCAACCTGGGTTCTGGCTACCCGGGTCACAATCCCATGTTGTGTGAAACCACGTACCCGGGTCGACCCTATCTCGACCCGGGTCACCAGCGATCCACTTCAGGATATGGGTCAACAAAATACATGATGGGCACTTATAAGCTGAGGAAGTAACAAATGGCCACCATCAGCATGAAAGTTTCACTTCCTCAAGGAACTTGCCAGCCATTTCTGTTTATTCATGGTTTATTGATTGAGACACACCATGAGCCAGATTGCAGCAGGGATGGCATGGAGCGACTAAGAAACATTTGCTCTAGTCAACATTTGGGACGATGATTCAATCCAGAGAAGCTTGGATGAAAGCGTCCTTAACAAGCATGTCTTCCAAACAATTTTTGAGAGGTTGGCTGCAGCTAGATTTCACAGAACACCAGTCCAGTGCAGAGACACATTAAAAACAGATGAAAGTGTGGTCCTGTGAACATTTCTGCTTCCGGGGCATTGCATACTCACATTGTATACTTGCTTTTGTCTCCATAGGTCGACCCTGCTTCTTCAAAAAGCAGTGTAAAACGCATAGCTGATCCACATGGCAGCATGCCAGTGTGAAAGGGACTATAGAGAGGAGTGGATCTTGAGGTAAACCAAATAGTGTGCAGAGTGGTCAGAGGTTTGACAATTGAGTGGTGCACACCCAGGGTAAAGCATGTGATGCAGCAGGTGTAGTTATTGGCTCAGTAGAAGGCACTCTTCTCTACTAGAAAGAGCTCAACCATTCTCAGCTTCATGGCTCCTTGTGTGTTGGGAGTGTTTCCAAGATGGTGGTGTGATGAAATATAAAATTGTGGATTATTTTCTAATTTGTTTTAGTTGAAATCTTTAAAAAACAGCAAGTAGCATGGACAAATATTATACATTCATTATACTCTCCTACATTCATTATTTTGAGGGTATATTATAGACTCATTAGTTGGTTATTAATCATGAGTTTGGCATGAATATTTCCCATTATAAAATGTGGATGATGGTGTGCCAGCTTAAGTCTTAAAGATCATAATTGCTGGATTGCATAATTATATATTATATTAGTGAATGTGTTGTTCTTACACTGTTACATTCAATTAGGTGGGGAGTGGAAAAAAAACACGATAATATTGAAATGTATACAGTAAAATCACACTCGTAGGATTTCATTGTCATTTTAAATTGCACTGAAATATTTAAATTGGACAATCAGATGGTTGTTATTTGGGACTGGCTTTGACATCTATATTAATATGGGAATCTGGGTTACTTGATGCTTTTACTGCTGTATGCGGTTGGTTCACAAACATTTCTTAGAACGTCTTGGTCTCATAGGTTTCTTGAACATGAAACTGAGATAGGTGGCATTTTGCAAAATAAATACCTCGATTGGGATTCACTAATGATTATTTTATCAAACAGTTAATACCCCACAATCTTAAACCTCATGTTTCTCCTTTATTGATTGTATACCACTGCATTCACTGCTTCACCACGGGAAACACAGATTGACACTACAAATATTGTATCATCAAAACATAGTAATTTGGACAAGTATATACAGACATTATTGATTATTCTACTACTGATGGTTTCTGGTAATGTGCAGCCGAATCTTGGGCCAGATGTTGTATTACAGAGTTTGCAAGTAGACATGGACTGGGATTTCTGCACATAAATGCAAGGAGCCTTATTTACAAAATGGACAATAAATTATTAACAGCTGACCCTGATGTAATAGTAATACAGTATTTGAAACATACTGTTAGGCTGCTTGAACAATAGGCTGGGGTCATTTAAGGAAGCAGTCAGAGGACAGAAGCGAATGCAGAACAGTTTTTTATTTTATTTTGTCTGGTTGAAACTAAAAGCCCTTGAACCATAGGTTTTTAATTATGTTCTTGGAATAACCAAGTGACCATAATTTCCCGATCTCAAAGAACGAGTCGGTTTATAGGGAATAAGTAACTCACACAGACAGGCAGGGCCAGAACCATGAGCAGCCTGTAAGTGAGGAGCAGCTTTTTTAAATCAATGTGCTGCTTCATCGGAAGCCAATGTAGTGACCTTAAAACTGGAGAAATATGGCAAATATGTAAGTATTCTTGCTGCTGCATTGTATTAGCTGCAACCTATTCAATTAGGCATCAAGGAGACCAGCAAACAAGGAATTACAATAATCAGCCTTGGAGGTTACAAGAGCATGAATCAGTCTCAATGTCAGCCTGGGACAGCGTAGACCTCAACCCAGCTATATTTCACAGGTGCCAAAAATAAATCTTAGTAATTGAATGGAAATGGTCCTCAAAAGTCAAAGCAAGATTGAAAAGAGTTCACAGATTCCTAGCATTTGACGCAGGGACCAAAAGACTGCCATCGAAAAGACTAGCAAGGGAGGGAGCCGTGCCACGGTGAAGCCATGGACTGAAAAGTAAAACCTCAGGTCTGCATGAATTTAATTTAAAATAATTGTGATAGATCCAGGTCTGTACCCAGGGTCAGAAACTAACACAATTGTGGTATTAGTCCTAACTAGTCCTGGGCTGGATGCTGGGTCCTCGCAATAGCGTGTATACACTCCTGTGCCTGTTTAGAATTTCTATAAGTTTTCCCCTCATTTAATCCTTTTGTGTCATCCAGGTCACACCTCCATTCAAAATCAGAATACGGTTGTGCTGCTTTGCAAGGGCGCAAGCTGTTCTAAAAGCACTTTTAGCTTTAAAATCACAGAGGTGTTCGTGGTGTGTAGTAATTGTTATGCTTTTGAAGTGCCTTGTTTGACAGTCTTTGCCTTCACCAGTTTCACAGTTATAACGATTACTTGATTTTTCATCCACTTTAAAATCTTAAAGGTAGACGACCCAGACACAAATGTGCCGCTCTTTTGTTACATTTTACATTGGACACAAACCTTGCAGTACATCTTATTTTCTGAAGGAGTAGACTTACTGCAGCCAGTCAAATTGTGAAAGCCAGGTTACTCGGGGCACACCGCAGCACCCCTCTGTACAGCTGGAGAAGAAGGAACCCATAGGACAACCATTCTGAATTATCTTTATATGGTATACTGGGATAGGATCTCATTCATTCCAGCTGTTGAAGACACTTGGTCATTTCTTCAACAATCTTTTTTGTTTTGTTGTTGAAAAACATGGCTCTTTAATTAGATAATCAAAATGGACTATTTCCTTAAATTAACCACTGAAAACTTGAAGAATCCTTCTAAGTTTGGGAAAACTATAAAAATGCTAATTGGAAATAATCAGCTTTTTCAAAACAAATTCAGTTTGAAGAAAATCTAACAAGCACAAATACTGATCTTGTTTAATCAATATTTTGCAAAGGCAGGGTTTGCATTTAATAAACAAATGTAAATCTAGCTCTTTAAATTGTTCTTTATAATGCAATAATTATATTCCATTAGATGCAGTTTGTCCTCCACAATTTAATTTTAGAGTTATGGTCCTTACTTAATAAAAGTTGCTGCTGATATTATAGCTAAACCTTTCTTGTTTATATTTAATGCATCAATTTTGACAAATGCCTCAAATATGGAAATCTGAATTTGATACACCATTGGTGAAGATGATTGTGATTTGAATAACTACAGACCTATTTCCAATGTGTCTGTTTTGGTTAAGGTCCTAGTTAATGTACAGTTAAATCACTATTTCAATTCTAATAACACTTTTTGTGAAATGCAGTCTGGTTTAAGATTTAATCATAGCACAGTGACAGCAATCTCAAAGGTTATGGATGATACAGTATTAGCCTGTCCTTGGATAAAAATGAAGTATGTGCATCTGTGTTCATTGTCCTTTTTAAAGGTTTTGACACCCAGGACTCACTGGGATTCAGATAGTGGGGTGCACCATGTTATTTGTTCCAGTTAGATTACACCCAGGACTCACTGGGATTCAGATAGTGGGGAGCACCATGTTATTTGTTCCAGTTAGATCACACCCAAGACTCACTGGGATTCACATAGTGGGGTGCACTATGTTATTTGTTCCAGTTAGATCACACCCAAGACTCACTGGGATTCAGATAGTGGGGTGCACCATGTTATTTGTTCCAGTTAGATCACACCCAAGACTCACTGGGATTCAGATAGTGGGGTGCACTATGTTATTTGTTCCAGTTAGATCACACCCAAGACTCACTGGGATTCAGATAGTGGGGTGCACTATGTTATTTGTTCCAGTTAGATCACACCCAAGACTCACTGGGATTCAGATAGTGGGGTGCACCATGTTATTTGTTCCAGTTAGATCACACCCAAGACTCACTGGGATTCAGATAGTGGGGTGCACTATGTTATTTGTTCCAGTTAGATCACACCCAAGACTCACTGGGATTCAGATAGTGGGCTTCAGCATGTTATCTCATTGTATGCTGACAATGTACTGTTGTATCTTTCACTGACTGCTTTGTTGGACCTTTTGCGTATGGTTGGTAGGTTTTGCTCTATTTCTGACTTTAAAGTGAATTGGACCAAACAGAAAAACTGTTTTGATTTGAAACTTTTCTTAAACTCCAAAAAAATTAAATCAATGGTGTTTACAAAAAATAAATCTCTTGATATATTCCATTTTAAATTAAAAATTCTGGAAGGTTCCTGCATTGAACCAGAAAATAATTACAGATACTTGGGAGTATGGTTAGTTAGGAATTTGTATTTTACAAAATATATAAATATATTTAAAAAAAAAAAAAAGAAAAAGATTTTGAGTACATTTTGAGGACTATGGTGACATTATTTATAGAGTATCTACTACTACTTAAGAACGTTGGGTCATTTGTATCACCATTCGGGTTATTCTGTTCATCATTGTGATGTTGATGTGATGTGATGGTCTGACTTTATTTATGCGAACATTGACACACTGGTACATAATTGTTTATAAGGCTATCTTTGGCAAAATCCCAAATTACCTTAATAAATGGTTAATTATCTCAAGTAGTGCTTATACTCTGAGATCTCAGCGTGTTCCAAGTCTCTCCGTTCCTAAAGAGATCATCAATGAAAAGATCATCCCACATTTCTAATATAAAGAGAAACGATGCTTTCTTTCATAACAGTAAACAACATGCAGATTACAGGATTCCTCTCGTCCTTACTTATCACCCTACCAACAGAGAAATACAGAACATTGTGCAAAGGAACTTAATATTTTACAGCAAGACCTTTCTACAGCACCTGGTTTCAAGACTTGAAGAATAACACCTTGTGACAGGATGAATGATGTGGTGCAAAAGACTGCCAATGTCCAAACGTATTCTCCCAAAACAAGTAATTTAATAATCCACACAAAAACAGAAATATACACAAAAATAATCTAAACAGGAAAATAACCACAATCCTCCGTGCACGAAACTGTGCTCTATCCAAAGGGGACTGTGGTGCGTGCGCTGTGCTGTGTTGTGCTGTGCGATGAGGGGAGTGCTCTGGGGTTAGTGCTGGCTCGGTAGTCACAGCCTCCCGTCCTCCTGCTCCTCTGTGAAAACACACAAACACGTAACAAAACAAACAAACATACAACAGCTCCGGCCGGTCAATTATTGTCTCAGCGCAAGGGGAGATACTGACGTAGCTGCTTCCCATTTGTACCCAGAAAACTCCTCCCTGCAATCAACGCGTCGCCTGGTTTCTCCAATAGAGGGCTGCCCCGCAGCTGACTGCAATGGAATCGTCCTGAGTACTCGCAGCTACGCGCCCCTCCTAATATGGTTACCTTCCGGATTCCACCTACCACCGAGGCAGATGTAGGAGGCAGCTTACCTTCCCCCTTGCACAGCACCCTTTCTAATCGGGAGGGAGATTTACAGCATCGATCCTTTCTCTCGCTATCACACACCTTTAACACTCTGTCCTGTCAGTGATTATAGTCGTGTTACTCCTCTTGAACCTTCATGTATCCCCTCTATATTATTTATGACCCAGTTGTTTTCAGTAGGCGGTGCTGCTGTGCTGCAGTTTCTTTGTGAATGGAACTGTTCTTGTCGTGGTAGGCAACAAACTCCAGTGTGCCAAGAGAACGTCTTACTTTTACTGCAAACAGACTCTTGCTGTCAGGTTTTATGCCCCTGGCTGTTTTCTGACCTGTTTTAGAAATAGCCAACCATTTTAATTAAGAAGTTGGGTAAAATCCAGCTTTGTGAAGTGTTTGAGTGCTATCTTAGCTTGGGCCAGAGAGACAGGTAAGACCCACTGAAGGCAACAGATTAAAATTAATAAATCCCATTCTGCTAAAAAATAGGGACCTATTTTTATTACTTATAAATTTAAATATATATATTTTAACATGCTTTGGTTCAGAAGATGCTGCGGAGGCAAAATGACCCAGGAAGTGCAAGTGTAATAATTAAAAAATAAGGCATACAAAACTGAGAGCTTCCTTTAACTTAAAATAGTGCCAGATAACATGTTTTACAATGAAAATACATGTTTGTTATAACATATGTTTCTTTTAAAACTGCACCTCTGAGACCTATTTGGCTAATGGGGGTGAACAACAGGTAATAGTCATGAGATTATTATTATTTGATCAACAAGATTATTCTAGGCCAACAATGTATTAAACAAATTTACAAAAATCACGATACAGCTATATTAGAATCAACCTAAAAAAGTCACAGAATAACAAAAACTAGATGACAGTGATCCTTGGCTTCATTAATGTGGTGCCAGTATCAGAGAACTGCTAATGAAGTTTAATAGCATCCTTTTCTGCATTTTGCCTCATTATTTGCACTTCCTCTGGCGATATGGAACAGGATGCTTTGAACACTGTGAAGAGGATTGTTGTGGAGAGCACCTCTTTAGTACCAGATGGAGGGGAAAGTCTCTCTGTGTTTCAGAGCCACACCGTGTCTGAAGGTCCCAGCAGGCTTGCATTCAGGTCCCCACTGGGCTTGTGTTACTGGTGATGCCCATCTGCTCAACAGCAGTAGATCTGTACCATGCTTTGGTTTGCTCCATTCGATGTACAGTACCACTAAATAACATGTTTTATACAGTGGTCCCTTCTTCAAGTTTGGAGATTGGGCAGTGGTGTCTTTGTTCGTCTTTTCTCTGCAGCCAGTCATGTTGCTGTTTGTGCACTCGGGTACCCAATCCCCAATTCTCTCAGTAAAGTGCTTTCCAGTCCTGTGTTCAATAACAGAACGTCAATGTCAACGAGGGAAAGAAAGTAAAGAAAAGGAAACTTACTTTCATATAAGGTAGTGCATTTCAAGAAGTGCTTCATAATGCCTGAGCAAGCATATAGTGTACAGCATCCAGCACCATCATCCTCCATTTTGTGTACCTGATATATACTCATACATGCTGATGGATATCTTGCAGAATAGCATTTTTCTCATCTCATCTCAATATTAAACTGGTTCTAACTGCAGGATGCATTACAGTGCTTGTAGACTTTATGCAAAGGTCAAAGGTTGCCTTTATGTACGTGTTTGTTTTTTGTAAAATTCCCATAATTGTCTCTACCTACCAGTAATATTTCCCTGGATAATAAAATTAACAGATTCATCTAGAAATTATGTTCATTGAAGTACACTGGTTTGGCTTCACAGATCTATTGTAGATGCAGATTTGTCATCAATAATGGCTTTGAGACTCTGGCTCTCCAGTGATTGTGCATTCAAAACCTATACTTCTGAGGAAGCTAAAGCAAGCTGATGTACTGAGCTCAAAATCTGGTATAACATACCAAACAGCTTGATGAACAGTGGTTAGCATTAATAATAGGTTCAATAATACAGTTCAATTATGACTTAAGTAACACTAATAATATTTTAAAAAGGTCTCTAGTTTGCATTATGTCAGTTTTTATTGTTTATTCTTGCATCCTTTACGCATTTCATAAATAATTCATAATTAATGAGAGCTAAAATGAGATTGCCCATAAAATATGAATTTGGAACCGAGCTTAATAGTGTTGGGTGATGCGTAAGGAGAGACCCATAGTGAACATGATAATTATCTTTATAGAATATTAAGAACTCCAGTATTCAAACAAATAACATGCCACTGGTGAAAGCCCAGATATACAAATGTGAAGAGAAACAGTAAGTGAAATACCGGCATATAGAATAAAAAAAATAACATCTGTAATAAGAGATAAAAAACTACTGCTTGAAGATGGATAAGATGGGTAACATATGTAGAGGAATTCTACTCAGATTTCATGCCATAGAAATTATCTAGTATATTTTGCAATGGTTGTCATTTTTGTTTGAAAACATGCAAAAATAAAAGCAATACTAATGTGACTGCCCCTCAGATGTGCAGTAAAGCGATCCATACATCCTGTAGGAGGTTAAGATAGTCCAGTGCGTGATGATTCACACACAGACCCCAGGACTGAGTGTGTGTTCCCTCATCACCAGTGCTCTGTGTGAATGGACACTATAATGGAAGGGTGGAGGTGCAAGGGAAGGCCTGACTGCACTGTGATCCCTGTTACAAACACAGTCTTCACACACAGGAAGCTTCTGCCTAAAGTAAAATATTTGCACTGGAAGTTCCATTTTAAGAAATTGCTTTTTAAAAATAGACAGAAAGGCATTTGTCTCTGTTTTATACTACAGCGTTAATCAAACTCCTTTATTATTGCATTAAACGGATTGCTGGTTTATTATTATTATTATTATTATTATTATTATTATTATTTATTTCTTAGCAGACGCCCTTATCACCACCCCGTTTCAGTCCCCTGGTTACAGCTACGTCTCTGTGTAGATTTGTTTCTTCTTTGCACTTTTCGGCCATTATAGACTTTCCATGGATTAATTCATCACATCATTAATTGTGCATTATATATTTATGCAGTGAAGAGACAATTGGACATATTTTCAAAGCATACTCCTATTTTGTGAAAGAGGTAAAATGCCTTTAAACCTCTTACGCCCTCTAGTCCCACGGGCGGAACACGGAACTGCATGTAAATATTATATTTCATAACTCATTTTTTATATTTTTACAAAAGCAAAAGAGAAAAAAGCTGACTCGATATCAAAATCGTTGTTTTCCTACCGTCAAACAGCGAAGGAATTTTTCGAATCCGTCATTTCACCGCTGAGATATCCCATTCACAATGTGTCTAGTACCCCCATGCATTCAAAACAAAAGCAATCGACTAGCTTACGTTTTGCTGCTCTGGTCTTACAACCTTGATGACGATGAAATCTCCCTGATCACGTTGTAGGGGAGGTCACAAGCTTTCCATTCATACCTTTACTTTGTTTGTAACCCAATCCATCACAGAGTAATCGATGTGCTAACAAACATGCCCACCTCTTGAATGAGATAAGGGGGAAAAAAAGCCTTTCAAAGGCAAATGCATCTGGCAATGGCTAGCCTGTGAGGTGCCGGAAGATAACATCCCTTTTAGAACTTAGTATATCAATTGACATAAAGATTTACACAATGTTTATTTTTGGAGAGGTTTGGGGACCCTTGGGCTTAGCTTTGTAAAAACTCCTGTAGAATTTGATCCCTTTGTTCAAACAGTTCCAAATTTTTACCCAGTATATTAGACATGTTGGTGAAGCTCTTTTCATATGCTACAAGTTGAAAAAATGACTATAGAACATAAAAAAATGAAAAGCGTTTGTTGTTTTTTTATGTTTTTTTTCTGGATATCTCCTTCCAGTGTGGTACTGAGTAAGACTTTTATCACACCTGAGGTTTTAGTCTTGATGCCCAAAGGGTTACCTTGAATTCAAGCCCTGAACCATGCCTGTGCTGTCTATACTTTGGAAGATATTGTGATTTAGGCGGAAATTGTCTGTGAGGGGCTGGGTTTTTGACAGGTTAATTTGGTATTTTTTACAAAGGTAGACCCAAACAACTAAGTTATTTATTTCAAGTTCTCTTAAACACTCTGAAGGTGTTTGTTTCTCATGATGTACCATTAAAACGATTGTTCTCCTTTAAAAAGATAAAGGAGTAATGCACGACAGGGTGTGTGTTGTGCTAACATCACACCTCGGCATCCCAGCACAACACACAACCTGGAGTGCATTATTATTATTTGATTATTTAGCAGGCGCCTTTATCCAAGGCGACTTACAGAGACTAGGGTGTGTGAACTATGAATCAGCTGCAGAGTCACTTACAATTACGTCTCACCCAAAAGACAGAGCACAAGGAGGTTAAGTGACTTGCTCAGGGTCACACAGTGAGTCCGTGGCTGAGGTGGGATTTGAACCGGGGACCTCCTGGTTTCAAGTCCTTTGCTTTAACCACTGGACCACACAGCCTCCTACATTATTCCTATTATACAATGGCTCACACTGTAAAAAATTGCACATAAGACTCATGTCATATGTTTAAAAGTGATTTTAATTAGACAAATGTGGAAATAACATTCCACCTCATAAATTAGTTCCTGTTTTCCACTTACAAGTAGTAAAGTATTAACTATGACATTCTAATAGCTATACTAAAGTGTTATTTCTGTTTTAAAGCGAGTTAATAACAATAGGACTTCTTGGGTTTTTTATGTATGCCGTGAACACATTGTTGGCAGAGTTGAACAATGCATGTGACAGTATATTAATGTTACGGCTCAGGGGCGGTTCATTTAAGTGTCTGTTTAAGCCCGCTCTGAGCCCCACGTAACTGCTTATGCTATATGGCTCACCTGAGCTATTTCTGACAGACATAAAATTGCCATAGAACTGTATTAAGGTGTTCTATCGTGACAGTTTTCAAGTCTATATTTGTGTTACTCTCACTCAGTCAGTCATAAAAAACTTTGACTGCCCAGTTGGTTTGTCGTTTTGTGGATGCTTCCTGTCAGATTATATTTAGTCTAGTCCCTCGAGTGGATCTGTTTTTTTTTTTTTCTCTCTCATTGAGAGGTGCTAGCTGCTCTGTGTTTGAAGGCTGTTGAAGGCATCATTATTAAAACATAGCATTGTGTTATGTAATCTGTACAGTATGTCTACACATTTGACTACAACATGCATAATTCAATGCCTTGTTGCTGTAGATTGAAATTAGTCCTGCTGTAGTGTAACAGTGTGCAAGTATAAATTGTTTTAAATGCCTACGACAAAATGCAATGACGCCTACGATTAAAAATATACCTTCCCCCTGGTGCCCCTTTGAAATGGTGTAAATGCATTATCCACACAGATTTAAAGTTAGCTGGGGGTACAAATTGTGTTCCAGTTCTTACAGGTATGGGGAAGTTTGTGACATCTCCCTGATCCGTGATTAACCTACTAATCACACTTTGTTAAACCAGTAGATACTGCATGTGTGTTGTTGTTGTTGCTGGTGTGACAGTTGGCAGGGAAAGGAATAAATGTGAGCAAGTGGACGGTTCCATTTATAATTGGGCAATAAATAACTAGTTCATTAATTTATCATCTATAACTTCAACTCAATCGAAATAAGAGGTCAAGGATATAAGAAAGTAAATCAAGAAGACAAAGGTTTGTGCCAGAGTCCCCGAAGGGCTCACCCCCACAGGTTTGTGTCCTGGCTGTGTGAAGTTGCCGGTCTTCGCTTGGGATTCTAGAGGGAGTATCGCACTGGCTCTGGCTCTCCTGCAGGTTAGGGAGGTAAAACTGCCAATTTCTGCTCATCACAATACTGCAGACCCTGCTGTCCAGGTGGCTGGAGAGCTCCAGGAGACACCTGCAGGGCTGGCCTGTGTTTCCCAGAATCTGGTAGCCCAACACAGCCCATTCTCTAGTTTAAAGAGGCAATTGGCTTGGTTGTGGGATCGAAGGGTACATCCACTGACCTTCAGTTCACCTGAGCTGTTGTGGCGAGGGAACATAGTTGGACATTCTAAATCAGGGAGAAAATCATTGGTAGTTTAAAAAATTAAGACCCCCCCGAGTGGCACATCCAGTAAAAGCACTCGCGTAGAGTGAAGGATGTGCCCTATAGTCTGGACGTTGTCGATTCGTGTCCAGGCTATTCCTTTGCCGACCGAGGATGGGAGCTCCCAGGGGGCTGCACACAATTGGCCGAGCAGCCGCCCAGGGAGAGGGAGGGTTAGGTCAGCCAGGGTGTCCTCGGCTCACCGCGCACCATCGACTCCTGTAGTCTGGCCGGGCACCTGCACGCTTTGGAGGACAGCGTGTGCTCATCTTTGCTGCTCCCAAGTTAGCGCGGGGGTGAGCTGAGCTAAACAAAAATTAATGGACACTATTAAATTAGGGAGAAAACAACAAAAAACTAATTGGCAACTACTAAATTAAAAAAAAAAAAGAAAGACTAAAACCCACTTTTTGGGGGTTATGCTTGCCTGTAGGCACCTGTTCGGCAACAATGTATTGTGATTCAGCACTGTTAGTAAAGTAGACCCATACCTGTCTCTGTGGTGTGCTGGCAGGCATTAGTACTGCTACAAGGGATTGGGGAATTGGCAATTTCCTTGAATGCATCACCATCGTTAATAGTGTATTATTTTATAATTGCATAAAGGATTTAAGACAGAAAATGAGAACATTTTAAAATATGTATTAGTGTTACTTTATTCACCATGTAATGGTATGTTTTAAATTATTATTAAATAGTTATTATGAATGTATTAATAAAAATAATAATTTAAATTGTTTAATATTGTATACTTGGGAATAAGTAAGTCTACAGCATGTGCGTGTATTGTTTTGGGATATGCTTATAACTTTGTAGGTCCTATTTTCCACTGTGCTGTAATGATACGTTGTGATTTAATTTAGTAAGGTAAAAGAATGATACCACAATACTTAAATAACATTTATTTTCATATATCAGGTGCCTTTACTGGCATATACAACTTAAATGATGGGCCATTTTCAACACAACCTAATAAGGAGAAGTGATAAACCAACCAAAAAAAATGGATACTAGTAATATACCTACATCCTTGTGGCAGGGCGGAAGGCCTATACATGGGAAATATGTAGTTTTATTGTATATTTTTGCATTATTTGTTGTAAATTGATTTAATTAATTGTTTAACTGCTGTGGCGCTCCGCCGGGGATGATTACCTGTCTGTGTGGAGCAGCAGCTGAAAGCAATGAGCTGTTCCAGCAGGCAGGTGGGCGTGTCTCAGCGGAGCGTCAGTATAAAAACATAGAGATCACTGTGATCGGGGCTGCTGCAAGGCCTGCCGTTTTCACTGCACCTTTGATTTATAGTTTGTTGTATTGTGTTTTATTTTGAGTGTTTGTACAGTCGTGTATCGTCCTCTGTGCGCTACCATCGCTGGTAGTGTCACATGACATTATTGTTTACTTTTTGTTTGTGTTTATTGATTAAATCCCGTGCGCCTGTCAATCTCTCTACCTCAGTCTCTTCTGTGTTCTCCTCGGCCGCCTGAGGCAAGTATACCAGGACTCTATCACAATCCTACAGTACTAAATAAAATTGTCATGGATACTGTCATCCTGTAAATGAGACACCACCCAGTACCCCAGGGCAGTTTTGTACCTCAATCTTCTCTGTTTATTTTACAGCATGAGAATATTACTCATTGCTCCCTGTCACAAGGCTGACTGAGTGGTGCCGTCAGATCCAGGAAATGAATAACACATAACAGGACAGATGAAATGAAATGATGAAGGCGTTTACTTGCGCTGGTTTATTGTAAAATAAAAGGTTTTAACAAAACAAAAGACAGGACACGGCACTTTACGCCAAAATAAAACAGACAAACAAAATGGACTAACACTTAACAAACGGTGCACGGACAGACACACAAACAAACACGGTGAGTAAATAAACAAACAAGTATCGTGCTGGTCCTACCAGCACGCGATAGCAATTGTTATTTAACTTTATTTCTCCTTCTCTCTCTCCCATTCACTACTCACCGAACACCCAACCACAAGTGAGTCAAACGTGCATCTATATGTACTGTTGTGCTGGGATTCAATTACTAATTAATTATTCACTTGAATCCCAGCATGTGAATTAATTACGTGCAACCCCGTGCGCGCATATTACTTACTTTAAATGCACGTGCAGTGATATGCAATCCCGTGCCTAAATACAATTATACAATTTAAATACCACGTGAAACACAGACCCGTTTATATCCCGTGTACCAATCTCTATACACCAACATTAACACACGCAACATACAACACAGAAATGCACACAGGGGTGGAGCACATTGCCACATATACCCCCCCCCCCCCCTTGTGCGCAGCACACATGGCCTCAACGGCCACCTCCCCCCTTTAAAACCCAGCCGTCCAGGACAAAGTCTCGGGCTGGGATGGGAGGCTTCAGTGGGCCAATGGCTGGCAATGCTGTCAGCACCCCTGCCGGTAGTGGCATGGCTGACAGCATGCTGGTCCACTCCTGCAGCGAAATTGCTGCGGGGGATGCTGGTCTTCTGACCTCTCCCCCTGTCTTTGTAGCCGATAGCTCCCCTTTCTGGGGCTCCGGCCACCGTACTCCCTGTGGTGGAGGTGCGGGAAGCAGAGACAGCTCCTGCTGTTCTGCTCCTGGCAGTGGCGGAGGCAAAGGCAGCTCCTGCTGCTGTCCTCCTGGCGGTGGTGGAGGCAGAGGCAGCTCCTGCTCCTCTACTCCTGGCGGAGGTAGGGGCAGCTCCTGCTCCTCTGCTCCGGGCAGTGGCGGAGGCAGAGGCAGTTCCTGCTGCTCTGCTCCTGGTGGTGTCGGAACCAGCAGGTATTCACCCTCTGTTGGTGGAGGTGGGAGGGGCAAGCAGTCCTCCCACAACAGTGAAGGTGGAACCAGCAGGGATTCACCCTCTGCTGGTGGAGGTGGCAGAGGCAGAGTCAGCTCCTGCTCCTCTGCTCCTGGCGGTGGTGGAGGCAGAGGTAGCTTCTGCTGCTCTGCTCCTAGTAGCGGAAGCGGTGGAGGTGGGAGCAGCGTGTAGTCTCCTGGCGATGGAGGTGCGAGCAGCGTGTAGTCTCCTACTGTTGCAGGGGACTGGTGCAGCTCTGCCTCTCTTGCAGGGGACTGGTGTGGCTCTCCCGCTTTTGCAGGGGACTGTGGTGGAGGCAGTGGCGATGGGGCTGATGCTGGCCACTCAGAGGGAGGCTGTGGCGGTGCTGGCTCCCTCTGCTGTGGCGGCTGGGCTGGTGTGCGCCGTGCTCCCTTCAGCAGCATAAATAGAGGCTGCTGGGGGACACCAGTATCCTGCCCTTCTCCCCCCCAGAATAATTCAGGCGGTTGAGCCTGTAACTCCTCCCCTTCTGGCTCTTGGGGCGGCAGCGATGGCTCCTCCCCCTTTAGCTCTCGGGATGGCAGCAGCAGGTGAACCAACAGGTATGCTTCCTCTGCTGGTGGACACTGGGACAGCAGGCCTTGTTCCTCTGCTGGTGTAGATGGAAACAGCAGGCATTGTTCTTCTGCTGGTGGAGGTGGAACCAGCAGGCATTCTCCCTCTGCTGGTGGACATGGGGACAGCAGGCATTCTTCCTCTGCTGGTGGAGGTGGAACCAGTAGGCATTCTTCCTCTTCTGGCAGCTTGGGTCCTAGGGCTGTGGAAGCCCCGACTTCCCTCTCTTTGGGCTGTGGACGCACCGACTCCTCCCTTTTGGGCTGTGGACGCACCGACTCCTCCCGCTTGGGCTGTGGATGCTCAGGCTCCTCCCGTTTGGTCTGTGGACCCTCAGGCTCCTCCCCCTTGGTCTGTGGACGCTCAGGCTCCTCCCACTTGGGCTGTGGAGGCAAAACCAGCAGGCATTCTTCCTCTGCTGGTGGAGACGGGGACAGCAGGCATTCTTCCTCTGCTGGTGGTGATGGGGACAGCAGGTACTCCACTGCTGGTGGACCTGCTACCTGGGCTGCTGTTGTGGTTATAGCTGCCTCCAGGTAGCTGAGGACCAACTCCAAACCTTCCTCCAAGGTGTTTGGGGTGTGTTCCCTCTCATAGGCCTCCCATCGCTCCCTACCACAGGACACAGGGGCGGAGCACATTGCCACACTCCCACATAATCAGTAAAAACAAAAATAGCTTTCTGTCGATAAAACATAACTGTACTACAACTCACCAGACACAATTAAAAAATAGAAGAAAAGTTAAGTAAGATGCATAGAGGCAGCAGTGTGGAGTAGTGGTTAGGGCTCTGGACTCTTGACTGGAAGGTCGTGGGTTCAATCCCTGGTAGTGCTGCTGTACCCTTGAGCAAGGTACTTTACCTAGATTGCTCCAGTAAAAACCCAACTGTATAAATGGGTAATTGTATGTAAAAATAATGTGATATCTTGTAACAATTGTAAGTCGCCCTGGATAAGGGCGTCTGCTAAGAAATAAATAATAATAGACTTAATATATATTTAGACAGAGCCAGTGATATATCATTTTTATTTATATTTAAACTACAGTTATACTAAATGTAATCCAGTCAGTTTATTTTAATTTAGTGTGAAGTGATTACTAATTGCTGGGTGGAAACTATTTGTGACACAGAAAACAAGTTTAATTTTCTCAATTAGTGACTGCAGACAAGTGACTGCAGCTGGATAGCCCACTCGTTCTCTTGGTTTTGTTTCAACAAGATTTTTACAGTTTTCAAAATATTTTAGGTAAGTAAATACATACTTTTTGTATAGATGTGTAATTATCATTTGCCATACAACATGCAGGCTTGTGCAATGTCATAATAACCGGTGACATAAATCTAATAACATATGTCTTAGTGTTCAAATCTATCTTTTTTTAATGGTTTTGCTATGCATATTTGTGCTGTGCCAAAAACAATGCAAAATTGATAGATTGTGGATTTGCACAGGGCACTCCAGGGTACCACGTTCAGTTTCATATTGCCTTTTTGAAACGGATAGCGGAATCCCTTACTAGAGTGACATGTTGGGAAATGTGTTGCTTTGGTTTATGAAGATCTTTGCACTGAACAGATTTCACCAATAGGGCTGCCAACAAAATCAGTGTAAATCAACTCTGTGTGGACCCAACCTAGGATCAGTGTGAATCAGCTCTGTGTGGACCCAGCCTAGGATCAGTGTGAATCAGCTCAGTGTGAACCCAGCCTAGGATCAGTGTGAATCAGCTCTGTGTGGACCCAGCCTAGGATCAGTGTGAATCAGCTCAGTGTGAACCCAGCCTAGGATCAGTGTGAATCAGCTCAGTGTGGACCCAGCCTAGGATCAGTGTGAATCAGCTCTGTGTGGACCCAGCCTAGGATCAGTGTGAATCAGCTCAGTGTGAACCCAGCCTAGGATCAGTGTAAATCAGCTCAGTGTGAACCCAGCCTAGGATCAGTGTGAATCAGCTCAGTGTGAACCCAGCCTAGGATCAATGTAAATCAGCTCTGTGTGGACCCAGCCTAGGATCAGTGTAAATCAGCTCAGTGTGGACCCAGCCTAGGATCAGTGTGAATAGGCTCTGTGTGGACCCAGCTTAGGATCAGTGTGAATCAGCTCAGTGTGAACCCAGCCTAGGATCAGTGTAAATCAGCTCTGTGTGAACCCAGCCTAGAATCAGTGTGAATCAGCTCTGTGTGGACCCAGCCTAGGATCAGTGTGAATCAGCTCAGTGGACCCAGCCTAGGATCAGTGTAAATCAATTCTGTGTGAACCCAGCCTAGGATCAGTGTGAATCAGCTCAGTGTGAACCCAGCCTAGGATCAGTGTAAATCAACTCTGTGTGGACCCAGCCTAGGATCAGTGTGAATCAGCTCAGTGTGAACCCAGCCTAGGATCAGTGTAAATCAACTCTGTATGGACCCAGCCTAGGATCAGTGTGAATCAGCTCAGTGTGAACCCAGCCTAGGATCAGTGTGAATCAGCTCAGTGTGAACCTAGCCTAAGATCAGTGTAAATTAGCTCAGTGTGAACCCAGCCTAGGATCAGTGTGAATCAGCTCAGTGTGAACCCAGCCTAGGATCAGTGTAAATCAGCTCTGTGTGGACCCAGCATAGGATCAGTGTGAATCAGCTCTGTGTGGACCCAGCCTAGGATCAGTGTGAATCAGCTCAGTGTGAACCCAGTCTAGGATCAGTGTGAATCAGCTCTGTGTGGACCCAGCCTAGGATCAGTGTGAATCAGCTCAGTGTGAACCCAGTCTAGGATCAGTGTAAATCAGCTCTGTGTGGACCCAGACTAGGATCAGTGTGAATCAGCTCTGTGTGGACCCAGCCTAGGATCAGTGTGAGTCAGCTCAGTGTGGACCCAGCCTAGGATCAGTGTGAATCAGCTCAGTGTGAACCCAGCCTAGGATGAGTGTAAATCAGCTCTGTGTGGACCCAGCCTAGGATCAGTGTGAATCAGCTCAGTGTGAACCCAGCCTAGGATCAGTGTAAATCAGCTCAGTGTGAACCCAGCCTAGGATCAGTGTGAATCAGCTCAGTGTGAACCCAGCCTAGGATCAGTGTAAATCAGCTCTGTGTGGACCCAGACTAGGATCAGTGTGAATCAGCTCTTTGTGGACCCAGCCTAGGATCAGTGTGAATCAGCTCAGTGTGAATCTAGCCTAGGATCAGTGTGAATCAGCTCAGTGTGAACCCAGCCTAGGATCAGTGTGAATCAGCTCTTTGTGGACCCAGCCTAGGATCAGTGTGAATCAGCTCAGTGTGAATCTAGCCTAGGATCAGTGTGAATCAGCTCAGTGTGAACCCAGCCTAGGATCAGTGTGAATCAGCTCTGTGTGGACCCAGCCTAGGATCAGTGTGAATCAGCTCAGTGTGAACCTAGCCTAGGATCAGTGTGAATCAGATCAGTGTGAACCCAGCCTAGGATCAGTGTGAATCAGCTCTGTGTGGACATAGCCTAGGATCAGTATGAATCAGCTCAGTGTGAACCTAGCCTAGGATCAGTGTGAATCAGCTCAGTGTGAACCCAGCCTAAGATCAGTGTCTTGTTTTCTTTGCTACAGAACCAAAAGCACAAACAAGAAAAGTGTGTGTGCCAGTATGTCCAGACAAAAAAGCCGTATTGGCACATATTATTTTTCTTTAAAAGAAAAGTGATTCCTTATTCATTTGTGTCTTTAAGCTATGCAAAAGCTGAATTCAGTGCCATTGAGTATTAATTTCACTTGCATAGTCTTAACCAAATTAACTTAATAATGCATATAGTGAGACTGAATTTAAAAGTGAAAGAAGAGGCACACAATATGTACATTCAATCTTTAAAAGGTAATTGGAAACATAAGGACACCTGGATATAGGAAACTTTTTTATGTGAAAATACTGAAGAGCAAATTCCATTGTCTTCTATTTCAATTACATTTACAATAGATTTGAGTAGTTCTGGAGGTCTTAAAAGTTGTATTCATTTTCCTTTTGTCTGAGCAATTGGGCTTCTCATTTCTCTTTCCATTCTGCCACACGACCCCTCTGTGAAGTTACCATATAAGTCCAATCATATTCTGTCAGCTATTCTTGTATCTGATCTAGCAAGTACAAGGTAGACAGTATATTACATGGTATACAATACAATAGCTACTTCTCAGAATAATTTCAAATATCATAAAAAATAAAAAACATACGGGAAAGTGAAACAAAAACTGTTGAAGCTCATTAAATATACATTACTACCAGATGCAGCCAAGCCTGCCAGCGACCCACACGCACAGTAAAACTCCTGGGATTCCTGCATGTTAGACCCATGAGTTCAATTGCTGCATGGGGAGAGCTTTTTTCCTTTCAACTTGTGATCACACAAGGTATTTGAGCACTGCATGTGGAACAGCAGGAGTAAATGGAAATGCATACTGAGCGATGAATAATTGTTCACAGATTTAGGTAGTGTGAAGAGATTAATAGTTATTGCGTACAATGCAGAAAAAACCTTAGTCGCGTATATATATATATAATGTACAGTAATCCGTCGCATGCGCTGGGACCAGAGAAAGGGCGGATATGTAAAAAGGCGGGTGAATGAGTCCTGTTTTAAATACCATTATACACAGCTGTAACAATTACTATATTCACATACTGCCTGAAATGGTTTTACAGAGTTGTAATCCCTATTGTTCCTTTAAAACCTGCTTCTGGAATACCAGATATCTGAAGTGCTGGATACTGTAGCTGTCTGCCTCACATGTTTTAGAAGAAACTATGCACTGGCTTTTTCTGGTTCAGTGCTTCTTTGTATTCACCACTCAGACCGATGATTACATTCTGAATGACTAGTAAGAAGTGTTGTTTCTCAGCTGATAATAAAGAATGAGATAAAGAGTGAGACAGGACCGAGGGAACTGTATCAGCTTAGTAATGAAACCTACAAATAGAAATATGTTACATTATATTCCCAAATATTACACCTAATATTTACCCAAAAGAAAAACTAGGCTAATGAATTCTATCAGTAGATATTAGCAAGATGATTGCTGATGAACTTGGTGAGTGTATAATATAGGACAGCTAACATCTGTGTATGAGGGAACTTCAGTAAGAATAGAAGTGGACTCACTCACAGTCCTGTCCCTCTATTTTATACTGCTTTACTGTCAATGTACTGTTCAAGGAAAAATAAATCCAGCTGTATCTGTTTTTGTATTCATGACCAACCTATGTGATTTTCATTGAAAAGAGGGAAAAGGTTGATGAAGAGACAACTGTTAAGGTGCTTAGGTAGGGGTTCGATTGTGATGTCACCGTTTGAAATTGCCTCAATGGAACTCGATAAAGCATGTGACATCTACTGTACCGATATTGAGATTAAAGCACTGTAGAAACTCAAATAGGTGCAGTCGTGAATTGGGTTTCTCTGATGTGTGACATAGCAGACCAAATGTGTACTCTGATTGGCTGAAAGAGCATCAACAGTCTATAATGTGTGATATTGTATCAAGCATGACATTGGCAGCTATATGTCTAGTTGGTAGATGGTTTAACATGCCAGCAGACCCTAAAACATGTTGGGCTGCCATTGTAAAACAGCTTATTTGAAGCATTGCTTGTTCAGATAGTTAATATCTAAAGTAGAAAGAAACATACCACCTCGTTCATAAGAGACGACTGCAGGCGATGGCTGTTGAACCAGAACACATCTTTGTGCTTTCTGAAATCAGTCATTAGAACAGGTCAGTGTACCAGGGATATGGGTACAGAGCAGTGAAATAGCATGGAGAAAGCAGTCTTCATACAGCCTTCTATCTGAGGTAAAGAATTGTCTAAGATGCTTAATGGCTTCTACGCATCAATAGTCCAAGTCCTTCTAGAAGCGGTATCTGATTGTATTGTGTGCAGTTTGATGTCCTGTCACTTGTACAACCTCCCTCTATGCTGGGGCTTGAATCTGCTTGACTTGATTCATTTGTTTTGTCAGTTATATCCCTGACAATTGAATTTTCTGCACTATATAAAATCTGCATCTCCCTGTTGCAAGTCAGTTTTGATAGAGGGCTGATTTGTAGTGTTGGGCATGTTACTGAAATAAAGTAATGCATTACTTGTTACTTGTTTCTTCAGAAAAAATGAATATAATGAATGTCCTTACTGATTACTTAATAAAAATGTAGAGCGTTATATTACTCGTTATATTATCTTGTCCTGTAAAACAGTTGTTGACTGTTGTTTACTACATAACTGTAAGCACTGGCTTTACACAGAAATACAAGCACTCTGACTTTACACAGAAATACAATTTTAAATCATGGGTCCTTATTGCTGTGTTACCTGTTTGGCAATGTGGGCAATAACCCTTACACTATCAGCTATAATAATAATAATAATAATAATAATAATAATAATAATAATAATAATAATAATAAGTTTGTTTACTGTACACATATTACAATGTCTGCAAACAAGCAAAACTACCTTTCTTTTAAAAATATATCTGCAAAACTTATGAATGTGTTCAGTTTACCTCAACATTATAGACTCAATGCAGTATAATTAGGGTTTCTGATTTTCGGTTTTAACCGATTAAAAACCAATAAAACATCCAATACAAAAAAATGAAATTGGTGTATAGCCAATAAACACTGGAAGACACTGGAAATGGTTACTCAATTCACATTGAATTCAACCCTTTCCCATTAAAAAATAATAAATAAAAAAGACCCAGTGACTCATATCTGTCACACCAAGCATGTTACGTCAGTGTCAGCGTCCACCGTAAGAAACAGGGATCAGAAAGCTAAGGCAGTCTGATGTTTAGTTTTTGAGAATTAATATTTACTTTGGCAATGAATATTTACTTTGCATCTGAACCTGGGGGAAGTATCTAATGCCAGCTCCTTCTAAATGTTTTTATGTAAGGAGGTTCAATGGTTGCGGAATATAGCTTGCTTCTGGTATGAAATTGGTTAAAATCGTTTTCAGATTAGTGTTTGAATGATAAATACATTAATAGTCACATAAAAGCTAGGTGCTGGCTGACCTAATAATGTGAGTGTGAGATTACAGAAACAAGACAGCTAAATACATTGATGGTAATCAAATATGAATTATTTTATTTTATTAGTGTTTAAATAATGAGCACATTAATAAATAACTTTAAAAAGCCCAAAATATCAGTGGTGAGAAAACAAGATGGTGCTGTGTGGCAATGTGCCCCGCCCCTGTGTGCATATTATGTGTTGTATGTTGCGTGCGTGTGTTAATGTTGGTGTATAGTCATTGGTACATGGGATATAAACGGGTCTGTGTTTCACGTGTATTTAAAAAGTGTAGATTTGTATTTAGGCACGAGGAGGGCACAAATCACTTCACGTGCTGGTTAAATGTAATATGTGAGCACGGGGTTGCGCAGAATTAATTCACGTGCTGGGATTCAAGTGAATAATTAATTAGTAATTGAATCCCAGCACAACAGTATATATAGCTGCTGCACGTTTCTTTCAATCGGGGTTGGGTGTTCGAGAGTGGAGAACGGGTGAGAAAGAGAAGGAGAAACGGTAAAGTAAAGTGAAATAATCTATAAGTGTTTGTACTCACCGTGTTTGTTTGTCTCTCTGTGCACCGTTTGTTAAGTGTTTAGTACGTTTTGTTTGTCTATTTGTTTTGGCGCAAGTGCCGTGTCCTGTTTTGTGTTTAAAACCTTTTATTTTCTGTTCTGTTTATTAAATGCTGAGCGAAAGTATTCGCTTAGCTTCACCAAACCACACCTCTCTGTATGTTTATTTCCTGCTTCTGGTCTGACGCCACCCACTCCGGCCGTCTTTGTGACATGCTGCTACAGTTTCCACAGCCTCCTCAGCCATGCATGCTTTGTATGGTTCACAGCCAGTCAGGAACTGTGTATCTCGGTTTAGATATAATGCCACCACATTTACACATAGATAGATCTGCATGTTGTACACAGCGTACACAGTCTGCTCTGATAATAGTTCTCTATGGTGTTGTCCATGGTGATTTTTAATGGGTAGTATACAGGTGTGCTTCGTACAATGTTTGTAACCCAAGGTAGCTCAGTCAAGGCATTATACACTGGATGCATGTTATGTCCTAAAACCTCAGCAATTCAACAATGGCTCAAGAGAACTGCCCTGTAGTGTTTTACCCTGTAAGCCTTGTTTAATTCAGTTCTATCTGGAAAATAAAGGGTTTTACAGAAAAGGTCCTTAAAACTGTACTGATGTAATAATCATTTAAACGTTTCAAATCCTGTTAATCAAGAAAGGTTTTCTATTTTTTTATTTGGCTATCTGGGCACAAACAAGCATCTGCACTCAAATAGCACAGCTCTTGATTAACAGAATTTAAGCTGTGTTACACAACTAGCGCTTTGAACAATTTGCAAGTATCTGAATGTGGAGCAGATGTGATGTGCATGTCTCCCCCATGGCAATTCCTTTTGCAAAGGCATTGTTGTGAATCTTTAGAGACAGGGACCTCTATGCTGGCTGTATGAGCTTTTTTGACTTTCATTATTTTCAGTAATGGACTACAGCAGTGTGTTGGGAGAGGCGTGTTCATAATACAATTGCTTGGGAATGGCTGCTTGCCACACCCCTCCCTTTTGCTTTGTAGCCGGCCACATCTATTTTCACATGCCTCTAACCAAACAGAGTGTAGGGGTGTCGGTGCAAATATACGGTGAGTTTGCAGTGAGCAGGCACACAGGTGTGTGTTGAATTAATGATGGTTTATGGATGGAGTGTGTTACACAGAAGACAGTGCCAATATGAATATGGAAATACTTCCATGTTCTGGAGGTCCAAATACCTGGAACCAATTTACCTTCCCACATACACAGATACTTTTGTTCTGAACAGTAAGCCCCAAGTGGTAGTGAAACACAGAGTCAGCTGCACAATTAACATTTTCATTTTATTATACAATTTGTTATTCTAATTAAAATCCAATAAATACAAAATGGAAATACATGTTTCAAATTCAGAATAATCTGCTATACCAGGTCTATTCAATTAGCAGCAAAGTCAGGAGTATAATCAAGTAGTTCATGGGTAAAAATTAAGAATAAGTCAACAGCATGTTTCAGTAAAATGACAAGAAAACTAAATAAAAACACTGAAAACCAACTAAATCACACAAAATGAAATACTCTACAATTATCAAGCAATACAATAAAAACACTGCACACCAACTATAACTAATAACCAAACGTGAAGGAATTAAAATGATCCAATGTGCTCAATAGTTGTCAATGACTGAAACACGTATACAATACCTAATACCCAATACATTAATACCTCTAGCAGATCTTTAATTACTGTGACTAAGCCAACCTTAACTTTCTAGTGCAAGAGACCGCAACAAGCTATAGCTGATTTACACAATCAATGCTATAAAAGCAGAATAGGGATAAGGAACACTATCTTGTACTAGCCAAGACTCAGTACTTACCAAACGATACCCAAATAATAATGATTCTCCAAAATGTTAAATCTCCACTTGTCTCCGCTTACACAAACATACAGTCTAACATTGTTAGCTTCAGTCTCTGTCACCACACTCTGTTGTTGCTTGGTTGTGTCCATTTTATCCAGCTTGGCACAGTATATAGTAAAACAGACCCGACACAAAATTGGAGGTTCAGTGCTTGCGCGCACTTTTAATAAAAAATAAACAAAACAAAACCAAATACCTAGCTCCTTCGGCGTTAACTAAACATTTGCAGGTACCCTGACTAACTCGCAGGATGGCTAAACCGTTTACCTGACAAATAACAAACGTACCGTTTTTCAAAACACGAAAAACAAAAGGCTTCACACAGAACCTTTGAATATGATGGAGCACACTATCAATCAGGCTTCTTGACAAAGCAGAGCTCTGAATGAATTAACTCTGGGGTTTATGTGCCCCAGAGAAACAGGTGTAGGCCAGCTGCCAAAACAATGAACTAATTAAATCATACACACATTTGCACATGTGTTTGGCAAGGTACCATTGTAATCAAAAGTTTGCATACCCCAATGGAAATTTATCAAAAACAAATAATTATAGGAAAAATCTTTTGTAGCAAAAATGTTGCTTTTGTGGATGAGGAACAAAAGTTACAAGAAATAGATGTCTACAATTATTTATTTCAGCAATTTTTTTGCAAAACTCCAAAAATGCTAATTCAAAAGTATTCATACCCTGACAAGGAAAATGAAATGAATAGCTAGTTGAAGGACCTTTAGCAATAATAACCTACTTTAAATGATTAGAATATTTGTCAATGAGCTTTTGGCATGATTCTTTAGTGATTTTTTTACCAAAATTGTTCCAGTTCATTCAAATTCCGAGGACTTCTCTTGTGCACAGCCTTCTTCGACTCATACCAAGATTCTCAATTGGATTTAGATTGGGCCTTTGACTAGGCCATTCCAGAACGTTGATGTTATTCTTCTTTAACCATTCTGAAGTAGATTTTGATGTGTGCTTTGGAGTGTCCAGTTGCGCTTTAAACCAAGTTTTGTAGCGGTGGGTTTCAGATTATTGGCCAATATCTTTTGGTATGCTATGGAATACATTTTACCATGTATTGGAATTACATTTCCTGTGCCATTAGAGGAAAAACAACCCCATAGAAGGATAGTACCACCTACATGCTTGACAGTAGGTATGGTGTTCTTTGTACGCCTCACCAGATTTTCTCCAAACGTAATGACTATCAGCATGACCAAATAGCTTGATTTTTGTTTCTTCACTCCACAAAACCTTTGACCAGAACTCATATCCATCATTCAAATGCAGTTTTTCAAACTTTAAGTGATTGTCCTAATGACGTTTCCCTAAGAGTGGCTTTTTTCATGGCCTGAGACCATTGAGACCTTCACCACATATTGCTCGACCTGTGGTTGAAATAGAAACCCCAGTCCCACTTGCAGCCAATTCACTTTGGATATCTTTGGAAGTCAAACTCGGATTGTTATTAACCTTCCTCACAATTCTTCTACTTGTTCTTAGTGAAAGAACCTTCTTTCTTCTAGACCGAATGAGAGTTGTACTTTTTGATAATAGAAACAATACTGCAACTCGTGTTAGTCAGTAAATGAACAATGCTGTTCAAAAATCCAACATAAAAAACGCATATTGGTAGGGTCTTTAAACTGCCAAGATTATATGTTACATATATAGTTTAAAAGAGGGTGTGGTAGGGTGTGGGAAGACACAAGACAGACACAAAGTTCAAATATGAAACACCGGCACAGGCGTCCAGATTTATTAGGGTGAGCTTGGTTGGCAGATGTTTTGTTATAGTTCGGGGCACTTTACCAACAATGGTATTGTGCCATGTCTTCATACAACTCACACAGGTGTGTAATCCAAAGGAACAATAAGTAAAAAGGTGAAAGGAAAAAGGAAAACAAAATACTTTAAGGAAAAACTACAAAATAAAGTGTGCAGGTTTTTACCGCGGCTCGTTGCTCCCTCTAGCGGTGGGAGCCCCGAGGAACAGGCACTGCTCTGCACCCTCTCATACACTGTGGGACGGCTCAGTCCCGCTAAACTCACTCACTAAAAACAGTGTCACAGTAAATAACCCGTGTGCCTTGTTTGCACCCCGGGTCTGTAAGCCTCGCGCCGGAATTGCCACTCCGTCTCTCCGAGTCGCTGCTCCAAAGCCTCTGGTATTCAGGATTCTGCCGTGAAGTCACATATCAAGATTTCAGCAAGTTTTGTTGATATATACGGTATATATATATATATATATATATATATATATATATATATATATATATATATATATATATATATATATATATATATATATGTTATTCATGTAGTTGTTCATATTATTAAAAAAAAAAATATGCATGGTACTACACATATAATCTATCAGTACTTGAACAGAGGCTAAGCAGCCCAGAAAACATGTGAGCGACTGGATCATCTCAGCTGTCTGTGGAACCTGGTGCAGCTCTGTCCCACCCTTCTTCTGGATGTAACAGAATGTGAATTCATGGTTCCTACCTGGAGTGCATTTCAGGATTTCCTGATCTTGGAGGATATTCAAGTGACTGAAATAGGATATGGATCTTTCTTCCCCCAGTCACCTGCCAATCCTGACGTTGTTGAAAGGTCTATTCAGTACTGCATTAATGTCACCAGAAAAATGGACCGAGAATTCACCATTGTGACATGTGATCTATGACTTGACCTTGGTTTACAAAAATAGAAACCAGAGAAGTACAACAAAGTGATACTTCGTATGGGTGGCTTTCATATTGCACTAAACTTTATGGGTGCCATTGGATACTTGATGAGTAAAACTGGAATTGTAGACATACTTGTGGAAGGTGATGTTTGTTTACCTGGAACAGCAAATCAGATCATGGAAGGCAGATTACTATGCCATGCTGGGGGCACATAGCTTGGTTCATGGTGGGATGTTTGCATTACATTGGGAATCCTTTGAGAAGTGGTTGGCAAGTGAAGCAGATAAAGACCTTGAATGTCTGTCATTACTTTCTCAGAGCATCCTTCAGCTCACAGAGGCCATGTCAGAAAAGGATGCTGAAGAAAATACAGACTCTAATGGGTGAGTCTGATGAATTGTGTTGCACATCTCCAACTGCAAAATTGTGTTGCACATCTTTATTGTGCAGCTACAAGTACTTCACAAAGCGAACGAGACCAGCTACTCTAATGGGATACAGTTAATCATTAAACAGTTTTAGATACTATGATGTATTTTTTTTAAATCTGTGATCTTTAGTTGCTTTTGTGCATTTTCATTTGCAAGTTAACTGTGATATTAGGGCTGTATCAAGAACTATATTCTGCAATTTTGAATACTGACTGGATAATGCATTGCCTTTATGCAGTTCTGTGTATGGGTAACATTTTGTTGTTGGGTCATTAATGGGGAATTTTACAAACTGCTACAATACGTACCAGATTTAAAAGTATGTACTGTATTACAGTCCACGTGCCCACAGTTGTCTCTTTTGGGAAGTGATATTTTCAAAATCGTATCGTTCTGTATTAAAATACTTCTTCTGTTGAAAATATAGTACTGTACTAACAAAACCAATTATAGTACATCTAAATGGAAGCCTATTTATTTTAAAACACTGTATCTTTTTTGTGTTCCCTGAAAAACAGACAAGGGTTGGAATGGGCCAAAATGAAATAAAAAGATATGCGTCACACTCATATATAACCATTATAACCATCACTGAACTCAACATTTTATAGGGTTGGATAAGTGAGTGCTGACTGTACTACTTATCTGTCAAATTGTCCATTTCAATTCAAACAGCTGAATACCATTAATATTTACATTGCTAGTTCTATACTAGTATACACTTAAACGAGAAAAAAAGCTGGTGCTGCTTTGAAATTGAAGCAAGCGGCTAGTCGACTACTAATTTCTGAGGTCGAGTGTCACTTTTGTCGTTGACTATTTGGTGCTACCCCTAGACCACAGTGACCCCTAATGCAATGGTTCTCATTCTTTTTGTCCCCCTTTTGTCTGTGGTAGTTGACGCCCCCTCCACACACATGTACATATACCGGTAAAAAAAAGACAATCCAACATGCCACTGTCTTCTCTGTGTGTCACTATTGTTGTGCAAATCATAGTTTACTAATTGTGTCCAACACTTACTAATGTGCAAACAGCGTACATCACCAGATAGCAGAGGACTTTGTCTAATAATATGCAAGCTTAAATAAATGGCACCAGTCAGATGCACAGCACCATCTAGAAACGTTGACATGCCAGGAGATGTCAGCAGTAAGATTTGCTTCAAGTTAATATAAATATACAGACGTGCTCAAATTTGTTGGTACCCCTCCACAAAAAACGAATGCACAATTTTCTCTGAAATAACTTGAAACTGACAAAAGTAATTGGCATCCACCATTGTTTATTCCATATTTAATAGAAATCAGACTTTGCTTTTGATTTTTTATTCAACATAATATTGTAAATAAGAAAACAAATGAAAATGGCATGGACAAAAATGATGGGACCGCTAACCTAATATTTTGTTGCACAACCTTTAGAGGCAATCACTGCAATCAAACGTTTTCTGTAGCTCTCAATGAGACTTCTGCACCTGTTAACAGGTAGTTTGGCCCACTCTTCCTGAGCAAACTGCTCCAGCTGTCTCAGGTTTGATGGGTGCCTTCTCCAGACTGCAAGTTTCAGCTCTTTCCATAGATGTTCGATAGGATTCAGATCAGAACTCATAGAAGGCCACTTCAGAATAGCCCAATGTTTTGTTCTTATCCATTCTTGGGTGCTTTTAGCTGTGTCATTATCCTGTTGGAGGACCCATGACCTGCGACTGAGACAGAGCTTTCTGACACTGGGCAGTACGTTTCGCTCCAGAATGCCTTGCTAGTCTTGAGATTTCATTGTGCCCTGCACAGATTCAAGGCACCCTGTGCCAGGCGCAGCAAAGCAGCCCCAAAACATAACCAAGCCTCCTCCATATTTCACTGTAGGTATGGTGTTCTTTTCTTTGAAAGCTTCATTTTTTCGTCTGTGAACATAGAGCTGATGTGACTTGCCAAAAAGCTCCAGTTTTGACTCATCTGTCCAAAGGACATTCTCCCAGAAGGATTGTGGCTTGTCAATATGCATTTTAGCAAATTCCAGTCTGGCTTTTTTATGGTTTTTCTGTCAAAAGTGGAGTCCTCCTGGGTCTTCTTCCATGGAGCCCACTTTCGCTCAAAAAGCGACGGATGGTGCGATCAGAAACTGACGTACCTTCACCTTGGAGTTCAGCTTGTATCTCTTTGGCAGTTATCCTTGGTTGTTTTTCTACCATTCGCACTATCCTTCTGTTCAATCTGGGGTCAATTTTCCTCTTGTGGCCGCGCCCAGGGAGGTTGGCTACAGTTCCATGGACCTTAAACTTCTTAATAATATTTGCAACTGTTGTCACAGGAACATCAAGCTGCTTGGAGATGGTCTTGTAGCCTTTACCTTTACCATGCTTGTCTATTATTTTCTTTCTGATCTCCTCAGACAACTCTCTCCTTTGCTTTCTCTGGTCCATGTTCAGTGTGGTGCACACAATGATACCAAACAGCACAGTGACTACTTTTCTCCATTTAAATAGGCTGAATGACTGATTACAAGATTGGAGACATGTGTGATACTAATTAAAGAAACTAATTAGTTTGAAATATCACTATAATCCAATTATTTATCTTTTCTAAGGGGTACCAACAAATGTGTCCAGGCCATTTTAGAATATCTTTGTAGAATAAGCAATAATTCATCTCTTTTCACAGCTTCTTTGCTTTATTCTATGACATACCAAAGGCATGCAAGTATACATGATAAAATAGCTTTTAATTTCATCACTTTTCAGGAGGAATGAAGCATTATTTCAATGAGTTGTAAGGGTACCAACAAATTTGAGCATGTCTGTGTATATATATATATATATATATATATATATATATATATATATATTCTGTATATATAGGTTAAGATGTGCACAATAATGTTTCCTGAACCTTCTCACACCCCCACACCCCAGGATACATTCTGCATCCTCTTGAGGTGCACGCCCCCCAGTTTGGAACACATGTGGAGAAAACAGGGGTAAAACAATTGGTGTTGAAAATTGCTACTGAATGGTAAGGCCTGTGTAAAACTGCAATGTTTTTGTATCCTCCTGGCCCCTTCTCAAGTTCATCAGTGTACAAGCCACGCCTCTATTTAAAACATGCTTCCCGATAATCGAGTATCTCACACGATCACAATCAGAACCAGTTCAAAAGTGCACCCGACGTAAGCAGAAAAGGCAGTGTTTTTGATGATGCCCCTCTTTGTTGAATACACTGCTACAACCTTTATTTTCTAGCAAGATAAGGCATGTCAGGGTCTCTTATCATTGGTACATGAGAGACACTACACAAAGTGCAGGGCTCTTGCCATGGGCTCTAAAGAGATCAAAAGCACAATAGGTGGTATTTTTTAGATACTCTGTGGGTGTGTATAGTAAGATAACATCGCATCGCTGGAAGTAATGAAATGAATTTTATTGATTCCTTCCAGATTTAAATGTGTCTATAATATTTCTTAAATCCATTGCACTAAAAAAAGACTTTGTGTTAGAAGGCATAACATGTGCTATCTACCCAATTTAAAACATATTAAAACTTTAATGAAAGTTATCTCGAAATTCATGACAGAGTAAATCATTTTTTAATGGAGTTGCGAGATTACCTTTTCTATATCAAATTTTATAAATGTTAGTCCTTTGTGTTTTTCAAGAAAGGTTTTGAAGAGAAATCCATGTGAAATATTGTACTGAATGCTTCCTGTCATGCTTAATGTCTGAGTTACACAGCAATAGGAGAAATCTAATTGAGTGATCACATGCATTCTGACTAGTAGATGATTTTTATTTATTCTATTTGTTTAGGTTGAGTAGTGGTAGAAAACGGAAGTCCTGCTGTTGTAAATTGTGTGTTAGTGGGAATGTAAGGTTGCCAGGGATGGGGTTAAATCTATTCCTGCCAGCAATCACAGGTGTGGTCATTCCCCAATTCAGTAATTGTTGCTAAGTGGGGAGTGGCCACATGTATAAAAGGACCTAGAGAGAGATTTAACCCCATCCCTGCCAACCTTACATTTCCACACACACACACATTATTACAGCACCAGGGCTTCTGCCCTGCCACAGGAAGTGATTGGTTTGGTCAGGGAGTGGGAGGAGGCAGACTGACACTTGTGTGAAGTACTTTGGCCATGACTGGCTTAGGAATCAGCCTGTACTTAGTGATCCCCACATCTACAGCATAGAAGCATGGACATTTAAAAGCATCTAGAAGCTCTGGGGGAAAGTATGTTGGTTATGTTTGAGTTGGCAAGACAAGGACGTGCTGAGAGACTTGAGGTGTGAAGACCAAAAGCTATTATTTGTATTCATTCACTGGTGATGCGTTGGCAAACCTGTGTTAGATTTACATATTAGGGACCTGAACAAAATAACATGACACCTACCCCAGTACAGGGTTACTTTTAGCCATGTTGACATACTGTAGTATCACAGTTTATATTCTTAGGGTAACAAATGGAAGTCTACAGTAGTATACATTTTACTGTCATGGCTGGGGTGTAGTGGAAAAAAACAAAGCCCCAGACCTGTCCTAAAACTAATAATGGTACTTTTAAACAGTTAATTCAATTAAATACCAACTGAGTCAAAGTGCAAATGCTAACTAGCACATGTTTACTAGCACTTGTATATATATAAAAAAACAACTTATAATTATACAAATACATTTACATTGTTTTGCACTTAACATTTTAAGACTTTTTACCAAATGTGAGTTGTGGCTGGGATCCAGGAAAAGTGTCTGCATTAATTAATACAAACACTACAATAAAATTTTGAATGTAGGTAATAAAGAAGTGGCAGTTAGCTCTGACATCCCTGCAACACAGTCTAACTGGGAAATAACAGAGGTACTCACGTGCATACAGTGATGTGGCAAAGTGGTTGATTGTGTACAGGTGCAGGAGTGATGCAGTGCGTAAATAACAGACGGTGAGTTGTAATCCAATTGGAAAGAGTTTTTAATTATAATCCTGGTCTGGTGACCAAACAATAACTCCAGGCAATACACAACAATGTGTAATGCACTGGAATAAATAAACGGGTTACAATCCCAAATAATAAACACACATATCTTTCCCACAATGTACAAAACAGGGTCACCAGTCCTGGGTGCGTGCTGTAGTGCTCGTGGTGGATGATACAGGTTTATAACTGTGACAAAAGCGGAGTGCTGTTCCGGGTTTTGTGCTGGCCCTTGGCAACATCTCCGGAACGTGTTAGCCATCTACTTATAACAAACAAGAACAATTAGAGACAAAACAAACAAACACTCACGATACCTTATCACAGTTTCCACAGGTCCTTCCAGGTTATATTGCGTCTCTCCGTCCCCTTTCATTCCATCACACATGACCCCTTGGTAAATGAGTGCAGCCGCCCCTCCAATACGTGGCTGCCACATCGTTTCTCTTCCGGGTCGATGAGTTAATGCACCGGAGTTCTGCCCCCTTTCTAGCTGGCTGACTTCCCTTGAACCCTGGGAAAGAACTGTCAGGCCAGCCTATCCAAGGTACTCTGTTCTCACTACTTAGTGCCCTCACAGGTCAGGAGGGAGATTTACTACCAAGAATCATTGTATTTCTGACACACGTGGTCATGGTGATCTTCTTCATGTTACTGACAGCTCTAATACTGAATTTACAGCCGAGGCTCGGGATGAATGTCACTGTCTTAAACAGCATTTATTTGGCACTTTCCAACATGTAAAAACTGTTTTAGTTTTATTACTAATGTGGAGTAGTGGTTAGGGCTCTGGACTCTTGACCGGAGGGTTGTGGGTTCAATCCCCAGTGGGGGACACTGCTGTTGTACCCTTGAGCAAGGTACTTTACCTAGATTGCTCCAGTAAAAACCCAACTGTATAAATGGGTAATTGTATGTAAAATAATGTGATATCTGTATAATGTGAAATAATGTGATATCTTGTAACAATTGTAAGTCGCCCTGGATAAGGGCATCTGCTAAGAAATAAATAATAATAGTAATAATAATACTAAAGGTAATTTTTTAATGAAGTCATAAACATTCTACTGGAACTGACAAGATAAATCAATTGAGCATTTCTTTTCTTTTTTTTAGACACAAGTAATTCATGACACACTCATACTTATCTTTAGGCTAAAAGTGCAGGAGTGGTGAACCACCTGCCTGAATGAACCACCCTACAGGACAAATCAATGTGAGCCTCCACTCACAGCTAGTAATGTTTGGATGTCAATGTAAATGGGTATTTATTCATATCAATCCTGTCTTATTAGTCCAATCAATTTTAAAATAACTCAGGGCCCTAACCAACAAGAGCAAGTAGAAACGATTTTAATGGGATACAACACACAAAAAAACAACATCTAGGAGAAGTTAAATTAATGAACAGTTATATTCCTGTAGGGCAACCCCTCCAATTCCACAAACACAAAACCATAAACCAACAGCAAATGAGTCTGCCCCTTGAATAACCGATGGATCTTTGTAAAATAAGTGGTGGAATATTATTCTGCTCTGCGCAGTGCTTCCTATCCAATCCAAGCATACTGATTGAGTACTGTATGCAGATCAAGCTGTGGCTGTGGCTAACAAAATTACTTCAAAAAGCTGTCATGTATTTCTATTTGCAATATAAGTCTCCCCTTATAGTTTACCACTGAGGTGCATATTCCTTGAATATGATATTAATACCTGAAAGTGTATTAACAATGTAACTGGACTAATAAATAAAATCTCTTGAGGAAAAATGACCCCTTTCTCTAAGGCTGACTGAACTGTGTGACCAATGAATTGGGTGACCAGGGCTAGGAGGCATCTGGACTAGATTAGGCTGTGGGAGCACAGTTGACGTATGTACAGATAAATTACAACTGCAACAACAAGCTGTTGACTGGTGAGTTATCAATGTGAAGAGTGAGCTGCTGCGTGAAACAGGCTTTCTTAAGCAGCTGACTTCCCTTACACTCAGCTGTTCAAACTAGGGAAACTTGTTTTATTCACATTTCTTTCATGGGGGGACTCCAAAATAATTTACACAAACAGGAAATTCATGTTAAGTGAGTTTGTACTACAATAAGCGACTGTTAAATTTGTCTGGTACCCTGCAGAATATGCATAATATCAGGACATTAGTTTTATCCAAGTTCGTTTTCATCAGAATTTACTGTTTTTTTTATTATTTTAGTTTGGAACTACACTAGTAAAAAGAAATAGCTCCTTGCAAGCCTTGCTTTTAAGCCATGTTATACGTCCTTGGTCATTTCACCTTTTTTTGGACAGAAAGGAGCTAAAACATTTAGAAGGAAAAGAGGGACTCAAGGAGCTAATGAGTAAAAGAGAAAATAGATTCAAACATAATTGTAATTCTTGCTTTCTTTATATATATATATATATATATATATATATATATATATATATATATATAGAATGATTAAACTCTATTTCAAAAGATTTATTTTTTACCATTAAATGTATATAGGTCTGTGGCAATATGGCGTGCGGGTGACATCAGACCAGGGAGGAGACAGACACAGTACTGGGGTATGGAACTGCTCAAGTGCACGTTTAATAATTAATGAACAAAATAAAAGATTTAAATACACTAAACAAAACACTTATACAAAACAAAACGGCCAAGTGGCCAAAACAAGTATTGTGCTAGTCTAAACTAGCACGAGTAGCAATTGTTGTATATCTGGTTTCTTTTGCTATACCTCCCGCCAAAGCTGCTTGTTTTTATATTGTAGCCAAGGGATTAACTGGCTATCAATTACCTAGTTTATCCCTCAACCACATTCGGCACAGGGTTTCTCAAATGCGTGATCAACAGCCAGTTTGTCAAAAATCACTCGCTGTTGACCACGCATTCTCACGATTTTATCTGGATGGGGCATTTTAACAAAACATTTTCTCTGTTTTTAACACACCAAACCATACAGTAAAACAATAATGATACAAAATAATACAAAATACACACAGGGGCGGGGTGTACCCCAGTCACATTGTCCAGTAATGTTTAACCAAGATCAAGATTAATTTCAACTGGAGTGAATCTGTCTATGACTCTTCAACGACTTCTTTCAGTCCCAAACCAGCTAGATTCCCTGTTAGATCGATATGCTTTGTAGCCAGTATCACGCTTTATCCCAACAGGCACGGCTGAGGAGAAATGTCCTAGGAAGTGAAACAGTAAAAGAAGTCCTGAGAGTAAGGCAAGAAAACTTAGAACTTTCTTTAACGTTATGTATTACTAGATATCATGTTTTAAAATGAAAATACATGTTTGCTATACCATGTGTTTGTTTACAAAACGGCACACTTGAAGAAAGTGTAAGGTAAGATTTGTGGAATTATTATTTTAGCTTCCACCATTTTACGGTGTCACATTAATATTTTAACAAAAACATGACACTGGGTAATGGCTTGGCATCTCAGCCTATTGAATTGAATGGAAAGACAAGGGATGGAAGCAAACCTCACGGTTCAACTAGCAAGAGAGACTTGGAACAGTCAACATGTAAACCTTGCCAGAAATAGTTTCAGCTTTCAGCTGTACTATGGGGTTATGGAAGTAATTTATTCTTGGATATAAACACCACAAAAACAAGTAAAAGACACAGTCTCAGAAGGTTAATATATGATTAATGTTATAAAACTAGAAATATATTACTCAGTACCACAGTGAACTGTTCCAGCTGCTTCTTTCTAGCTTATATTAACAGTTATGTAGCTTCAAATATCATTTTATTAATGTTACAATCGTTCTGAGTTTCGTTGCTCCAATTTTGAATTTGAATATTTTCTGTGTTTCATAGATGGGACTGGCAGAGTTGAAAGGTCACTGCATAAAAAAAAATACAAATTCACCATTGGAGCTCACAGGACTCAGAACCGCTTAGAATGATTTTAAATATAACAAAGATTCAAATTCACCATTGGAGCAACAAGACTTAGAATCTCCAGAGTTGGGCACGCTACTGAAAAAAAAAGTAACGTATTACTCGCTACTAATTTCTTTCTCTTGTCTTGTCCTGCGAAACAGTTGTGACATTTGTTTACTTTTTAACTACTGTATACGAATTAATTTATTAAATGTGTCAGTCTTTGTAGTATACATACATTTGTTTTTGGCATATAAACAATGTACTGTATATTTCCTAACTTAAAATCATTTTGCATTATGAAGAGAAAAGTATATAAACATTAGAATTCAATAAAACCATGTATAGCAAATCATCAATTACCCAAACAAAAAAAGTCTATAGAAAAACAAACTATATGGTAATAGCGCAGTAAATGTAGAAATGATGGGGTGATGCAATAAATGTGGCACCATGTGTAAGCAGCAAGCAAACAAACAGATAAATAAAACTGGTATGTCATATAAGCCACCTCTCGATCTTGTCCTATTAAACTTAAAAATACACGGTGGTAAATGCGTTTCCTGTGTTTTTGAAGTGTGTCATCCAAATTGGCATGTAGAGATACACATTGTTTTGTTCCTAGTGCCTAACCTTGTTGAATGACATGGCTCAGAAAGACTGATTTGATGGTCACACGGCTTATTATTGTCGTGAGACATCCCGGAAGAGATTGCTTCATCGGTGCTGAGGCATCGACATTAGAGCAGACAAAGTTAGGGTGTGTCAGGGTTAAAAAAGAAAAGACCACAAATGTAGATGTACGACAGAGAAAAGGTAACAAGACAAACTTGTTTATTTTTTGAGGGAAGTAACTGTAATATTATTACTTAGATTAAAAATCTAACGCTTTATATGACGTCATTATTGACACAAGTAATATTATTACAGTAACGCGTTACTTAAGTAACGAGTTACCCCAGCTCTGAGAACTGCTTAGAATGATTGTAAATATAAAAAAGTTACAGCAAATCTCCTACCCCTTTGAGCTCATTGCTTGTATCTTCACCCAAGGCTTGGTTGTGGGCAGTCCAGTCAATGAGGAGAGCTAGCGAGCAGTTGAGTACTCTGTCAAGCTGCGGAGCAGTGACATGCACAGTGGGGCTGGGGGGGCTTAGACCCTGTCTTCCTGCCCTTATGCCCCAAAATTGCCCTTTTTCTCAGTCATGCGATGCTTTCACTCAATGAGCCCCTGCCCTTTTAATGTCTTCAGTTGCGGATTATGTATTTCTTATTTTGTCATATTTGCAGAGTTGCATTGAGATTGTCTTGTGCTTGATGAACAACACCTACAAATAAAAGGGGACTCTTATTTTACTTATTATTATTATTATTATTATTATTATTATTATTATTATTATTATTATTATTATTATTATTATTATTATGTCACAAAGACGGCCGGAGTGGGTGGCGTCAGACCAGAAGCAGGAAGTAAACAGACAGAGACTTGGAGTTTGGTGGAGCTGAGCGAATGGTTTCGCTCAGCATTTAATAAAACAGCACAGAAAATAAAAGGTTTGAAACACAAAAACGCTGGACACGGCACTACACGCCAAAATAAAGAGACAAACAAAACGGACTACACAGACAAAACACGGTGAGTGAAAACACGTAACTATTCTTCTTCTTCTTCTTCTTCTTCTTCTTATTATTATTATTATTATTATTATTATTATTATTATTACCTCCGTCTCCAATCCCGTTCTCCACTCACTGAACACCTCACCCTGAGTGAAAGAAATGTGCGTCTATATATACTATTGTGCTGGGATTCAATTACTAATTAATTATTCACTTGAATCCCAGTACGTGAATTAATTCTGTGCAACCCCGTGCTCACATATTACATTTAACCAGCACGTGAAGTGATTTGTGCCCTCCTCGTGCCTAAATACAAATCTACATTTTTAACTCACACGTGAAACACAGACCCGTTTATATCCCGTGTACCAATCTATACACCAACATTAACACACGCACGCAACATACAACATATAACACACAAATGCACACAGGGCGGGGCACATTGCCACATATACCCCCCCTTGTGCGCAGCACACATGGCCTCAACGGCCACCTCCCCCCTTAAAAATCCAGCAGTCCAGGCCAAAGTCTCGGGCTGGGAAGGGAGGCTTCCAGGGGCCCACAGGTGGCAATGTTGCCAGTAGCCAGGCTGCTACTGGCCATGCTGTCAGCAGACGTGCTGACAGCTCCCAGACTGACTCCTTCAGCCGGGGCAGTCCTGGCAGCGGAAAAGCTGCTTGGGGAATGGTCTCCTGATCTCCCCTCCTCTTCGTAGCCGGCAGCTCCCTCTTCCGGGGCTCCGGCCACAGTCTCTTCTGCAGCACAACTGCTGCAGTGGGAGCAGGTCTCCGGACCTCCCCCACGGACCTCCCCCCACGATCTCCGGTGGAGGTGGCAGAGGCAGAAGCAGCTCCGGCTGCTCTGCTCCTGCCGGTGTAGGTGGCGGAGGCAGAGGCAGCTCCGGCTGCTCTGCTCCTGCCGGTGAAGGTGGGAGCAGCGTGTAGTCTCCTGACGATGGAGGTGGGAGCAGCGTCTAGTCTCCCCCTTTTCCAGGGGACTGGTGCTGCTCTGCCTCTCTTGCAGGGAACTGGTGCAGCTCCGCCCCTATTGCAGGGAAAACCAGCAGGCATTCTTCCTCTGCTGGTTGTGCTGGGGAAACCAGCAGGCATTCTTCCTCTGCTGGTTTTGCTGGGGAAACCAGCAGGCATTCTTCCTCTGCTGGTTGTGCTGGGGAAACCAGCAGGCATTCTTCCTCTGCTGGTTGTGCTGGGGAAACCAGCAGGCATTCTTGCTCTGCTGGTTGTGATGGGGAAACCAGCAGGCATTCTTGCTCTGCTGGTGAAGGTGGGAACAGCTGCCTCTCAGGCTTCGGATTCCCGCGGTCCCCCCGTCTGGGCGCTGGACGCTCGCGGTCCCCCCCGCTGGGCGCTGGACGCTCGCGGTCCCCCCCGTCTGGGCGCTGGACGCTCGCGGTCCCCCCCGTCTGGGCGCTGGACGCTCGCGGTCCCCCCCGTCTGGGCGCTAGTTCCTCCTCTTCATATTGGGTGGGGCATATTGCTAACGTGTGCCCATAAGCCCCACAGCCAGGGCATAACTCTGCCGCGAGGTTCTTTAAAAAAACCTCCTAGCCATCATCCCCGACCTCCTCCTTTTTGGGCTGTGGACGCACCGACTCCTCCCTTTTGGGCTGTGGACGCTCAGGCTCCTCCCGCTCGGGCTGTGGACGCTCAGGCTTTTTAACTCACACGTGAAACACAGACCCGTTTATATCCCGTGTACCAATCTATACACCAACATTAACACACGCACGCAACATACAACATATAACACACAAATGCACACAGGGCGGGGCACATTGCCACAATTATTATTATTATTATTATTATTATTATTATTATTATTATTATTATTATTATTATTTTCAACAGTGAAGATTGCAAACTAGTACAGTTCTTCTTCACACATTAACATATATATTAATATTATAAGCAAGCATGGGTATAGAATTCTGTTTATATCTGAAGCACTGTAAAGTAATGAGCATTTGATTAAATACTGCATACATAAATATCTAAAAATGTGCTTTTTAATCCATATTATAAATACCAGTTGTTGTTTAACAGATGGCTAATATCCGTGAACATCCTTGCAGACAACCAGAGGCGCAGTAACAGACTTAGAAGACAGCATCTGTGTCTGGAAGGCAACTGCTAACATCCTGAAGCATCAACAAAGCAAGCAAGCATGTAAACCAGGCCATCAAATGGGCCTACTTTACACCCAAGACCTGTTCATTATAGTTTTAGTGTCATGCAAAAAACATTACCCAGGAGTGCTTTAGTGGCTTTTTTTTATTGTTTTACAATGTTTAGGCAAAACAAGTAAAAGTATTAAAATATACATTTTAATTAGACTAATTAGGAACAAGATTTGCTCGTGGGATGATATCCTTCTTAGCCATTAAAAGTAAACTTTCAATTATCTTAACAATTCTGATACTTGTGAATATGTTGGCCCCAGGCCAGTATTATACTAACCTGGAGAAGGTGTTCAATTTAATTGTAATAATTACTTCTGATCTTTTCTGCACATTGTACAGGGTGAAATTATATGAATACTAATATATGACGTTGCACATGTAAATAAACAGCAAACCTCAGCCTTTCATTGTGAGTAACTTGCAAAAAACTACATACAGGCAAGCACAATGAAAACATTCTAGATGCTGGGCATGTGGGCAACACATGTGTTAATTTATATTAAAGCACAACAGAGCCAAATGGTCTGAACACTGCATATATATTAAACAACAAAAACAGCAACAACGTTGTAAAACACTGGATGCAGCTTCAGCCAGGCCTAATACAATTCAAATCCAATTACTTTTCTAAAGTGCAATATTTTAAACAGCTGTATACGATACCATACCACAGCTCTCAAAATACACTGATATGTACAATTCAATGGCTACGTTTACAACCACTTTTGGCACCCAGAATGGAATGTTCTTTTTCTAGATTTGTGATTTGCCATCATCGTACTGTAGTTTTCTAGATTTTGGTAATGTGCGTTCTGGGTTTTGAATGCCTGGAGTCGGTAAGCCAGTGTCACTTTGGTACAATTAACATCGTTTAAGGGACTAATTGAAGAATCGTCATCTTACTGGGACAGAAATACACTTTATTGTCTCCTGTAATCCCAATCCTGTGTCAAGAAATGTTTATCATACAATTTGAGAACAAACAAGGCAAGGGCGAATTAAACGTGTTATAAACTAAAAGCCAACCAGTGAAGAGCCCCTGAGCTAATTGAGTGCCTTCCCATGATAGTCAAACATACTGTACATTGTTAGTTATTTTACAACAGACTTCTCTAAATAATCTCACAACAGGTTAGTTAATCTGTTTATACTGTACACTTGTTATAAATATAAATTAGAAATGCAATATACAAGTTGATATGCACACCTCCAAACTATGGCTAATTCACTGAAATTTCAGCAAAGCTGAGCTCTCTGGTAAATCAAGATCATAGCATCGAATCCCGCTGTTGAAAAATATTTGAATAGAAAAATACTCCTCATAATAATCATAGTCGTTATAGCCTTTCTTTAATGAATTGATTTGAAGTTAAGAATCGTACATCTTTTACTGGACATATTTTACGAAGTTCATGTTAAGGTGCAGTGATTCTGGTACATTAAGGAATCCCGTTTGAGCTATGAGGGAATCTTAAGAGAAACACTTAACAGATAATAACATTTATCCATCCTGGATATTTAAAAAAAACAGATGGCCAGTAGAATGCTCCAGTTCCAGCTGCTGTAAACTTGGATGGACAAAATTAGGTAAATACAATTGGAACGTTTCTGTCATATCATTCTAAAGTTTTATAAAGTCATTGTAAACACCATTGCATTACACGCATGTTCTTATGATGTGTGTTATATCAAATATTAGCATAGCCCTGCCTTGTTTACCATAAATTGACACACACTGGTGCAGTACTAAAGTTTGTTGTAACCCTTGTCAAAATAAAAAAGAAAAATAGCATGTCAATCATTGCATGTCACCTCTGTTTTCATCATAAACGCAGCCAATGAGAACAACACCAGGGGGAAAAGTTCAGGTGGGTGTTTGGTACTTGAGGGCAGGGGATGGAGGGGAAACAGGCAAGAGATACATGATGTCAGTTAAATAGCAAAAGAAGCATCTGAAAGGACACATTTATAATATGTGTGCAGTTATCACATTTGTGCTGGGTATTTTTATATAACTGGAAGTAAAAGGAGGCATATGTATAATATGTGGAATAGTTACGAGTGGTTCTGGGTTATTGCTCTAATATTGAATAAGTATAAGATGTAGAATAGTTACGAGTGGTTCTGGGTTATTGCTCTAATATTGAATAAGTATAAGATGTAGAATAGTTACGAGTGGTTCTGGGTTATTGCTCTAATATTGAATAAGTATAAGATGTAGAATAGTTACGAGTGGTTCTGGGTTATGTTGCTCTAGATTTCCATTAAACGAGAGTAGATGTTAAAACTTCATGCTGATTTGACCTCGGCTCTCGCCAAGATAAGCATCAACTAAGACATAGCTTTACAATAAACTAATTTGATCCATCTGTGTCTCTGTCCATTTGCGTTTCCTTCCATATGATGATGTAGATCTCCTTCTGTCTGGTGTTGATGGCTGAAGTGTAATGCTGGCTCCAGGGATCAGCTTATTTACCTCCCTGGTGCATCAGCACACACAACAGCTGCGATGCTGGCTCCAGGGATCAACCACAGTGCGGTCTCCCCAGCGCATCTGCATGACAACCATCTGGATTGAGCAAAGTAGAGTACATCTCTGGGGTCTTCAAGTGTGCACCTTCCATCCTCGTTGTTTCATCGACTAACCCACGAACCTCCACTGGGTAAACCCGGACTCTCCATCCTCGCTGTTCCGCTTCAGAGGCTAGTTGAGCATACCACAGTTTCTTCCTCTCATACGTCTCATCTACAGCATTATCCCATGGCACTGTTAACTCTAACACAAGGCGTGCTGATCCAGACCACAAGACATTATCTGGTCAAAGGTTAGTGGTGGCAATCTCAGGTGGAAAAATAAGTCATTGACCAACATCTGCCAGAGCATTTTCCAGTCTCTAGCAGCTTCCAGTTGTCCTGGGCGAGGATTGGTTTTAACACCTTTTCTTGGTGGTTGCTCTCCTGGGCGGAGGAATGTTGTCTTTTGTGTGTAATGTTTTGATGGACCTGGTGGCAACTTATTGGTCATGTTACACTTGTCTTCCAATGCTAAGGCCAAACATCGCAGCACCTGGTCATGGCGCCAAGTAAACCGTCCTTGGCTAATTGAATAAGTATAAGATGTGGAATAGTTACGAGTAGTTCTGGGTTATGTTGCTCTAATATTGAATAAGTATAAGATGTTTAGACTATGTTGTTCTAATGTTGAGTTTTTATGTTTTTCTCTGAATCTGCCTGTACATGGGTTTGAGTTGCGTAGAGCTTGTCACGTGACATTGTGACCTTTCAGTTCTACCAGCCTAATCTACATTTATATAGACAGGGACATGAGGAAATGTGTTTAGTCCCGGCACTTAGATTTCTCCAGACATATTTGAAGTTATGTAGTCTTTAACATACAATATAGATTGTACACATCTTTTGCAAGGCTAGTTATGAAAATGGAGTCTAGATCTGCTGAATATTTGGAACATATTGCACATATATTTTTGTTATGCATTTTTATATTTGTACTTTAAAGGGTTACATTACAGAGGCTGAAAAGTAATCATTTTTCTTTGCAACAACTGGCTGCCCCTGTCACTTACGCACACATGTACATAATTAGTGAAGCATTTCTAACATTTACAGATTTGTCCCAATCTGTTACTATGCAGTCTTTGTGAAAAAAACAATATTGCAGTATGCTGGATACTGCAGACTTGGTTTTCTTAGATGCAATGTAAAATTAAACAAGCTGAAAAGCACATCCACCCCAGTTGAAAGGTCATTTTAGTAAGATTTCAAAGGTGCCAAATTGCTATGTATCTGATTTATCATGCATAAAAAGGCATTTTTAGTGATTTGATGTTATGTGAAAATACAGTACTGGGCATAGAACCAATTACAAATGCTAGATATACTCATGTTTTAAGTTCAATCTTTCCGCAAGTGTATTTTTCCCCAAAATTTTTACGTGCTTATAAGTATAAATATTTCAGAATTAAATCGAATTCTTTTAACTCGATGTGTGATAAGATATTTCTCTTCAGAATGAACCTGGAAGCAATTTTGTTTAATCAGGTCTCAAATTACATTTACTAATCTCACACAGAAACATACTGCGTGGAAAAAATTATCTCTACAAACAGTTCCGCAACATGTGGGGCAGTATTCTTTATTTTTTTTTAATAAATAATACATGAATGTCTGTGTGAAGAAAAAATACATTTTTTAAAGTTTAAAGAATAGTAATTCCCACTCCATGTCAAACTGTCTGGAGCAATATTCTTTAAGAAGCAGGGTTTTTTAAGTACCTGCAGAACTGCACAAACAGCTCAGTTTTCTTAGCCAGTTAACTTCAAAACAGAAAACTATATATCTGTTTGGTACATTTCCCTTTCTCGTGCTCCATCATCATCCCTGCTATAGGAAGCTTATTTTTTTTTATTTATTTTTTTTTTAGTAAATGGGCTGTCCCTCACGTCACTGATTCGTGTGTTATGCAAATAGAAACACGTTCAGTAATTGATACAGACAAGCTGCATCACCCTATTTCATGTCGGGTTTAGTCATGATGGGTAAGACATCATATCCAACAAGATAAAGGGAAGGTACCTCTGTCTGCACAAATTACTCATATTCTATGAGACATGTTTGAAAGTGACAACTCTGTGGGATATTTGTGTACTGCACTGGTGGTCTTATGGCAGGCATTTCAATGTATTCCTATTAACAACTCTGCAGCGCTTTTAAGCATTTCTCATTACTGAAATGAGTGAACTTGTTCTATTCCACCCATTTTCACTGCATGTTCATGTCAGTTCTTCCATCGGTCTGTCACACTCTACTCGATACTTGCCTTGATTTTACACAGGTCGTCCCCAAACTTGTATCATACACTCATTGTCTCCTATAGACATTCCGGGTTGCATTTGGCTATAACACAATACACTCTTGATGTTATACAAATATGTGTAACCTTTCAGGCACTGTGTGATGCTTATGAGATTATAAGGACCCTCTGTTTGTGCATACACTAGTTATTGTACTTTGTGAAGTCAGTGCGAGGGTCAATACATCACCCAGGCTGGAGAAAAATACACAGTGGCAGGATTAATAGAGTTTATAAGCAGTTGTACGTAGATCCACCATTATATACATTATGACAGAATAGGGCTCTTTTGATGTAAGAGGTGAAGTATGCTATAAGGTGGTTCATTGGTTTGAAAAAAATACAAGGAGAATTAGATGCCTTTGGTTGAAGATACATGTAAAATGGAAAAAAAAACTAACATATTCAGCAAAAAAATACTGAAGCACTGTCTTAGTTTAATCTAGATTGTTTTGCTACTGTTTAATCAGCTTTTAGGTTCTAGCAAACTATACCTATTTAACATTACAGTCTGAAATGGTCACATTTTATTCAATTTTCTGGCTTACTGGTCTTCAGTGTGGCTCTTTTAGGATAGCTCAGGTTCGGTCATTAAACAGAGTTGAAAGTAAGCTATCTTCCCATTCACTGGTGCTGGTTCTTGCTGAAGCTATTGGAAACTCAAATTGAAAGCTGGAATCATCATAATTCTGGTTTGCTGCATTGTGAAAAGGAAAGCAAATCCCTTTCTTGGAATTATGCCATTGTGCTGTTGTTATGAATACCAGGCTTAGGATGGTTCAGAACACATTTTATTATGAAGTGAGGAAAATACATAATTTTAATAAGCATCTTTGTGTGTCCTTCCTATTCATAACACAAGCTCCTGTCATCTGCTTCAGTAATGCCCATTTCATGAAAATGCAACTCGCCAGCATCCTTTTCTTTCTCGGCTTCTGCTGACAATGTAATTGACTTCTTTATTGAATTCAAATGTCTTGGAAATAGTACTAAATCCTCACAGACATTTTCTAAAAGGCCAAGAATGTAACCTGCATATTGTCAGTGTTGGTTTAATTCCAGCTGGACTGGAGCCCTGAGGAAATAATGCATATATGGTATGGTGTTTCTTGATCTGCATGTTAGGATGCTGGCAAATTGAAGTGTGCATCAAATCTGTGCTAATCATATTGCCTTATTTGACCAAAGATAACCCTATCCTATCCCCTTTATTAAAATAAGGAGATTCTGCTTTTTACAGCTGTTTCAGACTCTAGCGTCTTACACTGGATACTGCTTTTTTTTTTTAATAACATTGCTGTCAAAACTACAAAGGTTTCTTCTTCAGGTGAAAACTGGAGAAAAAGAATGTTCTTCTTACAGGAGATAGTACTGCAGAATTCTTTAGAAAAACGAATATGTGGAGCTTGTAATGATTACTTCAAGACCTGTCCAGTGCACCTACCTTTAATAAATATCACTAGCCCAAATCGGCTAGTAGAATTTAAATCAAGAGGGAGAGTGTTTGAGTTTTTGCTAGCATTAACTACAATGCTGCGCATAGTAATGTTGAGGGAAAGGGTAAAATGAGATGACTGTACCCTAACAAGCCATGTTAGGTTCATTCGCAACAGTGTGTTTTATGAAACCAGAAAATAGGATAGATTATTTATAGCTCTGAAGGAGTTAAATAAATGTTACATGAATAGTTGTAACCCACAATCCTGTGTGTGAAGCTGGAATGTTTATACTGGGAATCACAGTCCGTATCTACCCATGCTCTTCCACCCCCAGAAAATATACCTTTCTAACTGTTCATTGACTGCTGAGTAAAAGCTATGGAAATACAGTAACAGCTTGATTATCCACAGCACTTCTGTCATCCGAGCAGCCCCTTGTTAACCTTGTGTTGTGTGCAGTGCTCTTCTGCCCTGTTGTAATGCGCTAACCAGCAATCAATCATTCTACAGTTATAATTCCATTATCCTAGCAATTATATTGTTCACCCCTTGGTCACAATACATTTGGATTATCCTGGTTTTATTGTATAGCCCTGTTTTCTCAGACAGGACAATTTTTGTTGTCTAAATACCATCCTTTTCTTGTCAGTCAAAATTCTCAACAAACAATAGCACCTCCAAGGGTTTGTAAAAAGCCTGCAGCCTATATATTGATTTCCACTGTCACTGTCTCAGTAGCTTACCATGAGAAGAGTGTAGATGGTTGCCTTTGACACATAGCTCAGCTGTAGGCAGTGTTCTAAAAGCTGTAATCTCAGGTATAGCTGTCCAGTGGGACCAAAGTGTTGTGCCCGAGGTGTGAACAGCTGACATTATCAACACTACTGTAATACTGCAATAGTACAATACTGCAATACTGCAATATTACAACACATCAACAATACTGCAGTGCAATACAGCAATACTGCAATACAACAATACTGCAATACAGCAATACTGCAATACCACAATACTGATGCAGCTTGATATTTAGAAGAAAGCTCTTGACTGCACTACAATGCCATTGTCCAGTAGGATCCTTTTCAAATGGCTCTTCCTCTTTCAAATGGTTTCTTGGTTCAGATGAAGACTGTGCTATGGTGCAGTGCTGCAGACTGTATGGATTGTTCAGGGAGTGACAGCATTTCTGATGCCCTCCCTGCCCTTGTTGTGAACCTGGAGAGCGCAGGGGCTTGTGGCATGCATTGCACTCTTTCTCTAACTGAAACTGCTGTTTGCTGTGAGACTCTGCAGGGGTAAGGCAAATCACACTGGGAAGTATCTCGAGGCAAGGCAGGCTATTTGTGGATCTGGAAGCAGTGTAATAAAGACTTGATTGGATTGGTATCTACACACAGCTCCACTCAACCCTATTCTTTATTATTAAAACACATGTGTTGCACGAGGCAGGAATACAAAGGAATAAGTACCCTGTCAGTTGCCATATATTAGTTTTAAAGAAAAGAATGTTTCAACACTGTCTTTGTAGTTTATATTTATCTATTAACCCCACTATTATATCGTAATTTGGTAACGAAAGAAATGGATATACCTGTGTTTTATCTTCTTTACGTGCTGCGAGCCAACAGCTGAGTCGGCTACGGGATCGTGAAGTAAATGTGCATGTTTTTTTTTAGAACCCTTTTTGTTCATTTTTATATTTGAGTTGTAGTATACACAATCACATTGTAGGATTTATTTGATTTATGTTTTCACGATGGATTGTTTTGTTATTGAGAATTTAATATTTGTTTGTTTATTTTTTCACATTGCTGTTGTAGCTGTGATGCTGAAGGTGCAGTGACGTTGTCAACCTGCGACTAATAATTTCAATGTGTTGTAGTTTAGCGTAGGGCCATTAACCTCTTTAAGTGGTGGTTTATTGGGTTAAGGACCACGTACTATAAAAGGCAAGCGTATCCGGAGCTCGGGAGCGCAGCTTAGTTTTGCTTGGGATAGCTGAAGCGGGGACGTTTGGTAGACGCAGAGTTGGACGTTTTACCTTGATCGGAGATATTTTGTTGCGAAGCTGACGGTGTTTGCTGGGGTTGGTTTCGCTTTCAGCCGCTATTGTTCTTTCTCTTCAATTGGTTTCGGGTATAGTGGCAAGAAGTTTTTCTTGTTTTGTTAGTAGGCTGTGCTATAAACGCATTGTGGTATTATCGGAGCCTGCCTGAAACTTCTGAAACAGTGACTGGTGGGGAAGAAAGAGAAAAGGAAATACTGTACTGATGTGATATAGCTGCTGTTTGTTTTATTTTATTATTGCTGCTGGATTGTGGTTGGAGTCCTCTGGCGTTCTGTGGGTGTGGAATATGTTACTTTAAAGTGAACCACTAAATGTTTTAGTTTGGTACTGTACTATAGCAATATAGCTATTTGTTGATTATTGCTGCTGGATTGTGGTTGGAGTTTTTTTGGTGTTTCTGTAGGTGTGTCATAAGTTATTCTAGAGCAAATAACCCAGTATTTTATTCTGTTTTAATTATTGTATATTAGTTACCGTGAAGAAGGCAAGGTTTTTATGTTTTGGGGTTTTGCTGCTGTCTCTCTTTTTTGTTTTTATATTTATTTAGAATTCCTGACCTACCTGCTTGGTGATTGGGGTGCTGCTACTGACCATCGTGTGCTTCTCCTCCGCTCTTCCTTCCCTCCTCTTGAAGAGGTCGTTGGTGCTGGCAACATTGTGGGGGAATCTTTTTTCTTTCCTTTTCTGTTTTTTGATACTTTACGCCCTAGCTAATTAGTGGGTGCTTATTGTGTTGCTACTTTTACACCCTAGCCATCCAGTGGGTGTTTGCTTTTTCTTGTTTAATTTAATTTTTTATGTAATATTTATTTAATAAATATTGTTTTAACTGAGTTAAGCCTTGTCTGTCTCTCTGTGGTGTTGCTACTGGTCCATATCCCAACTATCACTAACAAACTTGTGTTTTTATTGTGGGTTATTGATTTTGTTAATTATAGGTTTAAACTTATTTTTAGTTAGTCCTGGCGCTTACCACCAGGTGGCGTAGTCGGCGACTATATATTTTGGGGGTTCTGAGTGTCCTAAGTAAGTAGTGTGAAACCCGTGACACATGTACTAGAATCAATGTAACCAAGTCTTACCTCAAAAGCACTGACATTCCCTTACGCAGGTTGCTTCGTTGAGGGTTAAGGAAAGGAGTGGTGTAAATAAGGCCTGGACTTTGCTTCATTATCTATATCTCCACAACATGAACTATAAAGTTAGTGTGAAGTGAAGTTTAAGGTACTACCATTACATTCTCCATACATTTGTGACCATTTGACTGTACATTTTGTGGAAAAGGAGGCAGTTTTTGGCAGAATTTCATAGTTAATGGCACAGCTATATACCCTGCATGGTTATGACATACTGGGATTTTAGAAAGAAATATATTCTGAGAGCTAGCCTATACTGTGTAATTACCAAAAATATAATACATAGCCAATTTCTTTTAGGATGAAGTTGCATTCTACATTTCAAGTAAATGCATTTTTTCTGTAGACCGGGCCCCTTGCATTAACTGGTAACTGTATTAGGACTCCACTCCCTTTTGGTTGCCTGATGGTCAAGCTGATGAAAGCCAGATCTACACCTCAAAAAAAAATATCAGCAGCAGGTTGCACACTCCCCATGATCTTGGCATACCTCTGACTACCTCATTCATTTAGTTGTGGGCTGTACTGTTACAGGAATAAGCCATAATCCTGAAAGACATGTCTGCAGATTGTCACTCTTGCAAAAAGTGGGCCAACCCGATAAAAGTTGGGTGGTTTTAATAAATTGGCCAGCAAATGTATTTTTAATATACATACTGAAATCACGGTTGATGAAAGTTAAAGACTTTCGTACACACAAATTATTGTTAGTATTATAATTTAGGGGTATATGAATGATGTATGTGTCTGTCACTTCATTTTTTACATATATCTAGAGAATTGTTTATCCAATTGATAGCCATAATCTTGGGGTAAATGTAGATTGTCTGTCCTTTATTTTGTGTCTGTGTTTCACACTTATCTAGAGCACCCCAAATTAAATTGTAAAGAGGACCATTGAATCTGGGTTTATATCAAGGCACCTGTCTGTATTGTTCTGCTGAACGTCATGTTTTATATGTGCATATGGTGGGTGGAAGTCATGTTTATTTACTTTAAGAGTGATATTATGTATTTGCAGCGGTGGGGAGGGGGGGGGGTGTACAGTATGCCACTTGTTTCTTGGGCAAGAAAGATGCCGACTGAAAACCCCCCAAAAAGCAACACAAAAAAAACCTTGATAGGGAGTACCAAAGACACATCTTTAATAAATGTGGTGTAATATCTTATGAGAGGCTTCAATTCTGAAAGCTGAGCAAAGATCTGTGGATGTTTTACACACATTCAACATGGGAAAACTGTGCGTTCTACTTCAATTACTAGCAGGGTTTGGATAGTCCCAGCACTCTGTGTTGAGAATGTAGGAGGCTGACTGATTCAAGGCTAAAGCAGTGGGTAGGTGAGACTCCTTCCAGACCACAAGCTTTGCTGTCAGTAGCTGCAATCGCTCACTGCCAGCTTGTGAATGAGCGCTGGTCATGGAATGGGATCTGAGACTCAGCAATCACTTCCACTAACTTTGCTTTCAGAAGCTGCATAACCCTACAGCTGTGACTAGGGTATCACTGAATCTGCTGTGGTGAAACTGTATTGTCACTTGACCATCATAGCTTCATAAGCCTCAAACGTGCAGTTTTGAAAGAAACACAAGGAACACGTTATAGCAAACGTTACAAACAGAGGAGCAGGAACACAGAAGTCCAAATTAGAAAGGAGGGGGAACACCACTCTGATCCATTGTGGCCCAATTTAACCCCTGGGTGTAACCTGTAAAATATATCTTCCTTAAATGCACTTTACTTGCTCTTATCTGCCCCCTATTTTACTGCATTTAATCGTGTACTTCAGACTACTGCAATCTGCCAAGTGTTTAATCTGTAGTATTTTGTATTTAATCATATCCTGATGTAACTATCACTGACACTGTTATCTGCTGTATTATTGAATTGTATTTTGTCACACTTGTACTTGCTTGAACCAAAGTCATTGTATTTATCTTGCTCTTAATTGTATTATTACTTGTACTGTGATACTTGAAATGTATTTGCTTACGATTGTAAGTCGCCCTGGATAAGGGCGTCTGCTAAGAAATAAATAATAATAATAATAATAATATCTGCATGAACCCACTGTGTAGTACCAAACCTAATAGAATAATGGAAACACAGTGGTTTAAGTATCAGATGAACAAAAGCTCAGGGAAGAATATGTTCTTGCTTCCTGTACTCGTAATTCCTTTTTACTTAATAATGAAAGCTGTATTATTTATGTTCCCTTCATTTTCAGACTAATCCATAATTCAGTATCATAAGACTTGTGTGTCTCAGATAAGTGCAGATCAAAAGAAGTGGGTATGAGGTCCAGGTGTTTAAAAGACAAGACAGTCTGTTTAGAACTGGTCAAATCCAAAGGAGCAGTTAAGCATGCAGGTGTTTTTCTTGAAAATGACTTTACAAACATCCTTTTATTGTCTGGCAATGGGTGGTTTAGACACACTGTTGAGTTTAATTCTGTTGGCATAATGGATACATACTTGATTTACTAGCAACCTAACGTGGTGTTTGGGTTACATGTGGGGTGCTGTGTTGCTATTAATTAAGTCATGTCCCTGCTAGAACTGATTAGCATAAACTACACTCGTACTTACAATTGTGCAGAGTAGTGTCTCAATATCACCTGGAGAAAATGCTCCGTGTTAAATACATTGAATATTACACTATGAGCAGAGATTCAAATACATGCGGCCCAAAATTAAAAAAAATATTATGCTATGAGGATTGCACTATAAGGAACTGAAATGACTGTATACTTACACATGTTTATCCCACCTCCCTCTGGGCCTGGGCCAATAAACCTCAGCACAGATTTCAGAACCCGGGCATTCATTTAGAAATAATTCCCCATGTACATAGGTCTCCATCAAATGGGGAGTGTGGCTTACTCCTAGTTAAAAAAAAAAAAAATCTGTTTGGAAATCCCAGGAATATTAAAGGAAACTAAGATAGGGAAAACAAATGCCCTTTCCACTCTCTCAGCAATCTCTTGTGTTGTTGTGGTAACAGGATAATGAATTCTGTCGTTTTTACTTTTCCAGTACGGGACGTTTTCATTCACAAAGCGTTTACCTTAGTGTTAACTAGAATGACAATGTAGAATCCTGCAGCACACCCATAATAGGATGTGTGTAATAAAAAGCTATAACAAGACTAACCACCCATTTTAAAACATAAACATTAAAGTGTTGCTTGTGGGGAAACTTTTTAAAATATCATACTGTATCATGCCTGTGCTGTTGACATACTTCGCCAGATGTTGACTTGTAATAAAATAAAATCAGATCAACATGTAATATATTTATTTAAAAATGTGTCATCCTGCCTGGAGGTATGTAATGCTAATTCCCCCAAGGGTTTAAGCCCTTTTTCAGATTATATATTCATAAATCCATACATTTTCTCAAAAAAAAAATGATCCTGTTTTAGCTGTTGCCGTGCAAAATACCTTTGGTTGCTATGTGAGCTCTGCCAATGTCAATTTTAGTTACTGTAGTCTGCACTGTGGTGAAATCTGGAGAGTTTTTTCAACGCACGTGTGTCTGATTTCTGATCTCTTTGAATTAGACCCTGCCACTGAGTGAAGTTGAGGATGTTACATGCATCAGTAATACCAGATAACCTGTGTTCTGTCTGCTCTGCAGTTCTTGTACTGTAAAGGCTGAATAAATGCACGCTCACAACTGCATGCTTCTCTGATCGCTGTCCTGCTGGAAATCATTCTGGGGCTGGTAGCTGATGCAGATCTCTCTGAGATCAGGAAGTGGAGGGGCAGAACAGAGATGCAATACATGATCCTAAACCGTGACATCTGCAATACACTACTTCAAAATGGTATGGCTTAATCTCCTTCAGAAAATTGTTTCATTGCTGACTGTTAACTTAACCAAAGTTTAGGGGTCTGTGTTTCAGGCTAAAGGCATTGCACCCTGGCGGTAATAATAGTCTTCCCGAGGGGCATTTAATATTCCACTATGGCTGAGTCTGCTGTACATATTTGATATATGAATCAGTCAAGAAAATAAGTGCGGCAAGGTTGGATAGTAAATACGACTATATAATTTGTTTAAATATAGCTGATACAGCATAAGTAAATACATATTAACTTATATATTTTGTTTAAATATAGCTGATACAGCGTAAGTAAATAAATAAATAACAGAAATAAATAACAGAACATGTTTTTGAAGTTCATACCACATCGTTATCAAAGTTTTTCTCCATCTCAAATGAATTTGTTTGAATTTCAGAAAGTCAGAAAACAGTGACAGTGATGTTTTAATCACCATTTTAGTGTTTGGGAGCATCTTTCTTTTGTAGTTTGTTTCACAGAATCGGTGTTCAGCCATTTTCTCTTGTTGTTAGGAGTGCAGGGGAGAAAGGCGTTCCTTTTGAAAAGGGGCGGGACAGTGATGTGAACCAATATCATGTATATTGCCCGGTGGTGGGCAATATAAGCACAGGTGTCGTTGTCCATCAAATCAACAGTACGAAGGTCACTCTTGAAATCAGGACTTAAGGATGTGTTGCAGTAAGAATACCTCTGTTATGAAAGGGCTAAAATATGCACAAGAACACAGAAATTGGACTATGGAACAATGGTCAAAGGTGCTTTAAACTGTTCTGCCATCTGCCAGTTCTGTTGTCAATTCAACACTTGTCTTCTTTCTATTCCTTAAGGATATTATCTTCAAGTATTGCTCATCCTTGTTAGACAGCTTTTTGGGTCGTTCACTCCTGGGTTTGTCAATTACAGATGATGTTTCTCTGTACTTGTTGATTATGCTTCAGATACCACACCTCGAAAATTGAGTGATGCAAGCTATTTCACTCAATGTTTTTCCTTCTTTATGCAAGTCAAGGTTGTTATAATAGTAGAAAACACTAGTGGAGGCTTTGAGTAAATTGTTGATGCTCATAATGCATCAGAGTAGAAAAATGTAACATGTCTAAGACTTTTGCACAGCAGTGTATATATATATATATATATATATATATATACACATCTATATGATATATATATATATATATATATATATATATATATATATATATATATATATATATATATATATATATATATACATATATATATATATATATATACACTGCTGTACAAAAGTCTTAGACACATGCAGGAGTTACAATATATATCGATGTTATGAGCATCAAAAATGTACTCAAAACCTCCACTAGTGTTTTCCACTATGTTTATTTGTATTACTTTTGTATTATTATTATTTAAGGTATTTGTGTTATTATGTTGGTTGTTTAAATCTATTTTATTTGTGCTGTTGTTTTGGGTTGGCAGGGAAGAAATATGTGTGTAGAATGTGCCTGAGCGAGACTGAATGATTGACAAGCAATCCAGCTCAGGCACAGCTGTATAAAAGAGACAGCAACCTTTCAGTTGGAGAAAGGGTTAAAGGGAGCCGGAGAGTAAGAGAAACACAATTGCTGCACGTACTGGAGTTGAACCAGCATGGAAAGACAATTGCTGCATGTATTTGAGTTGAACCAGCATGGTACTTGTTTTTGTTTTGTGTATGTTTGTTTGTTTGGCGCTCGAGCCATTTTGTTTATTATTTAAAGTTTATTTTGTTTATTAAAAACGAGCGCATTTGCATCTCAACCCGCAGTACTGTTGCCGTGTGTATTTCCTGGTCTGGTCTGACGTCATCCACCAAGCCATACTGCCACATTCACGTAACACATATTCAGTGGAGAGTTTATGTTTACAGCAAATATAAACAATTCAACAGATCCTTTCTTCAGACCACCCTGTGTCTGAATTCTTTGTTCAAACAGCAGCACCTGTCTGACAGTGCTCAGAAGTCCTGGCAATTAGGATGCAGAGCTGCGCTTCTCTCTTGTGTTTTTTTTCTCCCTCCTTAGTTGTCTATTCAGGCAGCAAGTCTGAAAGGTTAAACATTATTTTGCCTGACAAAATTTGTTACTCTTTTCCTTGTACTGCTGACAAGCAGAGTGTCTTTGATCAGATCGGTAGGCCCCCTTACTGCAGACATCAGCTAAGAAACATTTTTCAGGGTGCAATCAATAGAATACATTGTATCTCTCTCTCCCTCTCTAATCCAATAGAATACATTGTATCTCTCTCTCTCCTTCTCTGATCCAATAGAATACATTGTATCACTCTCTCTCTCTCCCTCTAATCCAATAGAATACACTGTATCTCCCTCTCTCCCTCTCTAATCAATAGAATACATCGTATCAATCTCTCTCTCCCTCTCTAATCCAATAGAATACATCATATCACTCTCTCTCCCTCTCTAATCGGATGGAATACACTGGATCTCTCTCTCCCTCTCTAATCCAATGGAATACTTTGTATCTCCCTCTCTAATCCAATACAATACATTGTATCGTGCTCTCTCCCTCTCTAATCCAATGGAATACATTGTATCTCTCTCTCCCTCTCTAATCCAATGGAATACACTGGATCTATCTCTCTCTCCCTCTCTAATCCAATGGAATACACTGGATCTCTCTCTCCCTCTCTAATCCAATGGAATACACTGGATCTCTCTCTCTACCTCTCTAATCCAATGGAATACACTGGATCTCTCTCTCTCTCCCTCTCTAATCCAATGGAATACACTGGATCTCTCTCTCCCTCTAATCTAATGGAATACACTGGATCTCTCTCTCTCTCCCTCTCTAATCCAATGGAATACACTGGATCTCTCTCTCTCTCCCTCTCTAATCCAATGGAATACACTGGATCTCTCTCACTTTCCCTCTCTAATCCAATGGATGAGGTTTCCCTTGCCTTGTTATTGAGATAGAAGATACATTTCTGTTTGTTAATTAGTTACATGTGTATAGTATTTTCCTGTTGTATGAGGAGGAGGTGAAATGTCAGCAAAACTTGCAAAGAAAATGTACAAAATGAAATTTACTGGTTGCATAAGTATTCAGCTCCTTAAGTCAGTACTTGGTAGAAGCACCTTTTGCAGAAATTACTGCTAGTTGTCTTTTTGGATAGGTCTCTGCTAGCTTTGCACAGTAGGATGGTGAAATTTTTGCCCATTCTTCAAGGGAAAATTGCTCCAGTTCTGATAAGTTTGTTGGGGATCGTCGATGGACTGCTATCTTCAAGTCTCGCCATAAATTTTAGATTGGATTCAAGTCAGGACTTTGACTGGGCCACTCAAGAACATTAATTCTCTTCTTGTTCAACCACTCCAGTGTGGCTTTGGCTTTATGCTTCGGGTCATTGTACTGATGGTATGATGCATCTTCCACTTCTTAATGATGGACTTCACTGTGCTGAGAGGGATAATCAGCGCCTTGAAATTTTCTTGTACCCTTTTCCTGTTCTGTGTCTCTCTACCACTTTATCCCTGACTTGCTTTGAAAGCTCCTTGGTCATCATGGTTGCTTTATTGGATCACTATGTGAGTTGCAGATTGAAAGTCTTTATATACCTGAGGGAAATTATCTACAAGTTAAACCACTTTGAGTACACAGAGGCTGAAACCATTTCACTAATTTTGTGACCTTTCAAACAAATCATTTGCACCTGAGCTGATTTAGGGCTGCAGTAGCAAAGGCGTTAAATACTTATGCAACTGAGATTAATCTGTTTTTCCCTGTAAATCTTACTTATTTATTTTCTATATGCATTTTTTTAAAACTTTATCAATGTGGAGAGGTTTGTGTAGATTCTACATGTAAAGTCTAATTTAAAAGCGTTGTGGAGTACGCTCAGGTGCCAACAAAATGTGAAAACTTTGCAGAGGGGTGAATACCTCTGCAAACCACTGTCTGTATATAGTAGTCAAATTTGTTCAGGGATGTTGGAGATAGAAATTTGCATCCATAGAGCCTTGTGAAACATCAGGAATTTGAAAATAGCCAACGCAAATCTTGAACCCACAAGTGAGAATCCCCTCAAGAGTCCAACGGGCCCAACGGATAGCTCAGTTAATACTCAGCACAGTTACTACTCAGCTCAGTTACTACTCAGTTACTACTCAGCTCACTTACTACTCAATCGTGCTGCAAACCTTCCACCCCAGGTTCCTTATATAATAATACATATTATACAACAACTGTGCACTGTTCTCCCTTGTTTCCTGTAGAGGTCAGCAGTTATGTTATTATTAAATAAAAGAAAAGACACTAATTAATGACATCTGTTCTAAAACCACTGCTTCACAGGGATGCTCGATCCCTGCTCTCAAAACCTTTTATGTGACTGCTGTAGTATAATATAATAACAGTATAATAACAGTGATGACATTGCTGTGGTGTGTTCCCTCGGTAATAATTACATTCCCTAGCTCAAATAATGCCTCCCATTATTACTGTACCTTGTAACATGCCACAGCAAAGCCATTATCCCTTAAATAAATATGAATCAGGAGTTGAAAGGTTGCAGAATTGTTTGACCTTTTTGAATGACTGGGCAGTCACAAGTACATATCCAATGTAGGGTTAGGCTGAATCATGCTGTGTGTTTCTGTGTAGGTCAGGTAATTATCACGCATATTCTAACATTTTAAATCTGTTTATTATCCCTTGATATGTTTTCTTAATCAACGCATATTCATGTTGCTTCACTCAGCGATATTTGACATGTTTAATAAAGTCACCAGAATATTTACTTTGGAGCTGTCTCTTAAGAAGCCTGAGCAAGCATTAGCAATGGAAAATCACATTTTACATTAAATAGGATCAAACCTGGCATTTTACTTAATTTCTTTCTATACAGAGTCACACATACTGGTAGTATGTTGGCTCTTATAATGATTTAAACAGCTGTTTATTTTGTCCGCTACTGTTTAAATCAATTGAATAGACTTATTGTTATACTGGCCTCATTACAGAACCTCACCTTGCTCAGGCTTGCTAACAGACTGCCACAGTATGCTTGTGTTAGACCTGCAGAAACGTATCCATCAGTGAACGGCAAGCAGGCTAGAACAGACATCAAAAATAGGCACATCCTCTAACGGCTACAACATCTGAATGCATTATTCTATTTGGAGACAGAGAACGTGACTACAACACAAAGGAAAGGGGAGCTAATCAGGGACATTACATTAGAAGCTACTCAATTAGCAAAGACAAAGGCAAACAAAGAAGTATGTCACAACACATGGGCATACTGCACTGAATATAATGAGTGTACAGAGTCCAGATATATTAACCCTGATATCATTACATCACTGTTTGAAGCTCATAATATGTGGTTTCTAAATGTGTGAGCTGGCTGATTTACAGTGCTCAACCGTGAAATGTAATGAATATGCTTCTGAAAACAATGCCTAGTTAGAATTCACAATACCCAATTCCTAGAGTTCATTTTATTTCTATTAGCTCATGCAGTTATATTGGTATATGCATAGTGGTGGTGACAATTACTATGCATGCAATATTACCACAGAATATCCCTTATCCTATGGTATTTTTCTTTCTTTTTTTAACCCTTTGGGTAGTACGAACATACCGGTACGTTCGCTGCTCTCTGGTCCCCAGGGAGTACGAACGTACCGGTACGTTCTGCAACTTTAAATTTGAATTACTGAGCCTGCAAAACCCCTGACCACATAATATTGTAACACTAGGTTTCTGTAACAGGTCTCTTGAGCCCGCTGACAGATATTGACTGAAATACATATAATTAACCCAGTCACAAAAATGTCAACAGTAGTTGTAAATCAGCGAAAATCGCTCAGTGAGAAACGTATTCAGATTCCGATTTAAATTCCAATACATGCAATTCTTCCAATGAATCTGATGTCAGTAAAGACATAAGCAAAGAATATTTACCATCAACAGCAAGTGACAGCGAAGAGGTGGCGCCAAGCTCTGTGTGTTGCTCCATGCTTCAAGGAGTATCTGAAGCATTAGACACTCTCACTCCCTCCACCCCCACAACCTGTTTACCCGGATATGATTTATTCATGTCTCTCTCTCTCTCTCACCCTTTTTTTTGTAAGGACGTGTTGTTGTCTTTGTTCCACCCCGTTGTTTATTGTTTATTGCCTACATGTTATTTTTTAGCCAAAACCTTTCCCTATGACTAAATAAATAAATATATATTTGTTTTATTTATTTATGGTAAAAAGGATTTGTCTGTATTTCGTCAGTATTCATTACATACATACCAGTACAAAGAGTATATACTAATATAAAACATGGTATAATATTACATTGTCCAAAAGTCACACTGTTCATTATATTCTGGAATTTGGCCAGGATCCATCTGGAAAAAACATGGCATGGCTTACATTCTTTCCTTTCAGAATATCGGATCCTTGCTCTCCGTGAGTTCCATGGACAAGTATGTGAGTCCTAACTCATTTCATATTGAAGACATGCAGAGAGACTTTTAGATACAAACTAATTTCAACATTGAAGACCTTGAGAGAGACTTCTAGTCAAAACATTTGCAATTGTTTATTTCTCTTTATATTTCTAAACATTATTATTGCCCTAAATCCTCCATAACACCCACCCATAATTACTATAAGAAAATGGATCACAGATTTCTTTTAGCCTTATTGGTCAATATGAGGTCCCTAATCTCTAATAAATGACCTTGAATGTTATATTTCGAACTATGTTTAATCTTTGTTCCAAATCAATCCGCCATAAAATATGTAGATATAATATTAATTTATGTAATTTACCTTTCTACAGTTATGTAGTTGGAAGCATGATCAATATTGTTAGTGTGAAATTAGTTTTTAAAATTCTAAAAGTATATACATTTAACCAAAGGATGTACCATTTTGATGTTCATTGCTTTTAATGTTTTATTTAACCAATGGACTGCTATTACATAACCAGAAAACTAAGTAGCCATTCAAATATCTGCAGCTTCATGTTATGCAATGCTCTGGTACTTCATATCTTTAAAGCAGAATCAATAAACTGTTACAATTAATGTAGTAATGTCCAGAACAGGAGAGTAAAAGAGAGCACTCTTATAAGAGGATAATGCCTCTGAAGGGTTTTCAAAGGGAACATTTTGTGTACAGTGTGGTGGTTCCTTATTTGTGGGTTTCAATAACTGCAGTACGTAACTGTAGTAATGTTCAAATAATACTTGTATTACACCGGCTAGTTCAGCCTGCTACGAGGTCACTCTCTACTCCCGTCAGTAAGTATAAGATGTAGAATAGTTACGAGTGGTTCTGGGTTATGTTGCTCTAGATTTCCATTAAACGAGAGTAGATGTTAAAACTTCATGCTGATTTGACCTCGGCTCTCGCCAAGATAAGCACCAACTAAGACATAGCTTTACAATAAACTAATGTGATCCATAGAATCTTTCCGTCTCAACCACAGCCAGTTGCTGCTCCTCTCTGCTGCTTCAGATAAGTTCTTCACTGTGCGACGCAACTCTTGGCCACTGAATCCGACGTCTCTGAGAAACCGGGTTGTAGAGTGTGCCACAAATCCTCGACAACCCACTTCCACTGGGTAAACCCAAACTCTCCATCCTCGCTGTGCCGCTTCAGTGGCTAGTTGAGCATACCGCAGTTTCTTCCTCTCATACGCCTCATCTACAGCATCCTCCCATAGCACTGTTAACTCTACCAGGTGAACAAGGCGTGCTGATCCAGACCACAAGACAATATCTGGTCGAAGGTTAGTGGTGGCAATCTCAGGTGGAAAAATAAGCCGTTGACCAACATCTGCCAGCATATTCCAGTCTCTAGCAGCTTCCAGTTGTCCTGGGTGAGGATTGGTTTTAACACCTTTTCTTGGTGGTTGCTCTCCTGGGCGGAGGAATGTTGTCTTTTGTGTGTAATGTTTTGATGGAACAGGTGGCAACTTATTGGTCATGTTACGCTTGTCTTCCAATGCTAAGGCCAAACATCGCAGCACCTGGTCATGGCGCCAAGTAAACCGTCCTTGGCTAAGAGCCACCTTACATCCTGTCAAAATGTGCCTTAATGTTGCAGGTGATGAACACAAAGGACATGAGGGATCCTCTCCTACCCAGAGGTTTAGGTTCTGTGGTGATGGGAGAACATCATATGTTGACCTGATGAGGAAACTGATCCTGCTGTTCCATTGACCATAGGTCTTGCCAACCAATCTTGCGTTGTTCCACACTCTCCCATCTCATCCATTCTCCCTGTTTGGCCTGGGAAATGGCCTTTATACACCTCATCCTCTCCTCCTGCTTTTGCACCTCGTTGACTACCAGCTTCCTTCTTTGAGCTGGGGCCTCCTTGTGCCATGTAGGAGGAGTTGAACTGAAACCAAGACCCCCTCTTCCATGCTGAACTTGCCCCATGATATCACCAATTCAAAGGGCAGCCTTTGCATCTTCCACAGCTTTCTTTGCCACCCACTTTCTTCCAGTTTTCAACACAGGTGCTGCCTCCCTTATGCATTTATCGCGTGACTCTACTAATGTCATTTCCAGTCTGACCTTGGCGAAAACAAATACTATAGTGTTCATTAACTCAAAGCATGAATTGAAAGCAATAATACTTTTCTTACATTCAACTAAAACAAAACATGAATTTTAATTTAAGGTCTGCTTATTCTCGAATTCATAAGAGGATTAAAACACTACTCATTGAATTCTTAACGGACGTGCACTGCCTCATCCAGCTGATCCTTGTCTTCAACAATACAGGAGCTTGAAGGCTCTCCTGCTGGCAAGGACAGGTCCAGCTTCCGGGGGTCTGCCTTCCTCGCGTTTTGTCTCCACTTCAGGGTTGAAAAGTCTTTGCAAAGAACTAGAGTCTAACTATTTAGTTATTCCACTGAAACAGTAATTCCTCCACCAATATGTGCACTCTTCGTCCGGTTAAGTCTGGGATATTCCACCGCAAACTCCAGCACTGCTAGCTCAATAAATAATTGAATATATTTCAATTTATGTCGACTTCAAATATTCACTTATTTCTTAGCAGACACCCTTATCCAGGGAGACTTACAATTGTTAAAAGATATCACATTATTTATTTATACAGTTACCCATTCATACAGTTGGGCTTTTACTGGTGCAATCTAGGTAAAGTACCTTGCTCAAGGGTACAGCAGCAGTGTCCCCTACCAGGGATTGAACCCACAACCCCCCGGTCAAGAGTCCAGAGCCCTAACCACTACTCCACACTGCTGCCCATCCAACTCTTTCTCCAGTGATCAATCTGGGCTAAGTTAGAGATTTGATTACAAGTACTTTTATGATTTTAGACGGCTTATGTAGCGGACTCCCACACTAAGGCAAATGCTAGAATAGTTATCTCGTATTAGAGTGTCTGAAAACAGTATCTCTGTTCCAGCTGGTTGCAGGCTGGATCTCCAGATTGTCACAGTTCAAAGACTGGTTTGTGTATCAGAACCTTGGATTTTGTGTCGGAAGCCCTGTTTGAGTGTCGCGCTCATATTTTGGGCAGTGCCTGAGTCCACGTGGAGTGTTACTCATTGGTTGTTCTCATTCCAATGCAACCCCTTGTTCTCCATTGGTCCGCTATTCCACCCCGTTGGCTGGATTTATGTGATGGACTGGTTCCTGTCTTAGGTGTCAAAGCACCCAGAACTGTCTGGCTTGCGGCACCAAAATTGCTATTCTGCGATCGTGAAGATAAGCCATTTGTTCAGCAGTTAGTTTATGACTCTTTTTAAAAGCATTCTTTGTCAGTGGGGGAGTTTGTGACCAGATACCAAGAAGACACAGATAATGATTTAAGATTCCCCTCTATATTTCAATTCTGTTACTTTCACACACAGAATGATATTATGACCCACTCTAACTATACAGTTGTGCGAAGCCTTCTTCCCATTAAAAGTTGAGCTGGACACTATTGATTACTCAAGAAGCACGTGGTATGGGTCTTTAACTTTTTTCAGCAGGTTTTTCACTGTCTGAACAGCTCGTTCCGCTTCACTGTTGCATTTCAGGAACTTTGGACTGCTGGTCACATGACTAAAACTATAATCTTTTGCAAATGTATCAAAGCCATAGCCAGACAACTGTGGTCCGTTGTCCGTCACAAGAGTCTGAAGATTCGTGAGGTTTATAGAAGGTGGGATGTTGGGTGGAGAATGGTGTTGGGCGGTTGAGAGGCACTAGTGAGACGAGGATTCATGGATCGGGAGGTTAATAGAAGGTGGGATGTTGGGTGGAGAATGGTGTTGGACTGTACTGTAAGTATGGTGGCCCTGTAAGTCATCAAAACGAAGTGCTTTTATATCATGTTTACACGATCGTGGTCCTAGAAGCCCACTTCAGTATGATCGTGTTAACACGATCCTGGTAAAGGTTTAATCTTTCAATCTGTTACAATCAGGAACTGGAGATGCTACTTTGTCCCATTAATTTCTGCGGTCATGTACAGGTTGTGCCTTCACCTCTCAAAAAGGTCAGCCTCCACTGTTATATTTTGCCAAGAATCAAAATTCATGTTTTCTCACGCAATATTTTTTCTGTCCTGTGATACAAGTTAATATGTACAGTTGAACCTGTCCTTATGGTAGAAGAGAGACTTCTTTTGCATTATTATTATTATTATTATTATTATTATTATTATTATTATATAGCATTTAACCTTTATATTATTAAAGTTGTCTCTCCCCATTATAATCTGAAATGGTGCCCCTGGAAGGTGGGATGGAAGAGCAGGTCTTGTACTTCAGTTTAATGTGAATGCTAACAACTCTCTGGGTGAATGTTTAAAGCCTATGTGAACCTGTATTAGTATTACAGTATACAAATGAATTCCTCTGCTGAAAAGGTACACAACAATGTCCATTGTAACATACAAACATAGTATAAGAAATGGATATGGAATTATCTTTAAATTAAGTTCAGAGAAGTTAGGTAAAGTCCACAAGTGATTTCAAAAAGTGTGTTGAAACTGGGATCTTGTCAAATCAAAATGTTTTGGTGTGATGCGTCTACAGCTTGAAAATCTATCCAGTCTTCAATGTGTGTAAGTCTTACTGAGTATTCGTTTATTGTTGCAGATGAAAGTATAATTGAAGGCCACTTAAACACTGTTGTTTAATTAATCCCCGGCAGATCAGGTCAGGGAGGGATCGCACTTTCATCCTGTTGCTCTGGTAATTATTTTCACAGGCTCAGCATGTATCTCCTGGATTTCTATTAATGTCATTCTGCTTCTGTTAACACATGCATGTACAGGGGCTCTGTAATTCACTTGGCTATTTCACACTACTACTTGAAAAATGGTAGCACTACTAAGAATCTCAAATCTTGCATGGTCTCTTATGCATAATGTAGGATTTTTCATTTTCCCTTGTGTAACAGGGAGAGATCTGGACTGGCCGTCTGACGCAGGCACGATGCTGCGGGGAGGGGGCGGCAGTCCCGTGGGGTCCGCCTGTCAGTCATGGCGGTGACACGGAGAGGTGGGGAGGAGGGTGTGTGCGCTTTCCCCCTTTCTGAGTGGCTGGTAGGCGGGCTTTAATGGGATTGTTTGCCCTATAAAAATAATACTCTGCTGTTTCCTCAGGTCTGCCCTTTTAAAGAACAAAACAAAATACGTACTGGGAAGTACGGGAGCCGGGACCGAGAGAGAACCGGGACCAAAAAGAAAACAACGAAGTACCAAAAAAAAGACAAAGAACGGAGAATTTAGCGGTAGTGGGGAACCCGTGGGCAGACCCCTTGTGTAGTGTAAGGGTAGGCTGAGGAGACGGCCAGAGTAGGACGGAGACCCGGGCCGTGCGGCTAGCGGCGGCTGGGGTAACGCTGCCGAAGTGCAGCACCTTTCTTTTGTAGTTTTGTTACTGTGTTTTATTTTCCTGTTTTCTTTCACCTTTTGTTCTGGAATTATTGTTTGAGCACTTGTAAGTGCGCCCGCACTTGAACCGTACCGTATTGGTATGTCCGTGGTTCTGTCTTACCATAGTTGGTACACAGACCACGGTGAACAGCGCCCTCTGCGGGCTGAAAATAAAAAGTACACCCAGCACAATAAAACTGGGCACCTGTGCGGTGCTTCAAGTACATCTGCTGTTTCTTGTGTCAGTGAATAACCCACCACCCTCCCACACCTTGTGTTGTGTTGAGTTGAAACTGACCCTTCCCTTCCTGTTCAATTGACATGCAATATTAAACAAATATTTAAATAGTAAGTAACTTCAGTTGTTTTCCAGTCTGCTTACTTTTTATGATTTTTGTAATAATTCTGCATGATCATTATTGCATTTACTCAATTGGTACTTACTAGTATCTTTAGGAACACTACTTTCAGTTCTGTATATTGTGATACCTTGTAAGAAGAGTATTTTTGAGGTGTTGTAGTTACCATTAGTTACAAATACTTACCTAAAAGAACAGTGCTTTCTGTTCTGTGTATAGTAATGACTATTTGCTAATACATACCTTTAAGCGCAGTAATTTATATGTCTTTAATTGACCCCCCCCCCCCCCCCCCAATAACAAAGTGTATTATTATCTTTAGTCCTTGTCAGTTTATTCTAGGCATAAAATGAACTTTGTTCAATTTGTTTATACATAATAGTGTTTTTTTTGTTTGTTTGTTTTTTTTACTACATATGTTACATTTTGTCCAATTATTTTCCACATGGAGAATCACTTTAAATGTAGATCAGCGCATTCCATTCTTCACAATGTGTGGTACTTTAGGTTAGAACATAACTTAAAAAGAGTCCTGAAAGTGTACAACCTACACACCACTTGGATTTGAGAACCAATCTCTTCATGCAGCAGAATGGGCAAAAATCCCAGCATTGTATTTTGTATTAGCCCAGGGCTTGAGGAGAAGGTGTGCTTATCAGGGTGAAATGCAGAGCTGGGCTGTTTTGTAGATAACATTTGTGTAATTTACGGTGCTATTTTTTTCTTGGACAGCTATGAAAACAGATTTAGCCAGGGGATATACTTTCTGTGCATCATAAAGGTAGAGACAGAGCTCAGCCTCTCACAAAGAATCATCCTGAAGTCACGTCTGAGGCAGAAGTGTTCCATTTAATAGTGCTACCATTCCAGTTTGCCTTGTTTTTCACTGACAAAACATTTCTAATGAATTATTGACATGATATACTGCAGCACCAGACACAGGTCATCTCCTTATCTGAAGCAATTTGGTTGATCTTGTTGTGAACTGCTGGCCGCAGGGTTGTAAATGGTGCTCCTGTTAAGTGATAAATGGCATATTCGAGTATTCAGTAATAGCCTACCCTTTAAAAACATGTTGTAATTTTAACATGTTTAAAGCTGCTTAACCACCTTTCTATACTTGTTACAATGGACAGAACATGTACAAGTCAAGCCAAACATATCTGTAGAAAGAGATGCCAAGCCATTAACCCTTTGCAGTCCATTTATTAAGTGCGTGTCAGGCGCGTCGGGTCCAATTTATTTTCACACGCGCAGTTAATTTTATACACGCTGTTTAAAAGTATTTTTTTTCCACAGTCAAACGGGTTTAAAAGGCCCTGCATATCAACAAAGCACTCACTAGGCATCTCCAGCCCCGCCCCACCCTTTCGTTCACTATAGCTTTCACAAATGCTAATAAATAAATAAATAATAATAATAGTCGTACATACCGATCAATCATCTCTTGATCACTCGTTTTATCACCAAACGCCTCAATAATGCAATCCAAGTCATTATTTTATTACTATAACATCTGAAAAAAGCTCTGCAAATGTCCGTGATATTCTCTGAGCGCTGATGCAGTCACAGCCAGCTTGTTTCCTTATGGCCTCCATTATTAGATGCCAGGGCCAAGTATGACTATTCATGAGAGACGTCCTATTTTTTTAATTTTTTTATTTTCGGCTTGTCTCGGCTCCTGTCGCTCCCTCTCGGCCACTGAATGGTTTTCTCGGCTTTTTCCGGAGAAAAAATGACTAGAAACCAATTTTTTGTGTCTTTTTGATGATGTCGGACAGGGTCCGACATTGGACCGGATAGGAATAATTGCAATGTTGGACCAGATCCGACATAGGACCGCAAAGGGTTAAATGGTGCCAAATACATAAACAGACATGTGTACAGAAAAAAGGAATGTTCTCATTATACATAGCTGTGGAAGATAGAAGCAACCGTGGGAAAGGCTGCCTGTATTACATGAATGCATGAAAGAACCGAACGACAGCCAGTTAAGTTAGCAGACTCACATAAGCAGTGGTACCCCAAAATTATATCCAGTTTAGATACATGGAACGTGAAATTGTCACCGCCCCTTCAACGACGTCATTAACATCATTAACCAACCAGCAGATTCCCATCCTACTTATGCTGAAGAGAAGGCATGGAAACTTTCTTTAACCTAGTGTAATACCTGATATTGTGTAATACCTGATATCGTGTTTTACAATGGATACAATCATTATTTGCTGCTTCACAGTTAAGGCCCTCACTTTCAGCCTCTCTCTCTGTCCCTCACAGTCTCACAGCAACCAATTCGAAGTCTGTCTGCACACGTTCTCCTGCTTGAGGCTTGCCCCCCCCCCACTTATAGCCCCACCCACCATACGCACATGCACACACGCACACACCCACACTCTAATGGCTTGCCCAGTTCCCTTACAATACGCTTAACATTAAACAAGACAAACACAGTGTCCAGCACGATGCCATCGCCAGGGTCATTTTACTGCAGTCCATTTTTCTGCCACAACAATAAAATAATTAGCATTGTGTGGATGAAAGTATAATTGAAGGCCACTTAAAGACTGTTGTTTAGTAATGCCCTAGAGATTAGGTCAGAGAGGGATCGCACTTTCATCCTGTTGCTCTGGTAATTATTTCACACTACTGCTTGAAAAATGATAGCATTACTAAAAATCTCGAATTTTGCATGGACTTTTATGCAATAGCTAGGATTTTCAATGGACATGCAAATAAAACAAATGTAATTTAGATAATAAGTAACTTCAAATTAATTTTGTTTGTTAGCTGTTCTGTTTAGGTGCTTTTACCTTATGTTTTTGTGTCAATACACAGTTGTGCAGTAGATGGTGCTGGCGCTTACTGATGTCCCGATTCCACTGTCAAAAGCATGCTGTCCTTTGATCTGAGCTGTGCCCAAACCAAGCCGTAAAACTCGCCTCATGACACATCTGAATCTGGCCCCTGGTCTGAACGAGGCTGTTACAAAGGGAGCGGTGCAGTCAAGATTCACAGTGCCCCGCTCTGAACGAGGCTCTTGTAATGGGAGCTGTGCAGTCGAGATTCACATTGAGCTGGTCTGAACGAGGCTGCTGCAATGGGAGCGGTGCAGTTGAGATTCACATTGAGCTGGTCTGAACATGGCTGTTGCAATGGGAGTGGTGCAGTCGAGACTCACAGTGAGCTGGTCTGAACTAGGCTGCTGCAACGGGAGCAGTGCAGTCGAGATGCACAGTGCCCCTGGTCTGAACGAGGCTGTTGCAACGGGAGCGGTGCAGTCGAGACTCACAGTGAGCTGGTCTGAACTAGGCTGCTGCAACGGGAGCAGTGCAGTCGAGATGCACAGTGCCCCTGGTCTGAACGAGGCTGTTGCAATGGGAGCGGTGCAGTCGAGTTTCACAGTGAGCTGGTCTGAACGAGGCTGCTGCAATGGGAGCAGTGCAGTCGAGATGCACAGTGCCCCTGGTCTGAACGAGGCTGTTGCAATGGGAGCGGTGCAGTCGAGTTTCACAGTGAGCTGGTCTGAACGAGGCTGCTGCAATGGGAGCAGTGCAGTCGAGATTCACAGTGCCCCAGTCTGAACAAGGCTGTTGCAACGGGAGCAGTGCAGTCGAGATTCACAGTGCCCCAGTCTGAACAAGGCTCTTGTAATGGGAGCTGTGCAGTCGAGATTCACATTGAGCTGGTCTGAACGAGGCTGCTGCAATGGGAGCGGTGCAGTTGAGATTCACATTGAGCTGGTCTGAACATGGCTGTTGCAACGGCAGTGGTGCAGTCGAGATTCACAGTGCCCCAGTCTGAACGAGGCTGTTGCAATGGGAGCGGTGCAGTCAAGATTCACAGTGCCCTGCTCTGAACGGTGCTGTTGCAATGGGAGTGGTGCAGTCGAGACTCACAGTGAGCTGGTCTGAACTAGGCTGCTGCATCGGGAGCAGTGCAGTCGAGATTCACAGTGCCCCAGTCTGAACAAGGCTGTTGCAATGGGAGCAGTGCAGTCGAGATTCACAGTGCCCCTGGTCTGAACGAGGCTGTTGCAATGGGAGCGGTGCAGTCGAGTTTCACAGTGAGCTGGTCTGAACGAGGCTGCTGCAATGGGAGCAGTGCAGTCGAGATTCACAGTGCCCCAGTCTGAACAAGGCTGTTGCAACGGGAGCAGTGCAGTCGAGATTCACAGTGCCCCAGTCTGAACAAGGCTCTTGTAATGGGAGCTGTGCAGTCGAGATTCACATTGAGCTGGTCTGAACGAGGCTGCTGCAATGGGAGCGGTGCAGTTGAGATTCACATTGAGCTGGTCTGAACATGGCTGTTGCAACGGCAGTGGTGCAGTCGAGATTCACAGTGCCCCAGTCTGAACAAGGCTGTTGCAAAGGGAGCAGTGCAGTCGAGATTCACAGTGCCCCTGGTCTGAACAAGGCTGTTGCAATGGCAGCGCTGCAGTCGAGATTCACAGTGCCCTGGTCTGAACGAGGCTGTTGCAATGGGAGCGCTGCAGTCGAGATTCACAGTTAGCTGGTCTGAAAGAGGCTGTTGCAATGGGTGCGCTGCAGTCGAGATTCACAGTGCCCTGGTCTGAACGAGGCTGTTGCAATGGGAGCGGTGCAGTCGAGATTCACAGTGAGCTGGTCTGAACGAGGTTGTTGCAATGGGAGCACTACAGTCAAGAGTCACAGTGCCCCGGTCTGAACAAGGCTGTTGCAATGGGAGCGCTGCAGTCGAGATTCATAGTGAGCTGGTCTGAATGAGGCTGTTGCAGTGGGAGTGGTGCAGTCGAGATGCACAGTGCCCTGCTCTGAACGAGGCTGTTGCAATGGGAGCGGTGCAGTCGAGTTTCACAGTGAGCTGGTCTGAACGAGGCTGCTGCAACGGGAGCAGTGCAGTCGAGATTCACAGTGCCCCAGTCTGAACAAGGCTCTTGTAATGGGAGCTGTGCAGTCGAGATTCACATTGAGCTGGTCTGAACGAGGCTGCTGCAATGGGAGCGGTGCAGTTGAGATTCACATTGAGCTGGTCTGAACATGGCTGTTGCAATGGGAGTGGTGCAGTCGAGATTCACAGTGCCCCAGTCTGAACGAGGCTGTTGCAATGGGAGCGGTGCAGTCAAGATTCACAGTGCCCTGCTCTGAACGGTGCTGTTGCAATGGGAGCGGTGCAGTCGAGACTCACAGTGAGCTGGTCTGAACGAGGCTGCTGCAACGGGAGCAGTGCAGTCGAGATTCACAGTGCCCCAGTCTGAACAAGGCTGTTGCAATGGGAGCAGTGCAGTCGAGATTCACAGTGCCCCAGTCTGAACAAGGCTGTTGCAATGGGAGCAGTGCAGTCGAGATTCACAGTGCCCCTGGTCTGAACAAGGCTGTTGCAATGGGAGCAGTGCAGTCGAGATTCACAGTGAGCTGGTCTGAACGAGGTTGTTGCAATGGGAGCACCACAGTCAAGAGTCACAGTGCCCCGGTCTGAACAAGGCTTGTTGCAATGGGAGCGGTGCAGTCAAGATTCACAGTGCCCTGCTCTGAACGAGGATGTTGCAATGGGAGCGGTGCAGTCGAGACTCACAGTGAGCTGGTCTGAACGAGGCTGCTGCAACGGGAGCAGTGCAGTCGAGATTCACAGTGCCCCAGTCTGAATGAGGCTGTTGCAATGGGAGCGCTGCAGTCGAGATTCACAGTTAGCTGGTCTGAAAGAGGCTGTTGCAATGGGAGCGGTGCAGTCGAGTTTCACAGTGAGCTGGTCTGAACGAGGCTGCTGCAATGGGAGCAGTGCAGTCGAGATTCACATTGAGCTGGTCTGAACGAGGCTGCTGCAATGGGAGCGGTGCAGTTGAGATTCACATTGAGCTGGTCTGAACATGGCTGTTGCAATGGGAGTGGTGCAGTCGAGATTCACAGTGCCCCACTCTGAACGAGGCTTGTTGCAATGGGAGCGGTGCAGTCAAGATTCACAGTGCCCTGCTCTGAACGAGGCTGCTGCAACGGGAGCAGTGCAGTCGAGATTCACAGTGCCCCAGTCTGAACGAGGCTGTTGCAATGGGAGCAGTGTAGTCGAGATTCACAGTGCCCCAGTCTGAACAAGGCTCTTGTAATGGGAGCTGTGCAGTCGAGATTCACATTGAGCTGGTCTGAACAAGGCTGTTGCAATGGAAGTGCTGCAGTCGAGATTCATAGTGAGCTGGTCTGAATGAGGCTGTTGCAGTGGGAGTGGTGCAGTCGAGATGCACAGTGCCCCTGGTCTGAACGAGGCTGTTGCAATGGGAGCGGTGCAGTCGAGTTTCACAGTGAGCTGGTCTGAACGAGGCTGCTGCAATGGGAGCAGTGCAGTCGAGATTCACAGTGACCAAGGGCTGAACAAGGCTGTTGCAATGGGAGCTGTGCAGTCGAGATTCACATTGAGCTGGTCTGAACGAGGCTGCTGCAATGGGAGCGGTGCAGTTGAGATTCACATTGAGCTGGTCTGAACATGGCTGTTGCAATGGGAGTGGTGCAGTCGAGATTCACAGTGCCCCACTCTGAACGAGGCTTGTTGCAATGGGAGCGGTGCAGTCGATACTCACAGTGAGCTGGTCTGAACGAGGCTGCTGCAACGGGAGCAGTGCAGTCGAGATTCACAGTGCCCCAGTCTGAACGAGGCTGTTGCAATGGGAGCAGTGTAGTCGAGATTCACAGTGCCCCAGTCTGAACAAGGCTCTTGTAATGGGAGCTGTGCAGTCGAGATTCACATTGAGCTGGTCTGAACAAGGCTGCTGCAATGGGAGCGGTGCAGTTGAGATTCACATTGAGCTGGTCTGAACATGGCTGTTGCAATGGGAGTGGTGCAGTCGAGATTCACAGTGCCCCAGTCTGAACGAGGCTGTTGCAATGGGAGCGGTGCAGTCAAGATTCACAGTGCCCTGCTCTGAATGGTGCTGTTGCAATGGGAGCGGTGCAGTCGAGAGTCACAGTGAGCTGGTCTGAACGAGGCTGCTGCAACGGGAGCAGTGCAGTCGAGATTCACAGTGCCCCAGTCTGAACAAGGCTGTTGCAATGGGAGCAGTGCAGTCGAGATTCACAGTGCCCCAGTCTGAACAAGGCTGTTGCAATGGGAGCAGTGCAGTCGAGATTCACAGTGCTCCTGGTCTGAACAAGGCTGTTGCAATGGCAGCGCTGCAGTCGAGATTCACAGTGCCCTTGTCTGAACAAGGTTGTTGCAATGGGAGCGGTGCAGTCGAGATTCACAGTGAGCTGGTCTGAACGAGGCTGTTGCAATGGGAGCACTACAGTCAAGAGTCACAGTTCCCCGGTCTGAACAAGGCTGTTGCAATGGGAGCGCTGCAGTCGAGATGCACAGTGCCCCTGGTCTGAACGAGGCTGTTGCAATGGGAGCGGTGCAGTCGAGTTTCACAGTGAGCTGGTCTGAATGAGGCTGCTGCAATGGGAGCAGTGCAGTCGAGATTCACAGTGACCAAGGGCTGAACAAGGCTGTTGCAATGGGAGCTGTGCAGTCGAGATTCACATTGAGCTGGTCTGAACGAGTCTGCTGCAATGGGAGCGGTGCAGTTGAGATTCACATTGAGCTGGTCTGAACATGGCTGTTGCAATGGGAGCAGTGCAGTCGAGATTCACAGTGCCCCAGTCTGAACAAGGCTGTTGCAATGGGAGCAGTGCAGTCGAGATTCACAGTGCTCCTGGTCTGAACAAGGCTGTTGCAATGGCAGCGCTGCAGTCGAGATTCACAGTGCCCTGGTCTGAACAAGGTTGTTGCAATGGGAGCGGTGCAGTCGAGATTCACAGTGAGCTGGTCTGAACGAGGCTGTTGCAATGGGAGCACTACAGTCAAGAGTCACAGTTCCCCGGTCTGAACAAGGCTGTTGCAATGGGAGCGCTGCAGTCGAGATGCACAGTGCCCCTGGTCTGAACGAGGCTGTTGCAATGGGAGCGGTGCAGTCGAGTTTCACAGTGAGCTGGTCTGAATGAGGCTGCTGCAATGGGAGCAGTGCAGTCGAGATTCACAGTGACCAAGGGCTGAACAAGGCTGTTGCAATGGGAGCTGTGCAGTCGAGATTCACATTGAGCTGGTCTGAACGAGGCTGCTGCAATGGGAGTGGTGCAGTCGAGTTTCACAGTGCCCTGCTCTGAACGGTGCTGTTGCAATGGGAGCGGTGCAGTCGAGACTCACAGTGAGCTGGTCTGAACGAGGCTGCTGCAACGGGAGCGGTGCAATCAAGATTCACAGTGCCCTGATCTGAACAAGGCTGTTACAATGGGAGCAGTGCAGTCGAGATTCACAGTGCCCCAGGGCTGAACGAGGCTGTTGCAATGGGAGCGGTGCAGTCGAGATTCACAGTGAGCTGGTCTGAACGAGGCTGCTATAATGGGAGCAGTGCAGTCGAGATTCACAGTGCTTTGCACTACCGGTCTTTTTAAGCCAATGCTAAGAAATTATTAAAAATTGTGTACAGGCAACACTTTTAAAAATGTTGTTTCAATCATGTTAGATACACATGAAGGTGATACACACATGAAGGTGACAGTAACTAATACAATAAGTACATGCATGTTCCCCACCATGCACATGCTTTCAGATTGCCTTGCACTTCTTGGCTCATTTCACTTGGAGGCTGAAATTGTCCGCACCCCTTTAGGGCCTTCTTACCTGTCAGTAACCAACCAGCTGCTTCCCCTAATGACTGACATGCTCTGCAGCCATTAAGATGCTTTGACCTGAAATACACTGCTGAGATGAAATGGCCAAAGAAGTAAAGCCGTAACATACTGTAACATTCCTAGAAGGCAAGGAAAGAACACTGAGAAGGTTCTGTAATAGTATTTGTTTCTTTCACAACTGCATATTGTAGACCTATATAATTGAATGGAAGTGCATGACAGGTAAGATTTATTTTGATAGCTACAGACACTTTCAAATGGAGTCCACATTAACTCCTGTTTTTAAATCCTCCTACTCCTGGAGAAGACATTTCACGGGAGCAGGTGCCAAAGTAGCCCTTGACAGCCTCTCAGGAAACCTATTAACTAGATTGTTATAGGTAAATTTCTTATTGAAGAGGGTCTGCTGCACAGCTGTTCACCCTAGGAGTGTACAAAGGCAAATAGAGTTGTTTCCCAATCCAGCAAAGTGTTTATAAGCATGTTTAATTGAATGAAGTGCTTCATTTGCTGCTGTGACAGCCAATCAATCACTAAGCGTGCTGACAAAGAGCCCACAACTTCACAATGGAAGAGCCTCACCCATCACAGGAGGTAGGGGATGACTGTTACACATGTAAAACTCAAGGTGGGTCAGCTGGATTCAGTTTTTTATGAAAGTGATGTTGAGGTAATTCTGAAGAACCTTCACACACTGTCTACAGTATATACAGAGAGGCAATTTGTGATGGAGGTTGGAGCTTAGGGACTGGGAGGCAGTCTGGTCTTGTGGTTAGAGCTGAGAGACTGGGAGGCAGTGTGGTCTAGTGGTTAGACCTGAGGGACTGGAAGGCAGTGTGTTCTAGTGCTTAGAACGACACTGGGGGACAGTGTGGGCTAGTGGTTACAGCCATAGAAATATGGGAGCAGTGCGGAGTGCAGGGTGATAATGGAGAATAGTATCAAGTGTGTGAGGGGTTATATTCAGGGGTTCATATAACTGGTATGCAGGTATGCATGCAAACCAATAAAGAAAAATGCGGACTTCCACATTGATCTTTAAGACGCAAAGGTGTACTGTCAGTACAATTTTAACAGGAAAGCATTTTCCATAAGGCAGCGAGGGTGCTCATGCTTGCAAGGTGAGCCATGCCTGCCTAACCTCCTAGCACTTGGTCAACTATCTCTTGGAGGGCTCAAATTTGACTATTATTATTATTATTATTAATAATAATAATAATAATAATAATAATAATAATAATAATAATAATAATAATAATAATAATAATAATAATAATTATTATTATTATTATTTCTTAGCCAATGCCCTTATCCAGGGCTACTTACAAATGTTACAAGATATCACATTATTTTTACATACAATTACCCATTTATACAGTTGGGTTTTTACTGGAGCAATCTAGGTAAATTACCTTGCTCAAGGGTATAGCAGCAGTGTCCCCCACCTGGGATTGAACCCACAACCCTGTGGTCAAGAGTCCAGAGCCCTAACCACTACTCCACACTGCTGCCCCAACTACAGTCCCTCCCTGCTAGTGCTAGCATTGGCTGCTTTATAAAAAAATGTAGAGTGATAGGTGGAACCACTCCAGTTCATCAATAATTTTCAATAATCAATAATTCTCTTTTAATGAGCTCTTGAAACAACCAGTGATAGCAGGGATCTCTATTAAGCTGTCCATTCAGAGAAGAGGGTTGCAGTTACGGGGAGTGGCATTATAGAAGCTTGCTAACGCTTTGCTTCCCAAACTGAGTGGGGGTGAGAGGAGGGGCCAATGTTTGAAAGTTGTTACATTTAAATGTGAGCTTTGAAAAATAAATACATTTACTTTACCATTTTACTTAAAATAATATATTTTTCGCCCTCAGTTATATCCCTATATAAATACTGTTGTGTCGTCAAACTAACGTGTTCAACAACACTAATAAAGTGACAAAGTGTTTGGGTTTTTCCTTTTGAATCCCCAGCGTGTCAATATGGTGGTAGGATATTGAAATAAATACAGCATAAGTGATAATTTGTTAAAAATTGTAATAACCAGCAATCCGAACTCCTACTTAAACATTCAGAAGCTATAGTTGTGGTCTCTGACACTGCTATCCCAATTGTTTGAACTGTCGGAGGAGGAGGTGGAGCTAGACAGCGACTTGGATGATGACCCCTAATTTTGGCGCGTACCAAACCATTTCAGCTGGTACTCCCGTGAGAACCCAGTGTTAAAAGTTATGTGAACCACTGGTTATTTCGCTTTGCTGTGCAGTACAGCGTAAAGGTGTAGGGAAGCAGGCCTTTCAGTCCTGGGTTTTGCGGTGTTTAGATCCTCTGGGCTGGACTCTTATAAATGCCTAAGACCTCAACGTCTTTATTGATTGACAACGCCTTCACTGTTGCTGGATTGAATAGGATTATCAGGCAATACATTGGTGTCAGGTAAAGGATCCACAAGCAGGAAAGAGGGGAGCTATATTTCACCTAACAGAATGAGTCAGTGTATAGGTCTTGTATACTGGAGCTTGTTCTTAGCAAGATGGGAGTGTACCCCCAACTAAGGTAGAGATTCATTAGAATATACAGCAAATATTTCACTAATGCAGTGATGTGTTCATTGAATAGCTGTTGAACAGTGTAATAAATCAGGTGTGTATTGTTTTGATGAAATCTACAGCAGCTGGTGTTCTTTTAGAAGTCTCCTATCGCAAGTAGTGGCCAGACCCACACCTGCTCAGCTTAGATCTGACAAGATAAAAATCCAGTGCTATATTTATCGGTAATTCTTTTTAAGACAAAGAAAAACATGTTGTTTTGGAAAGCATGGAAGCCCCCTCAGAAGTGGGCAGTGAATAAGAGCCAGCATAATGTACAAGACAAATAATGGTTCCACATTCAAAAGTTTAGACTAATGCATTCTTAGCAGGAAGGCTGGACCTGACTCCTTGTGAACAACAACATAAAAAAAAAAAAAAAAACTGCTGGGCAGCTTGATTGATCTGGATTGGAACATATAGTGCAGGATTTTAGTTTTGTTAAGGAAATAAATAAAGCATGTTTATCAACTGTTTTGCAGAGATTACCAGTTAATAAGCAGCTACCTATATTCACATCATACCTGCATGACATTAATGGAACAAACTTATGGATTACTTGTTTAATAATTCTAATTATGTGTTTAACCCTTTGCGGTCCATGATAACAATCTGATTGAATAGAATGTCTGGAAGCCCAGAGGTGCTGTATTAACACCGTCAAAAAATGAAATAAGGTAACTCCAGTTTCATGCAACGGGAGTGATGGTGACCAAACGTGTGCGAGTACTGTTGTGTAAAAATGTACCTTCAATTAACAGTTTTAAGAAATGTAGAATAAAAACAACAAAAAAACAAACAAAAATTTAAAAATACACAAATGGTTATCTGTTGCTCACGTGCTATTAACAAAATGCCCAAAAATGATTATATATGAAGAAGAGCTCAAACGCAGCAAAAGGAAATAAAATAAATACATTAAAACACGGAAGTGAAAAGGTTACTGTACCAAGCTGAAATAGCTTTCTTTATGAACTCCAATAAAACAGTTGTTGTCTTTCGCCAGTGAAATTATAGGGTACCTAAAAAAGTTCTGAATCAACACAAAGTTTTTTTTCCATCTGTTGCATCATCTGTAGCAGGCACATCTATCCCAGATATAATAGATTCAGTTATTGTTTACTGTCAGGAGTTTGACAATGAGTTTGACAATTGTCCTGCAGCTTTCCTAGTTAGATAATGAGCTTATATCTCTTCAGCCAAAAAAAACAGGCACGGCAATTCAAGACATTACCATAATGAAAAACAGTAAATGTATTGTGAGTTTTGTACTCCAGCATGGTCAGCTGTTGCAGGGAAGAGATCATTTGAACCTACATTGACACCATTAGCCAGAGCTCTGTACTGCTGAAGTAACTGCAGCATAAAACCTACCATTTTGTGTCATAACAATTTGTTGTTATACATTACGCAGTTGAGTATGGTAGCAACCAACCTGCAACCAATTCTTTTGGCCTAGGAGCCAAGTTTGTCTGGAGCCTTGTATTTAACTTCCTGGACCATGTCAAGTTTTTTAAAATCTTATTTTGGTAGTGCCACCAGCCAAGTTAGCCCCTATTGTGTTTGGATTAACACAGCCATTATCACATTCTAGATGGTAATAGCTGATCTTATTTGTCTAACCTGTTTTGTGTACCTTTAACATGTTTTGGTCAGATGTTTGTATTATTATATACAGTATAGTTATTTTAACTGCTTTGGAGTGCTATGGCATCAATGAACTGAACAAAATGTACTGGTTTTTCACTGGAAATCTGGTATTCCCTACTTTGTACTTTACTGGGACCCCCACAATTTCCTCTGGGACCTTCAGTTTTTTTTAGTTGAGAGCCCTGGCCCCTCAATGGGAAACATTTTTGGAGAGTCCTGAATGTGTTTCTAGTCACAAGTAATTAACTTTTTACAAAAAAAAAATGTCATAATCGTAACAGGTACTTGTATCAGACAAGTACTCGGCATATCCTAGTAGAGTGTGTGTCTATGATCACAAGAATGGGATCTCATGCCTGAATAACACATGACATGGCAGTGGTTCAGTGAGCAGGTGGAATAAATTAATATCAAGCCAACAGGTTAGCAGGAGTATTTTTTGATACTGCCAACATGTGGATCTATGTTGGTAGTAGGTAATGAAGGATAGAAGATCATTTAAACAATGTGTTGTAAAGATGTTCTGTAAATTGTTTATTAGATCAATGTACGTGGAAACACAACCCATTAAAAAATATCCTCAATGCATCCATTCCCGTACCCACTGCTTGTAAAATGTAATGGATCTATGTAGGGCTTCATATACAGGGTAGTATTCAAAAGCACTCCTATATTTTCAAAGTAGTTACACTCCAGTTTATTGTTTAAAAGGAGTGTTTTCCCTGATCACAGCCTTGACACGACATGGTATAGATTCCACAAGCTGCTGGAAGGCGTCTCCAGGGATAGGAATATATTCTTTTACTAATAGTTCACTTAATTAATGCAGAGAGGTAAGCAGAGGATCAAGATGACAAATGTGGTGTTCATATTCATCCCAAACATTCTCAACTGGATTGAGATCTGGGAACTGTTGTGGTCATGGAAGATGGCATGCTCCTCAAACCATGTGTGCACAATTCTGACATGATGGATGGTTGCATTGTGATATTGAAAGTAGCCATCGCCATCAGCCTACAACATTTTTGGATGGACTTGAACTTGATCTGCAATAATGCTTAAATTAACTATAGCATTTGCTCGGTCTTCCTGAGTAATCGAGGGACAAGGGGTATACCAAAAGAACATGTCCCAAACTGTGGCAATGCCAAATCTAATCAGGTCCTAATAAAGTAGCCAGACAGTGTATAATTTAATAAGAACTTCTAGCACTCTATTTTTAATAGATTTTGTAACATTAACATTACATTTTAATTTGAATAAGTAATTTGTACTTGAGTTCATCTTTAATTCATCAAAACAGCTAAAACAAATAACTAAGGAGTTAAAGTGCTGGGAATGTTTTCTAATCCACATCAACTGCAACGTATTTAAAAGATTAATTTAAAAAGAAATCAAAATGGCTTACCAACATCTTCAACAGTAAAAGCTTCTCTCGTGCAGAGCTGATTTTGTGCTCTACATTTAGCACCTGTACAAGAGAATCCATTTTACACACTGCATCATGCAGTTTGTACAGCTGTGCTTTGCTAATCTAGCTAATGTGTTCAGTGATTCTGTGTTTCATATTACCACATTTCCACTGCCTGCATTGACATCAATTAGAAGCCAATGAGTTAAACTGACAGCATTCCGTTGTGCGCAAGGCCTCTGTAGCCCTGACACTGAAGTCTGTTTATTAATGTGAACAGACAAACCAGCCTTTCGTGCAGATGATTGATTGAGAGAGAAAGGGTATTTGATTCATATTTTACATTTATTTAATCAGGTTACAGCAACCACTGGATTTAATAGGGACACTTCAACACTGTCCATAGGGTAGCCACTGTAACTGGGTTTAATTATTTGACTTGTAAACTAGACATTGTAACAGGTGTGGTAAAGCGTCTGGCCATGGCTGGTCTGCACCCTTTAAATAGTACACCCAGACACAGTAACTGCGTTTTAGCACTTTGGCACACTTTTATTATTTACCAAACAAACAAAACATGAACAAACAAAAGCCCAAATCCTTTGAGGAGTGCTAACTAAACTTTTACAATTCCTAAACTATAGACCAGACGGCAAAGCCATTTATCGGTTACACAACACACTTGCTCACAAAGACAAGTTATACACATTACACACAGTACCTTCAGTACACTTAGTACCTTCTTTCCACACAGTACCTTCATTACACTCAGTACCTTCATTCCACACAGTACCTTCATTACATTCAGTACCTTCTTTCCACACAGTACCTTCCTTACACTCAGTACCTTCCTTACACTCAGTACCTTCATTCCACACAGTACCTTCCTTACACTCAGTACCTTCCTTCCACACAGTACCTTCATTACACTCAGTACCTTCAGTACACACAGTACCTTCATTACACACAGTACCTTCATTACACACAGGGCCTCATTCACTAAACAGCGGTAACATGTTTTGCATGCAGTAAGCCCCTTTACTGCGTGCTGTGTACACCTGCTGTACTCACTAACCAGTGGCAGGCAACCTAGCGCATGGAAAAAAGCATGTGGAAAAAGAACCGCATTCAAGTCATTTAAATATCATGAATAATGTTAATGTGTGGAAATGTATATAAAGTACATCACAAAATACCGCAAGGGAGGTATTTGATGTGCAAACCGTATTCACTTAAGGGCGCTAACTTTACTAGGTGCCGCAGCGTATGTTAAAAGTACTGCTTATTGAAACCAGGTGGTGTCACAGAACCAGCAGAAGCAAGAAGAGTGAGGGGGAGAGTATTTCGGACCAGGCAGACGTTACTAGGGCTGTGTGAGGAGGAGGTAATAACTAGATACAGATTGAGCACAGATCATACTAGCCTTATATGTAGGGCCCCGGAAAATTAACGATATCACGCTTGTCACAGAAATCATGTATTTGACTGCCTACCATGAAAAAATGCATTTTATTTTCCTTTCAGTATTTTACATTACTCTACACCTCCCCTGTTCATTTCAGCAGCACTAGAGTCTGTGTGGTCCAGTGGTTAAAGAAACGGGTTTGTAACCAGGAGGTCCCCGGTTCAAATCCCACCTCAGCCACTGACTCATTGTGTGACCCTGAGCAAGTCACTTAACCTCCTTGTGCTCTGTCTTTCTGGTGAGACGTAATTGTAAGTGACTCTGCAGCTGATGCATAGTTCACACACCCTAGTCTCTGTAAGTCGCGTAACTTGTAATGTGTCTTTGGATCATCTAAGAAAAGCATATTGACAGCACAGTACACCAAAACAAGAAAATCAAACTTGAAGTTCAGGCTAAACAATTACCAAACAAGCTGGTCACAATCACAGGACTGTTTAAAAATAGCAAAGAAAGTGGAGAAACATGGAATATCTACACGTCTGAATTAGTAGAAGGCTCTGTGCAGCGAACATACTGACACAACGGCTGGCCAATTAAATATTTCAAAGTTTTTTAATGAAAAAAATCCCAAATTGTGGAGCTGTGCCTAACAGTGACACACTCAGACGAGAGTATCTCTATGCAGCACACAAAAATATTTAAATGTAAAAATGAACGATTCTGTGTTGTATGCGACAAGGACACTGATAATAAAGGCAACTGTGTTTTGTACATTATTTCACCCCACAGAGCTTTACAGCTGCTAATTCAGAGGAACTTACTGCTTACTTAGTAGATACACTGCATCTTGACTCTAACCACACAACAGTAGTCAGGATATCATGAAGTCGCTTGTGGAGCATGGCATTGATTTGAATTGTGTGCCTGACAATGTAACAGAGGGAGAAACACTAGCTGTTTATGTCTATGCTTAGTCGTATACAATGTTTTTGTTTTTATTTGCTAGGTTGCTAGGCTGCAGTGGCATATACAGACGTGCTCAAATTTGTTGGTACCCCTCCACAAAAAATGAAGAATGCACAATTTTCTCTGAAATAACTTGAAACTGACAAAAGTAATTGGCATCCACCATTGTTTATTCCATATTTAATAGAAATCAGACTTTGCTTTTGATTTATTATTCAACATAATATTGTAAATAATAAATCAAATGAAAATGGCATGGACAAAAATGATGAGACCGCTAACCTAATATTTTGTTGCACAACCTTTAGAGGCAATCACTGCAATCAAACGTTTTCTGTAGCTCTCAATGAGACTTCTGCACCTGTTAACAGCTAGTTTGAACCACTCTTCCTGAGCAAACTGCTCCAGCTGTCTCAGGTTTGATGGGTACCTTCTCCAGACTGCAAGTTTCAGCTCTTTCCATAGATGTTCGATAGGATTCAGATCAGGACTCATAGAAGGCCACTTCAGAATAGTCCAATGTTTTGTTCTTATCCATTCTTGGGTGCTTTTAGCTGTGTGTTTTGGGTCATTATCCTGTTGGAGGACCCATGACCTGCGACTGAGACAGAGCTTTCAGACACTGGGCACTACGTTTCGCTCCAGAATGCCTTGATAGTCTTGAGATTTCATTGTGCCCTGCACAGATTCAAGGCACCCTGTGCCAGGCGCAGCAAAGCAGCCCCAAAACATAACCAAGCCTCCTCCATATTTCACCGTAGGTATGGTGCACTTTTCTTTGAAAGCTTCATTTTTTCATCTGTGAACATAGAGCTGATGTGACTTGCCAAAAAGCTCCAGTTTTGACTCATCTGTCCAAAGGACATTGTCCCAGAAGGATTGTGGCTTGTCAATATGCATTTTAGCAAATTCCAATCTGGCTTTTTATGTGTTTCTGTCAAAAGTGGAGTCCTTCTGGGTCTTCTTCCATGGAGCCCACTTTCGCTCAAAAAGCGACGGATGGTGCGATCAGAAACTGACGTACCTTCACCTTGGAGTTCAGCTTGTATCTCTTTGGCAGTTATCCTTGGTTCTTTTTCTACCATTCGCACTATCCTTCTGTTCAATCTGGGGTCGATTTTCCTCTTGCGGCCTCGCCCAGGGAGGTTGGCTACAGTTCCATGGACCTTAAACTTCTTAATAATATTTGCAACTGTTGTCACAGGAACATCAAGCTGCTTGGAGATGGTCTTGTAGCCTTTACCTTTACCATGCTTGTCTATTATTTTCTTTCTGATCTCCTCAGACAACTCTCTCCTTTGCTTTCTCTGGTCCATGTTCAGTGTGGTGCACACAATGATAACAAACAGCACAGTGACTACTTTTCTCCATTTAAATAGGCTGAATGACGATTACAAGATTGGAGACATGTGTGATACTAATTAAAGAAACTAATTAGTTTGAAATATCACTATAATCCAATTATTTATTACTTTTCTAAGGGGTACCAACAAATGTGTCCAGGCCATTTTAGAATATCTTTGTAGAATAAGCAATAATTCATCTCTTTTCACAGCTTCTTTGCTTTATTCTATGACATACCAAAGGCATGCAAGTATACATGATAAAATAGCTTTTAATTTCATCACTTTTCAGGAGGAATGAAGCATTATTTCAATGAGCTGTAAGGGTACCAACGAATTTGAGCACGTCTGTATGATGTTATATAATTTACTAATAATTTGACTGTATCTGGTTTAAAAACTTAATAAAAAATAATTTCTGTTTTTATAAAGAAAAACACAAAAGTTCCGGTTTTGTAATTTCAGGTTTCCAGTTAAAGTTTCTCCCGTGTTTGATTAGACATTCCAAATTGGAGAGAAAATTAGGCGTAAAATAATGGGGCACAAAAAAATTAAAAATAAAATATGTCTATTGTTGTTTTCATTTAGACTGCCAATTGTTTTGAGGAAGAAATGCCAGTTACCGATCTGCCTGCGTCTGACTTATCCGAACAGCCTGTAGCCCTTCAGGCTACAGGCTACAGCCCTTCACCGGAAACTGTGTTGTGTTTACAGATTGAGCTCAAGGTTCTATCTAAACATATGGATGCTAAGAGGCCATAAACATGGTTAGAAATGAATCTGCGTCAAAGCACAGTCTGTTGACAATGAAAGTAAAGATCCACCAGGTAAAATAATGCCTGAATTAATTGATTTAATATAAGAAATGTGCACATTTTATTGCTATTTATTTAAAATATATACTAAAGAACATAAGAAAGGTTATAAACGAGAGAAGGCCATTCCGCCCATCTTGCTCGTTTGTTAGTAGCTTATTGATCACAGAATCTCATCGAGCAGCTTCTTGAAGGATCCCAGGGTGTCAGCTTCAACAACATTACTGGGGAGTTGGTTCCAGACTCCCACAATTCTCTGTGTAAAAAAGTGCCTCCTATTTTCTGTATTGAATGCCTGTGACAGGCTGACCGGGGTAAGGAGACTCAGAGTCAGGATGTGCAGGGAAAAGCGCTACGGCACGTATTTATTAAATAAAACATACAAAATAAACAGTTTAAACAAAAACAGATCTCGCACACACAGGATCAGAGATCTACCCTCTCCAGAATCCTAACACCAACTAAACCTGTGCTCTCAGTGCTCCCTTATATACACACACCTGTGCAGCAATTTACACCCACTTAATCAATTAAACCCTCCACCACATTGTCACATGTTTTTAAAGTGCTGGTGAATTAACCCTTTAATTACCCACAACCACTACAAAACACACTGGCGCTGGACCCTCCGGAACCACTGGCACTGGACCCTCTGGAACCACTGGCACTGGACCCTCCGGTGGAGCAGCAGACAGCACGGCAACCTCAGGTGGAGCAGCAGACAGCACGGCAACCTCGGGCGTGGCCAACAGTGCAGGACCCTCCGGCCAGGGTGGCAGCGGCCAGAGTTCCTCTTCCCTGTTGGCAACAGGAGGTAGAGCCTGCTCCAGCTCCTCTGATGGCGGAAGCGGGAACAGCAGCTCGTCTCCCTCTGGTGGCGGGTGGGAACAGCAGCTCGTCTCCCTCTGGTGGCGGAGGCGGGAACAGCAGCTCGTCTCCCTCTGGTGGAGGAGGCGGGAACAGCAGCTCGTCTCCCTCTGGTGGCGGAGGCGGGAACAGCTCCTGCTGCTCTGCTCCTAGCGGTGGTGGAGACAGAGGCAGCTCCTGCTGCTCTGCTCCTGGCGGTGGTGGAGACAGAGGCAGCTCTTGCTGCTCTGCTCCTGGCGGTGGTGGAGACAGAGGCAGCTCCTGCTGCTCTGCTCCTAGCGGTGGTGGTGTCGGAGACAGAGGCAGCTCCTGCTGCTCTGCTCCTGGCAGTGGATGTGGCGGAAAGGCTGCCGACTCCTTCGGCAGTGGTGATGGGGCTGATGCTGGCCACTCAGAGGGAGGCTGTGGTGGTGCTGGCTCCCTCTGTCGTGGCAGCTGGGCTGGTGTGTGCCGTGCTCCCTTCAGCAGCATAAATAGAGGCTGCTGGGGGACACCAGCATCCTGCCCTTCTCCCCCCCAGAAAAATTCAGGGGGTTGAGCCTGTAACTCCACCCCTTCTGTCCCGGGAGACGGCAGTAATGGCTCCTCCCCTTCTGGCTCTTGGGACGGCAGCGATGGCTCCTCCCCCTCTAGCTCTCGGGACGGCAGCAGCAGATGAACCAGCAGGCATGCTCCCTCTGCTGGTGGCGGCGATGGAGGAAGAGACAGCAGGTAATCTTCCCCTGCTGGTGGAGGTGGCACCGACTCCTCCCTCTCGGGCCGTGGACGCACCGACTCCTCCCTCTTGGGCCGTGGACGCACCGACTCCTCCCTCTCGGGCCGTGGACGCACCGACTCCTCCCTCTCGGGCCGTGGACGCACCGACTCCTCCCTCTCGGGCTGTGGACGTTCTGGCTCCTCCCACTCGGGCTGTGGACGTTTGGGCTCCTCCCACTCAGGCTGTGGACGTTCAGGCTCCTCATAGTACCGGAAGGGACAGGCGGCAAACTGATGTTGCTGGTTACAGAGGGGGCACAACAGTGGTGACCTACAGCTCCTCGGGTACCTGGCCCTGATGTACTCCTCCTCCTCCCTGTCCCTTGCTTCCGGGTCCTTCTTCCACCTCATCTTCTCTTCCTTTTTTTGGTTTTTTTTAAACAAAACCAAAAAAAAATCCTGCACTCATGCTCCAAGTCTCCAGAGGCGCTATCCCACTCTGACACCAAATGTGACAGGCTGACCGGGGTAAGGAGACTCAGAGTCAGGATGTGCAGGGAAAAGCGCTACGGCACGTATTTATTAAATAAAACATAAAAAAATAAACAGTTTAAACAAAAACAGATCTCGCACACACAGGATCAGAGATCTACCCTCTCCAGAATCCTAACACCAACTAAACCTGTGCTCTCAGTGCTCCCTTATATACACACACACCTGTGCAGCAATTTACACCCACTTAATCAATTAAACCCTCCACCACATTGTCACGTTTTTAAAGTGCTGGTGAATTAACCCTTTAATTACCCACCACCACTACAAAACACACATATACACAGGCCAGTACCCTCATTCTGCCACAATGCCCCTTTATCTAATCTCCATTTGTGACCCCTGGTCCTTGTTTTTTGACATTGTCAATACCTTTTAGAATTTTGAATGCTTGAATCAGATCGCCGCGTAGTCTTCTTTGTTCAAGACTGAATAGATTCAATTCTTTTAGCCTGTCTGCATATGACATGCCATTTAAACCAGGAATAATTCTGGTCGCTCTTCTTTGCACTCTTTCTAGAGCAGCAATATCCTTTTTGTAGTGATGTGACCAGAACTGAACACAATATTCTAGGTGAGGTCTTACTAATGATTCGTAAAGTTTTAACATTACTTCCCTTGACTTAAATTAAACACTTTTTACTATATAATTGAGCATTTTGTTGGCCTTTATTATAGCTTCTCCACATTGTCTAGATGAAGACATTTCTGAGTCAACATAAACTCCTAGATCTTTTTCATAGATTCCTTCTTCAATTTCACTGTCTTCCATATGGTACTTATAATGGACATTTTTATTGCCTGCACACTTGCCTTACACTTTTCTATATTAAATGTCATTTGCCATGTATGTGTCTGCCCAATTCTGAGTGCTGTCTAGATCATTTTGAATGACCTTTGCTGCTGCAACGGTGTTTGCCACTCCTCCTATTTTTGTGTCATCTGCAAATTTAACAAGTTTGCTTACTATACCAGAGTCTAAGTATTTAATGTAGATTATGGAGAGCAGAGGATCTAACACTGATCCCTGTGGTACTCTGGTTACCTCGCTCCATTTTGAGGTTTCTCCTCTAATCAATACTTTCTGTTTTCTACATGTTAACCACTCCCTAATCCATGTGCATGCATTTCCTTGAATCCCTACTGCGTTCAGTTTGAGAGTTCATGTTTTATGTTGTCAAAAGCTTTCTGGAACTCTGGAATTTTAAGAGCTCCTAGTCCCTTTAACACTTCTGCCTCTGTTATGCTAAAGTTATTTAAAAATGGATAGGAACAAGTTGACATGTGGGGCATGTTTTTCATATCCTCCTTTGTAACAACTTGTGAAAAGTAATCATTTACAATATTTGCTATTTTTTTCTCTTCATCTATGATGTGCTATTTGTATCTCTTAGACATTTAACTTCCTCCTTGAATGTTCTTTTGCTGTTATAACTTTTTGGTTTTAGTCTCCTTGGCAATGTTCATTTCTATCTCTCTCTTGGCCTTTCTAACTTCCTTTTTGACTTGCAGTTTCAAGTACTCTTTCTGTGTACTTTGTTGTTGGTCCCTTTTGAACGCTCTGTAACGTGCCTTTTTACTATTAATATCTTTTAAAATGGATCTATTAAACCATTTTGGCCATTTTGTTTTAGATTTTGATTTGTCTAATTTTGGGATGTATTTGTTTTGTGTCTCTAGTACTACATTTTTTAAAAATAGCCATCCTTTCTCTGTGGCTGTTTTCTGTATTTTACTCCAATCTACTTCTGTCGGTCTCTGTTTCATTCCTTCATAAATTGCCTTTTTAACCCTTAACGGTCCATTTATTCAGCGCGTGTCAGGTGCGTCAGGTCCAATTTATTTTCACAGTAAAACAGGTTTAAAAGGCACTGCATATCAACAGGACAGTCAGTACTGCATCTCCAGCACCGACCCACCCCTCGTTCGCTATATATTTCAAATAACTCTTAATAATAGTAGATACCGATAAATAATCTCTTGATCACTCGTTTTATCACCAAACTCCTCAATAATGTGATCCAAGTCATTATTTTATTACTATAACATCTAAAAAAAGCTCTGCAAATGTCTGTGATATTCTTTGAGCGCTGGATGCGGAAGCAGCTATCTTGTTTGTTTATGTCCATGTTATCTATGTGATGCCGGGTCTATCACCATTCATGAGATTTTTTTTTTTTTTCGGCTTCTCTCAGCTCCTGTCGGTCTCACTCGACCATTGAATGGTTTTCTCGTATTTTCCGGAGAAAAAACGACTAGAAACCTGTTTTTTGCGTCTTTTTGATGATGTCGGACAGGGTCTGACATTGGACTGGCAAGGGAAAATTGCGATGTCGGACCAGGTCAGACATAGGACCGCAAAGGGTTAAAATTGTAAACCTTAGCTTTTGTCGGTACTTTTTGGGGGTTTAAAAAGCACTTCAAATGAGACTGAGTTTGAGTTTGCAAATGTGGTATAAACAGAATATTGAATAATCGTTTGTGGTATATGTGTTTGATTCTCCTTAGGAGGTTGTCCTTACATAAACCACCCGCTGCTGTCGGGTTTACTGGGACATCCTCCTGCGGCAAATAAAAACCATCTACAACGAACGATCATTCAGTACCCTCTGCATATAAAACACAAACGATCATTCAGTACCCTCTGTATATAAAACACAAACGATCATTCAGTGTCCTCTGTATATAAAACACAAACAATCATGCAGTGTCCTCTATATAAAACACAAACGATCATGCAGTATCCTCTATATAAAACACAAACGATCATTCAGTGTCCTCTATATAAAACACAAACGATCATGCAGTATCCTCTATATAAAACACAAACAATCATGCAGTATCCTCTATATAAAACACAAACAATCATGCAGCATCCTCTATATAAAACACAAACGATCATGCAGTATCCTCTATATAAAACACAAACGATCATGCAGCATCCTCTATATAAAACACAAACAATCATGCAGCATCCTCTATATAAAACACAAACGATCATGCAGTATCCTCTGTATATAAAACACAAACAATCATGCAGTATCCTCTACAGTATATATAAAACACAAACAATCATGCAGTGTCCTCTATATAAAACACAAACGATCATGCAGCATCCTCTATATAAAACACAAACGATCATGCAGTATCCTCTATATAAAACACAAACGATCATTCAGTGTCCTCTGTATATAAAACACAAACAATCATGCAGTATCCTCTATATAAAACACAAACAATCATGCAGCATCCTCTATATAAAACACAAACGATCATGCAGTATCCTCTATATAAAACACAAACGATCATGCAGCATCCTCTATATAAAACACAAACAATCATGCAGCATCCTCTATATAAAACACAAACAATCATGCAGTATCCTATCCAAATAAAACACAAACGATCATGCGGTATCCTCTATATAAAACACAAACGATCATGCAGTATCCTCTGTATATAAAACACAAACAATCATGCAGTATCCTCTACAGTATATATAAAACACAAACAATCATGCAGTGTCCTCTATATAAAACACAAACGATCATGCAGCATCCTCTATATAAAACACAAACGATCATTCAGTACCCTCTGTATATAAAACACAAACGATCATTCAGTGTCCTCTGTATATAAAACACAAACAATCATGCAGTGTCCTCTATATAAAACACAAACGATCATGCAGTATCCTCTATATAAAACACAAACGATCATGCAGTATCCTCTGTATATAAAACACAAAAAATCATGCAGTATCCTCTACAGTATATATAAAACACAAACAATCATGCAGTGTCCTCTATATAAAACACAAACGATCATGCAGTATCCTCTATATAAAACACAAACGATCATGCAGTATCCTCTATATAAAACACAAACGACCATTCAGTATCCTCTGCATATAAAACATAAACGACCATTCAGTATTCTCTGCATATAAAACACAAACGATCATGCAGTATCCTCTGTATATAAAACACTTTTCAGAAGACACCACAAATAGGACCATTCTGTGTTTGTGCTTTTCTCAAAGTAGGAGTATAGAACCGATGATCTACGTTGGGAAAAATGTAAAAAAAATAATAATAATAATCCCAGTGTTGAAGAAAGTCTGCTCACAACCTTCTGTAGATGACAGACAGCAACAACACCATGCCATTAGGTTGTGTTTCCTGATCATATAATAATATTGTCCATCAAGAGATCCAGAGCCTCAATAAGAACCTTGATCCTTGTACCTCAGTTTGAGTGTCCTCATAATCCGACAGTACCTGTTAAATGTGTCTAATAAATCATTCATCAAGGCAATTATCGTGTTCGCCATCTAGAGTGACAGATACCCAGACACGGACACAGGGTCCCTTGTTTTTGAATGAGAAAAGTAACCCCATTTTGATTCATGTGCAAATAGACTATTATTGAAAAGAAATGCCTACTAAGCTTTTTAGTAAAGGGATGTAACAACTGTTAAATATGTGTTTTACTCTTAGGGTAAACTGCATAATAATCCAAGGATACTGGTGCTAAGTAAATAGTAGAAATGAGATGTTGCGGACAGACGTGATCAGCATGTAAGGATCCCTATTTTTTTAATGAATAATAAAAAATAATAATCAAACTTCCGACCAATTTTCAAAGGATGGGGGTTGGGTCTGTAAAGAAAACAAACTTGCTATTTCATGTAAAATACATGAATGTTGTGAGTAGATGCATGTACTACAGGCCCCAGCTGTGGAAATGTCTTGCCTGCTCTTTAGGAAAGGAGATGGGCTCCCCCAGCAGTCGATACATGGTACTGTACCTGCCTGTCACTAAGCGAGACATGAGTGACAGAGAGATAGACTACGGCGACCTGGTGTATATGACGAACTTGAAAGGTCAGCCTCATCAACTCAATGGATTGTACAATAACATTTGCAGGTTCATTTTACTCTGCAGTGACACGGCTCATCCCTGTAGTCTCGGTGAGAATCTCGTTTGGTAACAGACCGCAATGTCATCGGTCAGCTGTGCTGTATAATTGTGTATTCGGCCGAGTACCAAGCTGGAGGTGATAGACAGAGCAAACCCATCCAAATACAAATAAATCCAACCCTGCCGGTATTCAGAGTGCATACGCAATTCAGCAAGTCCCTATTTTTATTGCCCCTTGGCCTGGCAATCTGAGCAAATAAAAAAAAAAAATACATCAATTTATGAATACATTACATTTTATATAATATACAGTCCTACCATGCAAGTATTGGGGCTGATTAATACATGCAGGATGACTTGTAGGGCATTTGTTGAAAATGTTATTCCACTGGTATAATAACACACACACACATTTGAAGATTTAAACATGATCCTATACTATATGAACATATGCAGTATATACAGTATGCTGTATGAACAGCAGTACACCTGCAGTTCTGTAAAATTTTCAATACTACGTGCACCCTTTTACAAATTTAAGAAGCATTGCAAAACACTATATACACAATGTATACAAGATGCAATACATACATGTGTGCAGTGTACATGTGTATCAGAAAACAGTGACGATTTTATTTATGTTTGAGAAAAATACAAGTGTACAGTTTATGCTTAATGTATACATTGATAATATATTATATATGAACACAGTTCATATATACTATATTATTATTCTTTGCTTTACTCTGTGTTTTACAGGGGTGCATGCTATATGTGTCAAATGAAACTGCTCAGTTGTGCAAGCAATGCAGAGGGGAGGGGGGGTTGTGCAATACACAGATTGTACCTTACATTAAAATATATATATATATATATATATATATATATATATATATATATATATATATATATATATATAGTGCCTATACATACTGCAAAAAAGTGCAAGCACTCTGGACTTATGCTTCTTTTCATAAAAATAAAATAAAAATGATCTTGAAAATACAATAAATACAGTGCTACCACGTTGTAATGCGGTTGTCAGGGTCCATAATTAGGAGACTGCATTATTTATGTTTCGCCTTACAACGAATATTGGCATTTTTGTTCCTGAAATGATTTACAATGCCCACAAGCCAAATTAATATTGTAGCGTATGGTGTAAAATGAAGGAGACACATACAATTTGCACGAATCCACGGCTTATTGGGATATTTATTCCCAGGGCCACACCAAAAACAACAAACACTCTTGCACATGGAGCGGAGCGGAGTGGAGAGCTCACAAACCCCACTCCTCGCTCTCTTCCTCTTTAAAACAGCTTTTATTTCCCCAGTCTGCTCAGCTCGCGCTCCGGTGCTTCTAATTCTGCAGCCACTTCCAAAATGTATATCTCGCTATCCCACACTTTTTCACTATTCCCTCTTCAATTATTTTTTTCAAATTTATGTATTATTATCCGTTTTGTATGTGCCACTGAGGGTATGTTGGTAACTAAATTTCATAAATTAGTAACGGACTCACTTGCTCTATTTACTGATAGTGTGATTGCTCTACACGTGTGTATTTAGTGTTGGTATCATTTGTATGGGGAAATGGGTTTATTGTGTGTCGTTTTGGAGTTGATTTGTTTAATTACATTATTGTTTACAGACGGGCGCTAGTTTGAGACTTGCTGCCTACTAGGCTTGGTTGAGGGGAAGGGCAGCAAGTGATTGGCTGTGCTGGATCTCAATCAGCAGGTGGGCGGGTCTTGACCGAGTGTCCGTCAGTTCAAAAGCATCCGCGGGAGACGGTCCGGGGCGATTGTAATGCCATGCCAAAGGGAAGCGGCGTATACTCGGGAGGAGAGGGTCCGCTCTGCAGGAACGACCGCTACGCAACCTTGAGACTGCAAGCGGTGCTTGTGAAGGCAATGCCCAACCAAGGCCGTATGAAGCAGCACGAGTCGTTGTATGAATACCGGCTCATGAGTAGGTTAGTTAGGGGATAGTGATCCCATGCGATGTATAGCGAGGGTTACGTAGTGTAGCCGGTTCCTGGAGCGGGACGCCTCGTTTTAAGGCTAGCGCTCGCCCTCTGGGGCACCTTTTATTTGTAGTTTTTGAACTGTGTTTTATTTTGCCTTTTGTACAGCTTGCTGTATGTGTCCTCTGTGCGTTACCATGGCTGGTAACATCACAATACCACCTTTACTTTCTTTTCTGTTGGTATTAATAAATCCTGCGCGCATGTGCTGGCGTTTCAGCTCCACCCCCAGCTGTCTCTGTGTTGCTTAAACAGCGGCTATCCACGCATGTGACATGAGACTCTGTCACAGTCACACAGAGAGCGAGTCTCTTCTGATCAGCACACTGAAATTTATGATCTAAATTATAAAAACAATTCAGCAAAGACAAGATTAAAGAGAAGTTTAACCAGCTTTATTAATGAAACGAGAGCTTTTTTTTTAGTTACCTCAGTTATATGCCGTAGGCTAGTATGATACACATATAAATAATAATAATAATAATAATAATAATAATAATAATAATAATAATAATAATAATAATAATAGCCACAAAATATGTAAAATTAAACTACAAATGGGCGTATAAAAAAAGGAAACCATAATGACACTCACACAACATGTGCACTGCTAAGGCCGGCAGCCAAACTTTGTTTGCGTCTGGGTGTGCGTGGGTGTGCGTCTGGGTGTGCGTGGGTGTGGGGGTGGCGGTGGAGGCACGCTCCTCTCAGGCACTTTAGCCGCTCCACGTCACACTCCTAGCAAAATGGTCCTGCTCCAGTCCTCCCACTGCTCCGCTCACGTGCTCTGTATGTGTATGAAAGGTGGAAAATGGTTTACTCAGAGCGTTGAACTTAATAATGCACTGTCCAACGATAAGCGAAAGCACAACAGTTTATATAGTTTTAAGATGACTGTGGCACAGATCTTGCTATGTAATCGGGGTGTGAAAAATCGAAGTCATACTGTTACTTTTATGTACATTTATCATAACTTGTGTTCTATGAAAAAAGTAGGTCAGTGATTTTTTTTTCTTTATTCTGACATGTTTAATGTATCCATTGCCTCTTGGGCAGATCGGGGGGGGGGGGGGGACGACAAGGTGCTGGAGGTGCTCGAAATGACAGCATGTAAGAATAAAACTGAATTCCCAAACACAGTGTTTTTTTATATGCAACTGAATCAGTTCTGGCCTGCAAAGCTGTATTTAATGTTTTAAATTTATGTGGGTGTGTTTTTTTCTTTTCTTTCTTGAGTCCGTATAGTAATGCTGTGCGAGTAAACTAATGATCATTAAACTGCAACAACAACTGTAATGTTTGTATTTTTGCAAGGTTTGATTAAACAACATTTATATTTATTATATTCATACTATACTGTAGCCCGGGGGGGGGGGGGGGGGGGGTTAACCAGGGGTACTTCTAAGGGACATAGGGGGTACACAAGACGACTAAAAAATGCAAGTAAAAGAAAATAATGATCT